>NC_082341.1:64699760-64999760 GCF_027477595.1 Haemorhous mexicanus | reverse complement strand
AATGAAAAACAAACAGATCTAGAACCCCACTGAATTCACCTGAAGATGGGCTAAACCGAGACAGAAACAAGTCCAACTGGTTAGGAGTGTCTCTTGGGTCTATCCTATCTCTGCTGTGGGTTACTGCCATGCTGTACACAACAGGCATAGTTCCCACGTGCACATGGAGCCAAGGTATGGGCACACACCATCACCTCCTTCCTTTTAAAGGAAACAGGGGTGGGCAAGCACATAAGAGGGTGCTGTGGGCTTCAATAGCTCTCCCAGCCTGAGCTACAAATACTGTGCAGTGCACCTGTTCAGTGCAAACACAGCTCTCGAAGGCTGAACAAGAGAAAAACTTTTTTACCCGAAGAAGCCTCTCTTTGCTCAGGCAATTAAGAAATACAATGCAGTCCTTAAGATTTGAGATTTCATATCAGAGCCTACAGTAGTCCGAAATATATTTTTAACACATGTATATGGCAGTTCATTTGAGATGACAATTCATTTGAGACTGACTTAAACTTTGAGGAAATGAACCCTATCAGCTTTCAAGACTTCTTATGGGCCAAAAAATTTCATAATATGAATATCTAAACTGAATGCTTGGGGTTTTTCCCTTTCCATGGAGCACAGTCTTGAAATCCCAGTGTTCAGAGCTTTCTCTACCAAACCAAGTCCTCTTATACAACATGAATATACTAATAGACAAAACCAGTTATGAGAAAACTGTCAGGATTACAATCTCACGTGGATTAGCCAGTTTTTGGGATGAAGAAGTCACAAAGCTGATCACTCAAAACACATTAGGGATGTGAACAGTCAGACTATGAATCACTTGAAAGACCTGAGATAACCACACTGTCTGAGGAGAACATGCTTTATTCCCCCCTCTCATGCACAGAGATGCAGAGCACTGAAAACATGCACATTCATCACTAGCATCAGTCAGTAATTGCTGATGCAGAAATGAAATTGTGACAGAGACGACAAAAGGCACTTCCAAGTGATCAAAAAAAAAAAAAGTTATAGCTTGAATGTAAAAACATCTCTTCTGAACAGCGTCCCAGGCACCTTAAAACTTGCATTCCTTTTCAGTTGAGGAGCTAGTACCAGATGACTCAATCCTTGTAAAAATGATAAGTCTGCCTCTGTGAAGAAATCACTTGAGCATCACAATGAAAAATGCACCAAAAAAAAAAAAAACCAAAAAAAAAAAACAACCCCAAACCAACTTCACAAAACAAAGGTCCAAACTCCCACATGTTCTCAAATTATTTACACTGTCCACTGTATAGAAAATAGTTTACCTGCATATTTTGTGGTGTTTGATTCATCCATGGACCAGAAACAGTGATCAAAGGCAAACACCTATAGAAATACATAAAAAGACAAATTAGCAACCCTGGTTATAAGACTTTTGATTTAAAGCAGTACATATTCATGACAGCATAACTGCAGTTGGGCTCTACTATTTCTGCAGATCCTAAATCAGAACTGTAATAAGGCATAATTGGCAGAAATATTTTTTGTAATCAAAGACTTTTGTGTAATCATGAGAGAAACAGAGCTCAATACTTCTTTTCTATCTGTATGATACACTATACAGATTACTCCTTACTCTATCCCCTAATACAGATTACAAAACACAGTCAAAAAGTAATCATTAACTCCACTCTTCTCCAGGCACCAAGAATGACAAATGTTTCTGTTAACAGTAACAGAACAGCAACACAAGGACTCAATACACAGAATTTGGTGAGATGACTATTTAGCAGACATCAGCGCAATACACACGATTTTTACCATGGGATGCACTTCTGATACTCAGAAGAGCATTACTACTCACAAGCCCTAAGGAGCAAATAAATAGTATTAGATTATCCATCTAAACAAAGAGGACAGTACTGCATCTCAGTAGAGGAAGCTCAGAAACTACAAATAGAAGATGCAGCTCTATGAGAGAAACAAGCTATCACAGCCTGCTTAAATGAAAAGGCTTAACATCACTTCGGTCAAGAGATCCAGAGAGAAACTGAATGAGATTCAATACTGCGCTCAGAGGGCTTGCAAACCTGGAAGAGTGTCCTGTATAACCACTTAACATGCTGGGATTTGATCCAAGTTTATTTTCCTGCACATTCCAGAACATCATGACAGACATTTAACCTTTTTCTCACAGGTTTAGGTTGCTACAAACACACCTTAAGCTGCAGTGAATTTTCCACATTTTGCCATGATAAACTGACTGCGGACAAGTTAACAATGTAGATTCTGGTTTTGTTATTGGAGTTTTTTAGGGGGAAGCACAAGAGGTGGGGAAAATCTCAAACCACCTTTTTAATAAAACTTTGCCTGGGTCAAGATTGTCTTTGCCTGGTCATCCAACAGGTGATCTCCTTTGTGGGACAAACCATGCATGTTAGTGTATAGCAAGAGCCACAGGCTCTGTCAGCTGAAATATGCAAATTCCCTAGAGACAAATCCTGAGGTGAGGACAAAGATGGATCATTTTTGTTTGGCTTGTGGGGATGAAGAACATCTTGAAGTGCCAGCTATTCAGAGTTACTACACAACATAATCTACAGATGCGCTGCAATCTAACCCTTCCCAAAACATCCATTGCTGCAAATATTACAGGAGGTAACACCAGGTTAGCACAACAACCTCACCTCCTTCCCTTTCCTCCAGCTTAAAGCAAAACACATCAAATGGCCTGAGAGAAGACTTAATACTGAGACAACACAGTCTGTAAGAGTGAAGAGTTCTGGAATTCCCTTCTGAAGAAAAAACAAACAAACCCATAATAATAATCTAACAGGGAGGCCTGAGTCACTGCAGCACAAATAGAATCAGACATCATCATGAATCAGGATGATGCCTGATGTGACTGAGTCAAAAATGTCATTTGGCCACTGAACTGCAAGTAAAATGCAGCAGTTACTCCACCTTGTCTTCAGACACTCACATAAGTTGGGGGGCATTTTCAATTACATTCTATGCATTTAGTCATCAAATCTATGCAAAAAACTATGTCATCAGAAAAAACACAAACTCTTTTCCTAACTTCTACAGTCCATCCAAGAACTACTGTTTCTCTTCTCATATTCAAATTCTATGGAAATTTCTGTCACAGGACTTGCTAACAATATCTGGTCTCTCCGATGATCAAATGGCAAGCAATTAAATTACAAAAAAACCCCTCAGAACCTACTGTAAGGATTCAAAACTGACCATTCTTCCCCCCTTAAAACTAAGTGTTATCTGCAGTGGATCACACAGACCAGTTAAAAATGTTACTTGGCTATACATGCTTACATGTAATAACTTAATGTCAATACAGCACTACTGTAGGCCAATTTAATCTATTGTCCTACACATTTTCCCCTTGGTTAACACAGAAAATGATGACAGGATCATTCAATGACTTCTAATTTAAACACTGGTCTTGCAAAGAGGCTCTTAAAACTAAAATATGGGCTTGCAGCCAAGTATTTCTTCCAGAAAAGCAAATTTTATTGGGATGTTTTTAAAACGGTAAAAATTGGTCAGACTGGTTTTCAAAAGGTCAAAAAATGATTATGCAATAAGAAAAGAAAAATTCTGCCTTCAGATAAAACAAATGTAAATATAGCATTTTAGTTTGTTTCCATAATAAACATAAAAAAGCTGGGGCATGGATTTGGTCTATTTATAAATTCTGTTCTGGAAAATTGCCAAATCCTTCTAACAGAAGTAACAAGATTACTTTAAAAAAAAAAGTGTCAGGCAAAAAGACAGAAACTGCTGGTGCATGCACTATCTGCAAAACATGCAGAGCAGCTGCAGCTAAACTCCCCTCTCCATTAAAACAGGCAGGAGAACACTAAAACATTACTTTGATTAGTGATGACAAAACAGCAACCTTGAACACTCCCAGCAACCATACCTTAAGGATTCACCCAACCAAAACAATTTTATGGACAACTGAGACCTTTGGGAAAACAGATTGCAAACAGAGGAATTAATAGAGTAAAAAGAAGGCACACAGGAGCAAGACACGTGGTCCCAATCAGCAAGGCTCTTCAACATGTACATCAGGAAGGCATTTTATGGGAAATGTCTGTAGGACAGCATTCTACCAAAAGAGTAACCCTTGTACAGAAAAGATGATGAAAAAGATAACTATTTTATATTTTTCTGATGCCCAGTGCAGGAACGGCAGGACAAGCAATCTCAAGTTGAGCATGGAAGTATACTTGGGGTCAAGACACAGAATATATACCATGAAGAAACAACTAAATATTCTAAATATCATCTAATGTGCTCCCTTCTTTCTCCTCTCTTCACTGATTATTCTTCCTTAAAACAGAAGTGGTGAGTATCACTGTTTTTCCTGATAGAAGTGTGCAGAATAATTATTTTTCTCTTAATAATTTTTTCTCCCCAGAATCCATTTTCCTGAAAAGGGTATTAACCCACCTGTAAATACAACTATCAAAGCCATGAAAAGTTCTGTTAATGGTTAAGTCTCAGACTCAATACCCGATATTCAAACTGGGCATTATCAGGCACTGAAAAAGCATTTTTAGCAAAAATCTTTACCAACTTGTACCAGAAGTCTATCTACCAACTATGTCAAAACTATTAAAATGTATTTGAACAACGATATCTATGCCACAAACAGAACTTTTTATACTTCAAGCACCCTATATGAAGTAGTTTTTAACTACATTTTGGAAGGTGTTTAATAGTATTCTTTATTTTCATTAATAGTGTTCTGGGCTTTTAAACAATAGAGGGAATTAACAAACAAGCCTTTAAAATTTTCTTATTTTCTGCAAGATTCTGTGTCTTATACTTCATCCTAGCATCTAAAAGAGAAAGCTAGGTAAAAGGAGGCTGCCAGAAACCTGCCACCCTAGGGTAGCAGGTTACAAAGCAAAGATTTTGAATGAAAGGATGAACTGGGTACATTCAGCACAACCATATAGAAATGGAAATGTATGGGAAAGAGCTAGCTGGGAAGTGCTGGATCCTGGTAGTACTGTATCCAGAATTATTGAAAGTGTGCACATTAGCCTAAAAAAACTAAGTTATGTAGGTCATTTCTAGGTTATAGAGAGCTGTACTTGGAGTGTTAGCAACTCTTAGAAATTGCACAAAACATTTGTTCTGGTAACCACAACATTTAAGAAAAACAAAAGATATGGGGCTTTGGTTGCTTCAGCAAACACCTGCAGCAGTTTAATAGGGCTGATGATTATTTTGCTAGGAGACAACTAGAAGTTATGGCTTCTTCAACAAGGCATGCAGGTCTATGCATCCATCACATGTGTCAGTGAAAAATCTAGAGTTTTGTCTCAAATTCACCTGTACCTGTGGCTTTAAAACAAAATTGCAGATTTTAATTAGATTTTAAATTAGAGAAGCCATTGTGGCTGCTGCTGCAGTTACATATCACAGAATCTAAAAAGAGAGCCAAATAGGTGCTCACATTTTAAAAAGCCAAAACAACGTTCTGCACAATGTGTTTTCATTAAGGTTCCTAATCAATGGCTTGTAGAAATAATAATTTTAAGGGTTTATGCATATAAGTATACTTATGGAAACTAGTTACAGGTAATGAGCACCATACCCAATATTAACTGCCTGCCAGTTTAAGCCAAATTACATAATCAGTTTCAAAAAAAGTTTAATTTCACATTAATTATTCTTATGAAGTCTAATCCTCAGTATAGGCTAGGCAGAGTCTGTGGCTTCCAGCATTTAGCAATGCATTACCCAGATTGAACATAATCCCTAACACATTGTCTGTGCAGTTATAAAATGTTCCAAATGCATGACCAATGTTTAATGGCCATTTCTACCTGACCAAGAGATGGCCAATTAATCACATTTTGCTTTCATTGAGAAACAGTCAGTCTGACAGGTTGGGTGCTAGTTGGCTCCTAAAAAGGAAAGGAAGGGAGAACTGAAGAAGGGAAGTTTTCATTTCATTTCAGGGCAGCTGTTCCTTCAGACCTCTTACAACTGTTGATGGAGATACATAAGGAAATGGCAGACAGAGTCTACACCAGTCAACTTAATGTCCATGGAAGCAATCAAAGAACTGAAAATAAAAGTTGGTCACTATGACAAACACAAGAGCTGTGACAGGGCTGAAGAAGTGTGGAGACAAAATCTGAAGGGACCCTGGGACACAGCTCACAGATCTCAGCTCAGAACAACTGTTTTACCTTTGTCACAAAATTACACTTAAATGGAAGTTTTGCAGAAATAGCAAAATATAAAGCAAAATAGCATCCAAATATCCCTACATAAATTTTTCTATCACAGCTTCTGAGCTCCCAAGTGAATTTGGGAAAACAATTCATCCATGGCTAATGATAAAGTAGCCCATTAAAGGTAAATAGACTTTCATTATTTACAGAATTTTATTTTAAAATTAACTATGTGCAGTACCCCAAAAACTGTATAAATCAAGAAATCTCATACCACCTCTTTACAAACTCAGCAATGTCAGTTTTCCCCAGATGGTACTAACCTTCTGTCTCAATCTGATAAATATTTCACATAACATCCTAAATTCCAGCACTATAGCTTAAGGATATTAATGACCATCCAACTATACCTAACAATAATGTGACATTTACGCACAAGCTTGCAGCTGTTCTGGTTTTGTCAAGGAAACACAAGGCCGTACGTAAGCTTTTACATAATGTCCAGAATAACTTTATCTGCCTATAATGGAGCATAAATCATGCACTACAGAAAATGAAGGGTCTTGTAAAAAATAATGGTTTCTGGTGAAATTATAGCATCAAAAGGAAGGAGAGTTCTCTTCCTTAAAAAAACAAAGTTTAACAATGATCAAACTCTCTCTCTTTTATTACACATATCAACTGATAAAAGAATTTTATTACATGTCTCAACAGGTACATATCACTTGTTCTCCTGCCCTTCCCCTGCACTACAAACAACACAATATTTTCTATGTGAATTCTGGTGCACTTTAGCAACTTTTACACTAATTACTAATTCCTGACTATTGTCAAGTGCAAACAAAAATGGCTTATCTATTACTAGATGTTTTTTGTTGCCTTTTAAAATAGTATTTGAACTTTTAAACAGAACTGTTTGTAATGACATTTTTTACACACACTATTTATTCAGTCTTTCAAATGTTTTTATGACTGCATTAAAATTTTGGCTTGTCCTGGTCACAGCTTTAACAAGCCATGTGCCTTGCCTGCATGTGAACTGGATTAAAATATATTCTTCTGAAAATATGAAGCTTTTAACTTGGAAGTTTGAAGAACAAATATTTTTAATGTTTTCCTTTTTTGAAGCCATGTTGTTCACATACTACAGCAATATGCCCAATACTTCTGTAGTGCTCAACATTTTCAAGCAGATAAAAATGTAAAAAGAGACAAAATACTTACCTTTGGTGGTTTTCTAGATGATTGGCAATAAACCCAGCAACAGTGATGAGAAGCATGAATACAAAAAGAGAAGGGAACAAATAAAAAAAAAGAAACAAAATCAGTATATGTCATTACTATAATTTGAACTTTTTTTAAATCCACAAAGTATTTAAGAGTAATCAGATCAGAAGATATTTAAATGAGATACCACATATTTTTAACTAGTAATTACTTAATTACTAATACTCTCCCACATTAAAAACAAAGTGCCAAATTCCTTACAGATATAAAAATCTAACAGAGCTGTGTTCCAGAAGAAAGACAAGTATCTGTTTTGTCATAAAAGATGAAACACAGCCATCTCTGGTGGCAAAGAAACTGAGCCTGCAAACTGGCAGACCAAGGTGCCAGGGTGAAGCCCCACTGAGTTCAGCAGTGCTACACAAACATGACCAAGGTAAGAGTCAAGCAAATGTTTCTTGCAGAGTTTACAGAAGTGAAGCAAAAGAAGCTTGTGTGGGTTGTGTCACAGAAAGCCCACACAGAGCACAAGAAACCAGTGCAAAAACACCATCACCATTCACACCCAGCTCCAACGAGTGCTATCAATCAGAAATAACACAGGGATGACAAACCCCCAGTCAAAAGACAACAGCTCAGAGTACTTCAAATTGTCCTTAAATGCTTTTATGCTTTTGCTGGCAGGTATGGTCACATTATAAATTCAATCACCTTGGGTTTTTCTGGTGGGATTGGTTTCAAGTGAGATCACTGTGCAGCCCTGTGCTCCCTGATGCCAATGCAAGAGAGGAGGTGAACATACAGTGCAGAGCTAGACTGACTTAGGCCATTCATCAAAACTACAACCTTAGGCATATGTTTAAATTATATATGGAAATAAGAAATTTCCACTGGCTCTTCACATCAAGGGAAAAAAAGCATGGATGAAGGAAAGAAAAAGCATAGATGAAGAGGAAAAAATACAATAAGGAAGGTCTATATACAGACAACACAAACAGAGAATGCAGTAAGGTTTATTTATAAGGACAGACATGAAAGGCAGAGCAACAGACACACTACACAAAATTCAAATATATCAAATATGTATTTCTGCACTCTCAGTGCAGAAACACCTGAGACCAAGCCATGCCTTCATCCACCAGTCTGTACATATCAACCCCACCAAGTTGGGAGGACGGCAGGGAAGACACAAAGCACTTTGAGCACTTTTCTTAGGAACCCACAATAGAAGGGCTCAGCAAAAAACTCTGAAGGGATGCAAATCCACAAACACCTCTTACACAATCTTTTCTGCCTACTCTCAGCTCATACCTCAGATGACACATCTGCCTGAAACAGAAGTTACAGAGCTGGGACATGGCACTGGTGCAATGCAAACATCATTTGCCTCCAGCCAAACCACCTGCTGCAGCTTTACCCTTTAATTAGTGGTGGCTACACAGCTCAGTCCATGGCTAGCACATGTACAGGTGGCTCAGAACTTGTGCAGAATGCACTCTTATCTATCTGAAAAATACATTTAGCTCTACCCTGAATATTACCATTTTAATCCATTTTCAGATGTGATGCAATTACAATGTTATCAGCTTGTCTAGATGTGGGATTCACATTCTCTGAATCTCAGAGAAGCAGTGAGAGAAGAAGAGAAAAGAATGCTCAAAACAATTCTTATCTCATTTGCTGCACCTGTGTTGTGCCAAAGTGGAATGCATTGTGGAAGACTGTTTACCTGAAGGGAATTGGTAATTGGATTCTGGTGTGAGTGTTTTGAGTCATTGGCCAATTGAATTCGCATGTGTGTGTGGGGACCGTCAGCTGACAGTCACAAGATTCTGGGCAGTTGAGTGCTCTGTGCAGATTCAGTTTAGATGTAATGTAATATAGAATACGTAGTATAATAAAGTAATTAATTAGCCTTCTGATAAGATGGAGTCCTCCTCATCATTCCTCCTGGACATCAGGCAAAAATATCACTGATATCTAGACAGAGTCCCAGCACCACCTCTAAACTTCTAAGACAAGTTCCTATTGAAAGAAGTCATCCAAAGCTTTTTGGGATGCTTTTAAATACACTCATACCTTGAAAAATAATTTAGGATTATATCAGCTTTACTAGAGAATTCCTGACAGACTGCTGTACAGATTCAGCAGAAGTCCTAAACAGTTTATTTGGAAGTAAAATCCAACAGAAAGTTTACCAACTGCTTTTTCTTCCTGGGATCATTCTTGTTAGGCCTAATTCGAAAAGGTACAGAACATCACTGAAGTGAATAAATGGTTTGATACATGATTCTTAAGATATTTACTTAAGCAGTGTAAGCCACTACTTTTTTGGAAGCCTCCTCTAGCTTTACTTTGATGTCTATTTCAAGAAAAGTCTAATAGTCACTTTTTCAACCCTGGTGCGTGGCAGAGCTTCCCAGTAGCATCATTGATCTCTGGGATTTCAAAGCACAAGCAGCTGCAGCTTCCTACCATATGTCACATCCAAATGCTCCAAACTCTGAATACCAACTTCAGCAACTCCCTGCATCACCAACAGCAATATGATCAAAGGCCTCTGGAATAAGTCAGCTATATTCACTCACAGGATAGGTTTTTAAGCTATTTGGATATATCAGCTAATCAACTCAGTGTAACCATCATTCTGGCAGCAATTCAGATGGAAACACTCCAAAATACTTCAATCAAAGGACTCAAACTAATAATTAAAGAACTGTTTACAGTTTACTAGAAATCACATCTGTGGCAGCTTAAAGATGTGCTATAAAATCCTGCATTAGCCTAACCAATTTTTGACATAATATTTTTTGTTTGCTTTGCTGTCTTTCTTTTAAAAATATGTGCTTCCTTACTTCTTCCCATTTCCAGCATTCTTCAGCTTTATAGATAATTGAAGCTGTACAGTGACCATATAAATGTGGTCATTCAGTGTCACAACTGGGGCTGGAGAAGCAGAGACACACACAACACACACATGGACCTCAGATCAGAGACACAGCAACAAAAATGCTTATCTCCAGGAATTTTTAATTCCATGTCTAGTCATCCATGGTGTCAATGATAAGATACAGCTATGCCTTTTGAGTGACAACAAAATCTCCTCTAAAACAGACAGTTAGTATACACTTCAGGAAATTATCAAAGTTACCTAACCTTGCAATGCATCTTCATCACAGCAGATTTTGGTTTAACCTGATGGGCATCTTCATCTGTACACTCAGAAGACTGACTTTTTTAACATGTCTGGAATTCAAAACCCAAGCAAATACAACCAGAGTCTGAAAAACATTCTCAAAGGTCAAGGGAAAAGTATGGAATTCATAACCACAAAGCCCACTGAACTTCTGGAATTCCTCCTGCCTTTGTCCTTAAGCCTTCATGACTTCAGTGAAATATCACTAGAATGATTTTCTAACTTTACTGAGCAGTGTGTCTTCTGTGGGTATCTACTCAGGCTTTTTGCTTCACAACAGTACTAAGCCTCTCCTGCCCCGCTTGGCTAACACACATCAAGATCTCAGAGTGCTTAGCTACCTCAAACTTTAAGCTAGATAAAGAAAGATAGGCTACAGAAAGGTTTGTGCCAATGTCAACTTTTTTTTCTGTTATCTCTTGCTGAGACTAAACTCAATACTTCCCACATTTGCTAAGAGAAGTGACTCACAAAATATCAGTTCTCATGTTCTATGTCAGCACATGAATGAGAAGTCTTCCTGACTGCACTCACATTTTCTCTCTAGCACCTCAGCCCATTGCCTGTGACAGCACACCACAAGAGGAGTGCATTTTGCTAGTATAACAGCAACGAAGGCTCTTTCTTCATTTTTTTAAACTATCCTCAATCTCTCTCATAGGAGTCTCCTTTTGTCATACAAAAAGCTGATACAAGATGACATTGCATATTCTGACTAGAAAACTAGTCCCATGCAATAGGAAGCAAGCGAAGACACTCTTGCACAATGAGCATCCAGAAGTATGTGATACTGTCATCCTAAAGACTTAGTAACTTTCAAAACAAGACTTTTTTTTGACCCTTAGAGGTTGTAGTCAGTATTCCCAACCAAATGTTGCTTCCACCAGAAGGAAAGACATTTTATATATCAAAAAAAAACCTTGAAAGAACTATTTTTTCTCTACATTTCATGTAATGCAGCTCCATCACCCCACCCACCCCCAACCCTCAGTCAAGAAAGTCACCTTCAACAGGGACAAGGTACATTCTAAAACGAGCAGGTAGGCGTAAAACCAGCTACTCCACATTAAAAGACACAGAGGAACAAGGAGTCTCCGAAAAACAGGTCTTAGATTCTTTGGAACATGCACACAGCCCAATTCATCTCCAAATCAACTGTTCTAAGCAGCCAAGTAGGTCATGATTGTACTATAATTATTTCACATTTTGGAAAAGTATTTGGGGTTTTTTTTCCCATACTTTCTCACATTAGTTAATCAAGATGAAGCAACCATAACCAGCTATTTTAAATAACCACACACAGTATCTATGAATGAATGAACCAGATGAGTTTGCAGCTCTTGTAAAGCTGACTACACCCAAAGTCAACATCTAAGATGCTGTGTTTGAAAAAACTTTTTGCTCTCATCACATGTGCAACCACAGCAAATTCACGGTACTGAATGATTTCCCAAATGTATAATTGTTTACATTTAGTGGTTACATAGTCATTGACATACTCTTCAGGGTCACTGGTCAAGAGAATTATTACAAGCAATTATCAATATACAAGAAAAATGGAGAAAAGTCTTCAGGTCTTTTTTCAACTTGTCATATAAAATAGTCTTTCCTCTGCAAGCACAAAGATGATCAAATTGCAAAGATCATCCTGATAAAAATAATATTTCTTAGATTTCACTGCTCCAGCATCTCTGGAGTCTAAACGCCAGCTGTTCAAAACAAGTATTGTAGTATTGTATTTTAAATTTGGTTTAGTTTTTGAAAATCAGGCTGCCTTACAGTTCAGGCTGAGCCTGTCACCAGCAGTGTGTGTTTGCCTCACTCAACGGCAGAGTGCAAGGGAGCAAACCTGTGGAAGGATGGCTGTAAGGAGTGTGCCTCGCTATCCAGGACAGAAGTAACTGCACTGTTTGTTTATCCATGTGCCTGCAGCTCCCAGAGTGCAGCAGCAGAGACAGCAAGCACTCAGCACTCCTAACTGCAAACAGTGTAAATTATGTAGAAGCAGAGAGATCGTGTTTCTCCTGTCTTTCACAGTAAGGTCATGCAGCTCTAGGGCCTTTCCTTGTCTCCTGGTTTATCACTACAGGCTGTTACCTGCAGGCTTGATACCAAGCACCTTAAAAAGCGTGGCTTTATATTATTGATGAACACTGTGCTAAACTACCTAGATAAAGATCACAGTCTGCCACAGCAGCAGTTTCAGGTGATAGTACACCATTTTCTCTACAAAGAACACAGAAAAAGGACAGTTACTTGCCCATTTCTCCCATGAATTTTCTAAACACAGAGTAAAGTAAATGGCAGGGGCAATGCCCTTAAAGGGAATCCCACCTTTGTGCTTGTCTGGGGGCTACATCGTACAGCTGACTAATGAAACTGGCATCACGATTCCTTAGTGCAATTCTTGGACGAATTACTTTACATACTGTGTGAGCACACATACATACACAAATATAAATAGTTATTTTATATTCTTGCATAAGGTGAGCAGCACATGCCCTGTTAAATCCTCTTACCCAGCAAAAGCCTGTTCTATAGACAAAACAATCCTTTGAAGAACAGCAAAAAAACCCCAAACATTTTAACAAGTAAAGCAATTTGAGCAAGTGCCTGCATAATAAGGTGGTAGCTGATCATAATCAGAAACACCATGAGAAACAGACGCATACTCTAATAATAAGATGTTCTCACATGCTTTACGGAAACCTACCACATGCAAAGAGACAAGTCAGACACTGAAATCAGAACGACAAATACTGCAGTGCAAGTGAAACAAAATAGACATTAGAGTAGAAGAGTGACTTCCATGACACAAAGGAAACAAAGACATTTGGATATTTCACCATAACAGGGTTCCACTGAAGTTCAGTTACTACAGCAAGGAAGCAAACCATCATCCACAGGTTATGAAACCAACTCAAGCTCATTAAAGTAAGTGAAAGGCATAATATTCTGACATTTACAAGATGGAAGACAAAGTGACAGCTGTCCAGGAACATCATTAGTTGCTAACTCACCTTCACTCTCAAATTCTGAGTATTTTTACTGCTCAAGGCATTTTAATTTCAATGCCAACAATTTGTTGATGTGAAGTTCAAGTGTTTCTAACCTTTACACAGAAGCCTTGATGTCATGTAAAAACAAGTTTCTATTGAGAGCCCAAAAGAAGACAGATACCTGGCCTGCATGCAACTGCACATCACTTTGCAAAGAGCAACTGCCTTAAGAGAGCAGTCACCACCCATGAGTGGAAAGATTAATTTATTACTCTGCTAGAAAACGTGCTAAAAAACTAAAATCTGAATACTCTCCCACACAGAATAAGTCAGGGTTTTAACAACCCATTTCAGCTAATTTGTTTAGTTTCGCTGAAAAGGCAAAAACTAACTAAAATTGTCTCTGAGACTCAAGACCTTTAACGAAATCCTGCTGAGACCCTAACTAGAACCCCCCCCCCCAAGTTAAATGATCTATTTTCACCAAGTCTTTAATCATGCTAATTCAAACTTATCCAGGACTCTAGTTATGGTAATGAAAACCTGCTGCACCATTTACAAATATAGTAAAACCACAAATATAACAAGCTTGTCCTTACTAACATCCAGCCTCATGACAAAGAGGCAAAGGCAAGTTTATCTAATATTCCCAGGTACATTACCAAGTAGTCTTGTCCCTTTTAAAACCTATTCTTTTCCCCTCCATTTCAATAAAGCTGCAAGTACAAGAACCTAAACAAGTAGATTTTTACCACCTAAACAGATTTAACTAATCAGGACAAGGAAATGAGGGAGGGGAAAAAGAATCTGATCTCAGAACCCAAGATCTATTAGCCCTTAAGGGCAGTCTCCAAAGAATGATTCTTAGCCTGAAAACAATGAAACTGCTGTCAGAGCAAACATGCTACAGGTCTGGAAAGTATGCGGAAACATATTCTAGGAGTGTTAATAGCATTGCAGTGGCATTTATTAGGCACCTGTTATTCTTATCCTGTTGCATTTATTACCAGTGTTCTTGAGGAGAAAACACCCCAAGCATTAACTGGCATTTCAACTCTGTGCACAAACGCTATGGAGACTCTCACACCCAGCCCATCACTGGGGTTGGCTACTGACAGCTGTTAACTACATCCTAAGTTTCCTACATCAATGGAAAATGTCCCCTTCCAACACTTTGCAACTCCTTTAGCATTCCTTCAGAAATGCTGCTTGTAAGAACCATCAAAACACCAGTGAAGATATACCCCTTGTGGAAGTAGCGCTCAAAGCTTTTGAAAAATATACTGCTATTTTATCACTATATACAGTACTTAATCCAAGACAGGTGACTTCCAAGGGTAGGTGAAAAAAATTTGATAAGCAGCACAGCATTTCCTAAATTAAATTTAACTTTGTTTGCTGGTTCAAAACTCAGGCATTACAATTCGTTGAAAGGACATAAACAGAGAAATTAACAGCTTCACTGACAAGGCAGAAGACAGAATATCTCTCGTCAGTAGAAAGACTGTGTACCAGAAAGAACTAAAGCATAGGAGTAAATCAAATAACTGGATCTCAGCTTTGGTTCTAACACCTTACTTTCCTCAACAAATGGAAAAAAAGAAAAAGAACCCACCCTTTTGAATGCAAGAGCAGCATATTTTTCATACTCAATCAGGACAAGGATATTGTTGAGAAGTTACTGCATGTGCACCAGTCCTGACCATGTATTCTGACTGGACAACAGACAAGAACCCCCAGGTTTCACTGTCACATTCTTTTGCCATAACAGGGAAAACTACCATTCAATTGTCATCTACTTTATTTTACTAATGAGATTTCAAGAGAGATGCTAATTGGGTTTGACACTTCATCCTTTCACACAGCTCTGCAACCCTATGTTAGCATTCTTCAAACAACTGCAGTATGAAAAAGTTATCTGAGATTCAGCAAAACTCACAGATTACTGTTTTTGTTTCATCCTAGCCTGTGTTTTTGTTGACGTGAATATTAAATGAATTTATCAGAAGGAAAATACTGTTCATTAATTTGTAATTAAAATTAAAACTAAGGTCTGATGACAATACACTTTAGCACAGCAAATTCACCAAAAGCAAAGAAAGTCTATCTCAGCTGGCTGCAGCACCAGTTGTTTTTGGTAACTTTGAGATGACATTATTTGCTTTAACATGCAGCATTAACAACTGCTACCATTTACCAGAAAGTGGACATAATACAGAGAAAGATAATGATGGTGATTCATGGGATGAATAAGGTTTATTGTGTGGAACAATATACCAAGAATATCAGCTCAAATCAATTCTACATAAACAGTGAATAAGATCTCCTGAGCTGTTGCAGGACAAGCACCTAGAAGTAGTGAGGAGGCTTTCTTTCTATACAGCACTCATGCATATGACACCTCTAGAAATCTTTCCACAGAGCTCTGCAAAGCTTAAGAAGCAACCCAGTGCTATGAAATGAACCACACAATTAATCCAAAGGATAGAAAAATCCTTCATGGTGTGAGCTCCAAGTTTACCAGTTAACAAATCAGACAGGTAACCACCTTGACAGAGAGATGACATCAAGCACTAAGTTACTGAATCTATCATGGAAAGGTACAACCTGAGAGCATTTCTACAATCTGAGAATAGATAATTCCCAGCAGAGATGAGCGCCAACTGCTATGGCACTCAGAGTTTGGGGTTTTTTTCATCTGAGGACCTCTGACAGAGGTTAGATACCTTTCTAGTGGACACCAGAAACATCAAAGAGAACATCCTACATGACAAGGGATGTGAGAAAAAAAGTATTTAACAAGCTCCCTTCTCCAGCGAGCTGTGAATTTGTAACAATTTCCATAAATATTATGTTACTTTGAGCCACAAGCATTTCGTTTTTTTACAGCAAAGCTTGCAGGCCAGGCCCCTCTAGCAGGCATTATGGGATGTATGACATGTGTGCTTGGTGGAAATGACAACTACCTCCTTGCCAGATACTTTACTATAAATCACAAATTATAGGAGTGACAAACACACCACCCTTCTAACCAACCACTACAAAAAGCACAATGGAAAAAAAAGCCAAGATCCCTAAGTCTTCCTGGACTGAAAAATGAAGTACACACTGCGTCTGAACAACAAAATAGGAAATATTTAGACTTGGAGCAGCACTACAAGTCTAACATCTTCACAGGGCTAAAAAAACAAGGATCATCTTATGACTGAAATATATTAACTTAACAGATAACAAATTAAATGACAAATAACAAATGATATTTCAATCCAATATTAAGAAATTTCCAATATTCTTTTGCTAGATTTAATTGAATTCTAAATGGTTGAATTCATGTTCTTAAAGAAGCCTGCTTTGATATGATGAAGAATAATAAAATCACAAGAAAAAAAAATTAAGTAGTAGGAACTGGAGTAATTTTTCTGTGAGGAGAGCTGGCATTGAGGAAGCTGGCATTGTTCAGCCTGGAGAAGAGAAGGCTCGAGGGGAATCTCATTAAGGTATTTATATATGTGAGGGAGGGTGCAAAGAGGAGGGAGCCAGGCTCTTTTCAGTGGTGCCCAGTCACAGGACTAGAGACAATGGGTACACATTGAAACAAAGGACGTTCCATTTTCTCACTCTGGGATCAAGCACAGGCACAGGCTGCCCACAAAGGCTGCAGACTCAAAAGCTGTCTGGACACAATCTTGCTCAACTTGGTCTATGTAGCCCTGCTTCAGCAGGGGGGTTGAGCTAGGGGTTCAACCAGATGGCCTCCAACCTCAACACTCTTGTAAAAAAAGCTAAAATCACTTTTTAAAGTTGTGGTACACAGCAGTAGCATGGATGTTACACATATAAATATATGACAATATAAATGTATAATATAATCTGCAAGGCTTGAGACTCAGGAACTTTTAACCATTACTATAATTCCAGACTTGTGTCAATTTCAAAGAAATCGATAAAAAAACACCTCTAAAAATCCTTAGATCATGTGTTCCCATACCAACCCATATATAGCAGTTTCACACACAAGAAAAAAAGTCAATGTAATATAAAATTTGTGGCAGCTCAGCAATCTTCAGTGGGGTTTCATACCTGGCTTTTATGACCAAATTTTTACCACATCTCCAAAAATATACAAGCAGTCTTCTGTGAAGAATATTATTCACTGTGCTCATCAAGTGAAGTTACCAGGCAAGGCTGGGAATCCAGGTTTCACCTCTCAATTTTCAGTGAACAAGCTTTGACAGTACTACTTTTAACATCACAGTAGCAAATTCTCTAGTTCCAAGCAGATGGTCACAGCCATTACTAAGAAAGTGACAGTACAGCTGCAGGGGAAATGAAATGCCTAAAGACAAAATCTGAAAAAATACTCAGTAAGACTGAGAAGGGATAAGGTACAAATTAGAATAAATCTTAAAAGATTTGCGTGTGCAAGTCAGCAATGTAAATGGGTAAAACAGACAAAGCTGATTTACTGCTGACTTTACATAGAGACTCTCCTATAGAGGGAAGACAGTTACAGCTTTGAAGTGCCTCAGTGGAGAATGAGTCCACAGCTAAATGCCAGCATCTGAAGTGCTTAACTCAAAAACAGAAGAGCAGCATAATTTATTTGTTTTGTTACAATAGACTTCATTTTTACAATACCCAAAAGAGTTGGCCTCTGTCCCATAAAAATTTCAATTCATTTGAAAACCAGCAGCAATACTACAGTGTAGGTCAAGAGTAAAATTCCTGATTAAGTATTACAAGCAGTTTTCAATATAAGAAATGGTGATTCCAAAGAGTAAATATGAAGTCACAGGATTACAGACACAGCAAGAATGCAGTTTACAAGATAGTAGAAGAAGCCATCTCAGACCTCATAGACTTTGAGGCTTTTAGCAAGTCTACAAAGAGGTCACAATATAATGGTACACAAGTCATTAATGTGATCAGACACTTAAGAAACAAAATGGATTTTCAGTATTTTCTGAAAAGACAAACAAAAATTATTTGTGTCTATTCTTACAGCTAAAGAGTGATTTTACATCTGCCAATACAAATTAGCTGGCTAAATTAAGCAATAAAACAGAGAGCAAGAATCTCCATGTCATACAATCTATAACTGTCACAGGCAACAATGCCATAAAGTCTTTTGAGACTGAGTAGCATGAGGCAGAACAGCATTGACTTTTAATTATTTTGACTCATTTTCCTGCTGCCCAGAAAGCTCTCCCAAATTTTGATAAACTTGGCTTTCTACATATGCTCTTTCATGTTGCACTTCCCTCGCAGCTCTAAACACACTTCTACATAAGGAGGCCTTGCAGTTCTCCTCTTCTTCAAATCAGTTTGAATTTATACTTAAGTATAGTGAACCTGGAATGCAGAGAATACAACACAAGTCCAAGATATTACCAAGTCCAACACTACCAAGAGTCTCTTAGAATGGCATTGTTTCTATGTTGCATTTGTACTGAGCTGTTCATGAAGAAACATTTGCATTTTAAAAAAATGGAAAATACAGAAAGAAAAAAATCTTCCTGCACAGAAAGCATAACTCTTTCCAGACTCTGCTATATTCCTTCAGTACTCTTGAAGAACTGTTGCCTCACTCTTCTGTGAATTGCAAAGGGAAGAATCACAACACATTTTGGTTTGCATTAGAGACCAGAAAGGAGGTGAGAACCATAGAAATTGCTTTTTTTTAGAAACCTGAAGCTAGCAAAAACACTTTAGGAACTACAGCTAGCAATTTTTTTCTGAGAATATCTCAGACAAATGAAAACTTTGAAAGCAGAGATTGTATCTTTAATTAGGCTGCAGGTGAAATAGTTTTATCTCTGCAGGAGATGGGGGAGGAGGAAAAACAGGTAAGGTTTCAAGTGTGTACACTCTTTCAGGTCTGAGGCAGAATGAGTAAGCTTCAGACTAAGACACTGGCAACAGTTGCTCTAAGAATACCTCACTGTAATTGCCCAAGAGGCAAAGCCAGTTTAAGAAGTTTCTGCTCTTCTCCAACCTCTTGTTCCTAGCTCCATGCCACAGCCTCTCACATTCTGCTCTACTTCTGCCAGAAAAATGCTAGGCAATGGGAGGATTGGGGGAAGGTTAATTTGCTTTGATGTTTTTTATTTGAAAAATTATCTTAGTTTTACAGAACCAGAAACCAGCTGTACCAACACAGGGAATGTACACGGCCAGCATCAATGTGCAAGGAACCCAGGGAGAGGGAGTGAAGCTGTACTGGCTGTTAGACCACTGCCATATCACAGAAGGGGCAGATCCTCCCCCTGACAGCCATCAGGTCCTTTAATCAAGCCACCTGATGAACACAGCAGAAAACCCAGCAGCAGCCTAGTGCAGCTGCAAAACACAGGTGTTCTCACCAGCCATGGACAGTGCGAAACTACAGATGGAATTGACTGGTATGTTTAACCTTAATGGCCTTCAATGACTCAGTTTTTATATATTAATTTACCTAGCCATTCTTTAATCAGACTTCTGAAAGCTGACATCCTGGGGCAAAGCACAGGTTAATTATAGACATATCTTTGTACTTGCTCTGAATCCACCTTCTGACAATTTAAGTGAAAATCCCACAGTTCTTGTAAGGCAACGGGCAGTAAATCCTTCCTCCTGTTGTTTATGGATGTACAGATCTCAAACCATTTCCCTTTTCCCCTCCAAGCTGTCTTCTTCTAGGCTAGACTTTTTTATTATTGGTTCTTCATGTAGAAGTGGTCTGTAAGCTCGCCACCCTTACTGCCATTCTCTCTCTTTCCCAGTTCCAGCAGACTTTTTCGAGACAGGAGGGTCAGAATAAAACACAATGGTGAAGAGCACTTTGCAGCTGTCCAGAGACATGAAACGCCCTCCCCCATTCCCTGCTCCCTCCCAACATGCTTTCCCAGTAGGTCATGACAGTCTCTTGCCATTTTTCACCCACTTGCTGAGCACTGAGCTGAGGTTTCCCTCAAATAAGCAAAACTCCAAAGTGATTCACCTGGGAACAGGGAGCCCAGAAACCATGGCTGGGTACATAAAGTCAGAAGAGCTTTGTGTTTCACAGTGAGTTTCATGCATCCCTTTATCATTCAGCCACAACCCACCTAAAGGTCATCCCACAGCTTTCTGTGGCTGCCACACTCCAACAGCAATCACAGCAACACCATCTTGCCAATATATTCCATCACACCTATATCCACCCCTTCTGCTGTTCATTTACAAAAGAAGAAATACCAGACCAAGCAGAGACTCTTCAGGACTCCACACAAGATGTTCAGGGGTGAAAGAAAGGATTTTGGTTGGACACGTGGCTCATGCCTGCTGAGTCTGTTACTTTTATTAAGTGGAAGAAGCTAAAAGTCACAAGTCCGTGGGTTGTGGCTGGCTTCTTTTCCTCCAAAACACTTGAAGCACGAATACTGGTGCCTTGATAGCTTAAAATAAATCACTGAAACTGTAAAATTATTTTGAGTATTGAATTTTCCAGAAGTCTTTATTAAAACAGGCTAAGGAAACTTGCACATCCCTTCCAAAGGGAGTAAAATCATGTGCAAAACCTTGGCTAAACTATACTACACCCAATACCATTCATATAGTAATTGCCAAAAAGCAATGTAGAAAATAAGTTTGAATCTTAAAAATGCTATCAATATTTTTGCTAGACACTAGGTTTTTACACTAAATTAAGTGTTGATAAGTTAACTACAGAACCTCTTGGTCAGCTTCTCCCAATTATCTGAAATGATGATGCCATTACTAGAACACCATTTGCTGTTGTTTCAGAATAAAAAGATGCAGATTAAAAAAATGCAGCCCTTAGAAAAGAAAGTGATACAAAAGTCCAAAATCAAAATGACAGTACTGAGTTTTGACATATCCTTCAAAAGCAAAATATCCTTCTGCCTTTGCACCTGTATGCACAATCAAATCTAAAGCTTGGGACATGAAGCAATATTCAGTGCTCTTTTTTAATTTAAATATATTGCAAACAAATTATGTGGCATCATCCAATTCAAAAGCTGCATCCAAGAAATTGTATTCCAGAAGAAAAAAAGCAAGGCTAGAGACAGCATATCTAAGGGATTAAAAACATTTGCTTTATTTTCAGTTTTCTTCTCAACAGGTTGCAATGGAATATTATACAAACATCTTTTCCACCCCTCACTTTCCAAATACTGAGATGAAGATAAGTGAAACACATAAAAGCTTTCTTCAAATACAGCTTTCCATATCTATTATTACAGTATAAACTGAGTGGCTACATTCTGGGATTACAATTTTGTTTTTATTTAGTGTACATTGTGCTACCTTTGACAAAAATGGATATTCTTTGCTTGCCCTACTGAACACACATGTACCTTCTCCTCTGTGCAACACCTGTAGGTAACTAGTCAATAGAAAAGAAGAAATGCAATTATTTCATATTTACTTTGTCTTTCCTAATCTAAACAACCCCTTTGTAGGCAATAGAACCTATCCCTAATAAATAGAATCAAACCTCAAAAGCTCAATACAACATTTCCTTTAGTAATGCATCAGTTGCATAAAAATTACTGTCAAGCTCAGGCAAATATAAGTTAACTGCACAACATAATGATATATAAAATGGCAACCTTTTAATAGAAACCTAGTTTTTCCAAATAGCACTTTTTTAGACTAGTCCACATAAGGTACTTAGGGTAAGTAATTTAGTTACTCTGAGAACCATAACTCTTGACTCTTGGGTAATTACAAATAGATAAACTTTCTGTACAACACTGCAAAAAGTATCAAGCATTTTCTAAATCCTGTCTCACTCGAAAAACAAAACAAAAAAAATCAAAACAACAACAACAAAAAAAAACCCCACAAAAACAAAAAACCTCAGGAAAATAACATTGTACGCACTAAATCAAATGCAAACCTGCCAGTCAAGAAAAGGTAACAGTATCACATTCTACCTAGGAGGGAAGGAAAGTGGGAGTGACAGCAGGAAGTGGAAGAGAAAGATTCTTTTTTCCCTATCTAAGTAAATGACCATCAGTGGTCATCAGGTGGAAGACAGAAATATTCCTTTAGGCAGCTGACCAAAACAAAATTTAAACAAAAAAATTGGTTCTTTTCCTTCTTGCTTTGACATATTTGATTATAACTACACATAAGTGGTATTCATTTCCTGCCCGTTTGATTATTTTCTGCTCCTCCTTTTCCACTCTCCTCAAATGAAATTGTTTGGTTGGGGTTTTTTGGTTTGTTTTTTTAAACACTGTGCTAATGAACTGGAGTGAACCTAATAAAACCAAAGAATGCTGAAACAAAAAATCTGAAATATTGCCAACATTAATTTTGGCCAGTATTCTTATCAAAGTCTCACAAACTGAGCTCAAAATCATTTATGACTACAACATTTTGGATTAAACTCCACTGTACCAGAGCAAGCTCACAAACTACAACATTGCAGTTTCAGTTTTCTGTCTATTCTTTGACCATTTTCCATGGATACTTTTCAGATCTTGTTTCAACTACCATGTGTTTTAATATTTGTTGTAGCAACTGGATAATGAAATGTATACAAGTCACTGCAATCACATAACTCTCCCAAAAATACAAAGACAGGATTTATTCCAATTGCAGAGGAGTCACATCCTCAATCTCCAAGCCAAGCTTTATGTTAGGCACTAGGTATACAGCTTAGAAAGAGAAGTGTATAATGGAAATACTGAGAAGCTCTTTGCCATAGCATCACTGGCAATAAAAACACCCAGGATTACAAACAGTATAATCATGTGAGCATTCCAGGCCAGCCTATAAATAGAACTCAGAAAGAACTGGCCTCTCACAAATACTGTGCCTCAGTTCAACGTGTATCTGCTAAAAATACCAAATATGTTCAGTAAAGTCCCTCTGAATTTTGAGATTTAAATACCTATTTACACATCCTATCTCTTTTACTTAGCTAACAATAATTCACGATGGACCTCTCTGATAGACTTCTGACTGAACAAGTGTATACTTTGTATGTGAGTGTTATCAGTATTTGATTTATCCATGAATATGCATATATTTCTGGATAAATCACTACTTTCCTTGATAGCACAGAAATACCATGACTAAGAGGCTGTCTTGATCAACATCAAGATTAGATCTTATGATTCAGTAATTAATTTAAGATTCCAGCCACAAAAGCAAAAAGACATGATATAACAAAGAGATTCTTAGGGATAAGATGCTCATCTGTAGCTACCTAGACAGATAATAAAAATACACATTCAGAAAAAAAATTTTTTTTGGGTACAAAAAGCCATATTATTTCAATATCTTTAATTATTTTTCCAGAAAGAACAAGAGAACAACAGATTCATACTAATGGTTACACCACGTACTTATACAATAGAGGGAGTGGACACATTCCTCAGGTAGCAGATCAGTAGCACGCAGCGTTTCAGAAACAATCAGAACTTCCTGAGAGATAATGGAAAAGATAATTCATGTATTACTCAGGATAGGCTTATTCATTTTGCTTTGCCAAAAAAGGAAGGTGTTGGACACTCTGGGAAAAAAAATGACAAGTTACTTGAAAGTATTAATGACCGAAAAGTTCATCAGTGGCTGTAAATGTCAATTTTAGCACTTCATACGGATATAGCCAAAGAAAAAAATGGTGTCTCTGCAGCAAGTCTCACACCCTGCTTATTTTCTACACTTATCAGCTTCTGTAACACTATCTCACACACCAACCACTTCATTCACTGTAACTAACCAGTGACAATAAAGCTGAATGAAGAAGAACGGAAAAAAGAATTGGATTTAAACACATCCCAAACTATCTTCACTTGCTTGGCATTAATCAAGCTGCCCATGCCAAGCACTTTAAATATCTGCAGACCTGCTAGTGATTTCAGCTTGGCACAGGAGCAGGCATAGCAAGGAGTGCTCTGACTGCCAGTCCCCTTCCCTGCAAGGCACAGAGCAAGGCCCGGCTGTGGCTCAGTAACCTGTTCTGGAGAGATTCCCAGCAAAGCACTGGCACCAGAGCAGCAGCACACTGAGCTACTACAGACTCCAGGGAGGGACCCAGACCCAGAGCTGAGGACCAGAGTTAACCAGCAGGATATCCAACCAGCACTGCACATACACCATTAGTGCCAAGGAGGGTGGGAACTCCTGCAGAGTCTCCTCCTGCTCCCATCCCTCTCACCTCCAAGCAACAATCACTGATCTGGCTCCTGACTATTCTGTGGTTTTGAATGGAAGCTGCACAGAGAGAAGAGTTCACTGTTTAGAAAACTAGATGCAACCTTCAGCAAACAGCTTCTAGAGCATGAAGGGGGCAGGTCCAGGAAACCATAACTCTAGTTTTTCCTTCTTCAGTCATTAGCAAGTTTCATTTATTTACCATATAGCATTGAAAACTTAAATTTACTAGACAAGCTATTAAGTGTAAACTGAGAAAAAACCTCCAACATAACCACAAAAAACATGGAAATCTCTTTAGATCAGTAACAATGCTGAGACAGTGCCAAAAAATTTTGCAGCATCCTGGCACAATTTTATAATCTTCTGTTTAGCTGCAGTTACAGACCTGCTTCATAAACCCAAATATTTATACAGATACTAGAAATAAATAGAAAATACTACCAGATAGAACAGGAAACGACAGCATTCTCAGTATTAAAGACAACTAATTAAGTCTCTGTGATGGACAAAGAAGTGTAAACAATAGATGGTTCTTTTTTTGACAGAGCCACACACAGCTTTTAATAGAGTATAAGCCAGTTATCCGTGTGACTACATCAGTTGATTATTGATTCTATTTAAAGGAAATAAATAATGGGAATTTCAAAGTATAGATTTTATTCCTGACTAGCAGGACAGATCTGTGCCATTACCAAAAAGTGCTCTGAAATACAGAGAATGTATGTGAGACAGTTTTAGTTTCCAAGTTGCATGTTGAAACAGGAATGTGCTCTTTTGTTCTATTTTTTTCCCCTCATTTAATCATAATGAAGTCACTTGCGACATTACAACGGTTTCCAAAGAAACAGTCCAGTTAGATGTGATGAAAAGAAGATAAGGATGTGTGGGGAGAGCTCTGTAACTCACCGGTGATCTTGGTGGGAAACCCAGCATTCTGCAAAATTCATTCTGAAATTCATATTCTGCACAAATACCTTCATATAAGAGAATCAACACTAAAGAAATACAAGGTGAGGAGAGAATGGGTGTTTTTCCAAAATACATGAAAAGAATGTTTACATCAGCTGGTCTGTTCCATAGGGAGAATACAATATATATAAAAACCAAGCCGAAAAAAAGTTACTGTAATACAGAACTTAGAGCTGCAATAATGTGAATGATAATCCAATGGCTGGCTAGACACATCACTCTTCAGTGCTTGACTACAAGATTTCCCAAGAACCTAAAGAAATAATGCTTTATGAATCTTGAGCAGAAAGGGTAAGGTGTAAGTAATAACCTTAGATCAACTCAGGCACATATGCCAACCAGACACTGTCAAAAGTAAGAGAAACAGAGGATCATGCCTTGAAAAGCAGGAACTTCAGCATGAGAAATGCAGCGTGAATCCATCCAGAGATACACACAGTCATATTTCTATAGACAAATTCACCTTTAGGGCTTTCATGAGGTGTGTCTGCAATCTTTCAAAACAGAGTGCTTGAAATGCCATGGATTAACCAACTCATGTGTCTGTCTCCTGGGGCATGTTACATGTATATACTGCATATTAGTGCTCAACCCACAGCAAAAACAACACCAAAACTGCAAACTCAGCATCATTTGAATATGTGAGGCATAGGAGATGAGCTCTTCCTTCTTACACTGTGTTAATACTTCTCAGTAATTAATATTTTTCCAAAGATTCTCCTCAGAAAAACAGTGGTAAAAATGTTGCAATATTCTCCATCAAAGCGTGTGCCTTCCTCATGAAGGAACAGCCTCAAAGTAGCATTTGAAGGAACAATTACCAACAAAAGTAATTGCTTCCTTATTTGTATTTTCTAACTATTGGTATGAAAATTAACCAGGAGTCTTGCCTCAATAGCAGCCCAGTCCTTAACCACCCTTCCAGACCTTTTGTACCCATGAGTTTCATGGGTACACTTCAGGTCAAACATAAGACTAAATTACAGTAAAAGGGAAGCTCTGTGGAAATGAAGAAAATCTGTTAAAAAAGTGATACAACTCAAGAATATTTACTATGCTAATCAGAGGCCTGGAAAAAAAAAACAACCCCAGAGACTGTAAATTTGTCTGTTTTAAAGGTAGAGAAACAAACAGAGAACTTCAGGAAAAGGTCTAAGTTCTGAATAGTGCAATGAGCGCTGGCACACAGCATTTCTGCTTCTAAGAGTACTTCCAACACAGACAGACACCTACCTGTAAAACCACAGGACCACAAAGGTGTCTGCATCAGATCCCAAAACAGCAAGAACTTTAAATTAAAGTTGCATTTTATCTACTTCATGCTTTGGGACAAACAACAACAATGGACTAATGACAGCACCCCTGGTAAACTTGGTATCTTAGCTAGTCATTTTCCAAAGGAATAAAATCCATGCAATGCTAATCCTAGAAAGCAGTTTAGTACACCTAAAGTAAAACAACTGTTACAGCATTATGAGTAGCTATCTCCTAGTTAAACTTTCAGAGGGACACATAAGCAAACAGAGATTTTGGAAATGTATGTTTTTATTGGGGGAGCCAATAGCAGGGAAAATAATACAGGAAAATCTGGGTGAAGTGGTTGTTTCCAACAAACTCAGCAGCTTAAAAGTAGATTTTGCAAACCTAAAATCTTACTAAGCTTATCTTGGCCGATTTTAAGAATTGTCTCAAAAAGTTTTTCTTAAGAAAAACTCGTGGCTAATAGTAACTCTCTTCCAAAAACACACCTCACACATGAAGAAAAAGGGGGAAAAAATCACATAACAAGAAGAAACTATACTCTATACACTGTCTATACTTCAGCCATCCATGAGTGCCGATTGCATTTTAATGGTCAGACCTGAGTTCTTCGCCACAGTAAAATATACCCCAGATTTTCCTGAATGAAAGATTATTGTTCTTACACATCTTAATTTGGTACCAAAACTCGGCAATCAGGCACATTAACATAAAACCAAAGTTAAAATGTTATTCCTTGACAGTAGCTCTTCTCCAGAAAGAGGCACAGCATGCCAACATTTGATTATCTCTGGTGCTCAACAGCAGCAGACACACCTACACCCAGCCTACCTTCACTCTTTTCATTGCCAACAGCAACACTAGATTAACAGTGGAAGAAGTGCTAAGAATTCTTAAATACCTCAAGCTTAGAAATATTCTTCCAGTATATCACCCCAATTAACAACTTATGTGAACAACTGTAATCCAAAGCTGTTCCAGAGACATGCTCACTTCATTAAACCTGTTGGTAAAATTGTGTGAGATGCTGGAGATTCTGCCTGCTGCCTACAGCGAGGGGAGGTTTGGTGACCCTGGCAGGGAACAATGAAAAAGTCCTCTGCCCTCCAGGTTTGCTCAGTAGATTGCTTTACCTGCATCCTGCAAAGAGCTCCAGTCAAAGCATTTACTTAATGGTTGGTTCTCCTCCATGCCATAACCTAGAGAATAGCTAAGTCTGGAAAAAGCTTTAAAAAAAACCCAGACAACACACAAGCAGATGTATTTCTTCAGAGAACTAGTTTCAAATGTTTTTGCATTCACAGAAAGTCAAAACAGACAAGTTACTTTTGTGAACTTTTTTTTTCAAACTAATTCCTGAAGAGCTTTAAAAAGTCATCTATTCCTCATCACTGTAAATTACTTCCATAATCTCAGAAAATTGTGATAACGGATTTAAAGCAATTTTCCTTTTCCAACAGCACCAGTGCCTTCTGACCCAATTCCCACTAAATCACCTCATCTAAGCTTCAATTTGTATCACAGGATTTTCCTTCCAATGGTAAACAGTAACCATTCTATTTACAACCTCCTGAAGCCCCTGCGTGAAACCCTGCCTCTGTTCTGTACCTTTCCCACTAGCTGAGGAAAAAGAAAACATTTCCCAGCAATTCTGTCCTCCAAGTCACTGATGATTCTAATTTACTGCAACTGCACATATTCACTATCTCATCCATAAACCTTGTATCTTTACAAATACATCACTTCCTTCTTGAATTAAGTTTATTATTTATTAATAAGGTGCTTTTCTTCACATCACAGCAGTTAATAATGGTCAGAGAAATTTAACATTCAGGACTTGGTCTTACAGATACTCAATATATCTTAATAAATACTAGTAAATGCGTTACTTGGGATCTCTACTTAACACTTGTCCATGGCACAACAGAGCAGTCATTTATCTTTGCACTGTGATGGAAACTATTACTGCCATCTGTGCTGACTCCAGCTGGTATAGGACTAATATAAAATTCTGTTAGCTGCTCTGAGCTGCTTGTTCAGCTGGCAATAATAAAAATCAAGCTCATTAACAGCAGTCTTGCATAGCAAAGTTTCTGCTTACCTCAGAGAGACAGCTAAGCATCTCTGTGAACCTTTTCACCATTAAAAAAAAAAACCATGACTATTTACTTGGCACCTGTTTTTAATAACAGTCACAAAAAGCCTCACAATTACATGCCGGAGTTTTTTTCAAATATGCCTATCAACTGAGCCAAAATTAGTTCAAAAACAAAGAAAAGCTGCTCCATCAAGGCAATATACTGTTTCCTGTATACAAACCAAAATAAAATTCTAAAATCAGAGACCTCTCTAATGCTATTAGAGACAGTTGAAGAATGAGCATATCTGAAGCAAGTGTTAAGGAAACAATTTTTTATCACTCAACCATCACTTAATTGCACAATGAATCAGACTTTATATGTCATTTTATAATTTAAACAGACAAGACAAACTACTGTATTCCTCAAGCAATCTGTCATCTTAAATACACACTGGAAAATTTTATGTTCCTCTGCTTGCAAATTGCAGAATTTTGGGACTACAATCTGGGAGACAGTAAGGATGAAATTTAACAATTGTAGTGGGCTTTCCATTCTCCCTTCTCTCTGAAGTTACAGCAACTTTAGTGTAGGCATCAACAAGCACCAACACCAAGACATAACTTGAACAGTTTAATTTATCTTATGAAATATACAAATGCAGTAGAAATTCTCTTGTGAACTGTTACCAGCTTTTGATTTTATCATGCTCCCCTAAGACTTTTCTTTCTCACCTACACATTTTGTAAGAAGCCCCCTTGACACAGCCCATAATACACAAAGCTCTTTTATCTTTTGTCCTCCTACAGCTTCTGTCCAAAGCTGTACTCATCTCAGTGGTCAGCCTTCTGCCTTCAAGTGACTCCAACTTTTCACATTTAGCAGTCATCCCCAGTTCTTATCTTTCATTAAACTGCTGTGCCCAAATACACAGGGCATACAAACACCAAAGGAAAAGAAGGTGTTCCCAGGTGTTTTTAAAAGAAGGTGTTCCTAGCTGGTAGGCATGGGCAATGAAAAGAAGGTAATTACCACCTTATATTTGATGAATAGCAAAATGTGTCATCACATACTTTCTCTCAAACCTAGGAAATCCCATACTGAGACTCAGAAGAAACTGTTTACACCTTAAAAATTTTCTTACTATAATTCTCTTGATTGATCAATATTCCACCCCACCAGCAACCTGAGACACAGTATTAAAGAAAATTTTGCAGGTGTAGTTCTTAGAGCAGGTCTTGAAGACTGAAGATTTTTTCTGTGATACCAGAAACTTGGAAGATGGTAACAACCATCCCAGCTTTGTCCAAGCAGCGGGAGGTCAAAGTATTCCACACTTCAGAAAGGATACTGACTTGTCTCTCTCACCATGCAATCCAGAAACAAGAGAAGCACAAGGTGATCAAAGGCAAAAGAAAAGACCTATCTTGTTTCCTCAAGTCAGTAGATAAGTTCCTTCTTTCCTTTAGCAGTTTCTTCCAATAACAAAGTAAATGCACTTCTGTCCTCCCCTCCCCCACAAACCCTTCACTGGACTTGAGCTTTCAGCTATTAGTCTTTAGTACATTATGAAACCTTGTATGAAATTATCCATCTACCATTAGCAATAGTAAAATACCTAATTTTTAATATTCTTACTTAAAACCTAAATATTACAGCTGAAAAATAATTAACTGAAATACAAAGGACCTCATTGACACTGACACTCTGAGGGCAGAGTATTAAACAGCTGAAGGAGAGTAACTTCTGATGAAATCTCACCTGATGTGGAAGGCACTACCTGGTCACACTCTTGAGTTCAAGGTCAGTTGTTCATCCAGTTCAAGTTAATGGTCTACAGTTTCACTCACTTTTCTGTGGAAGAGCGCTGGAACTTTCAGCACTAAGTTATGCAGTGCTTCATTTCAAAAAGCCACAAGTAAGAAGGTGCATGGGAGAGATCTAACTACTAAGCCAAAGTAATCTGGCCTCCTATCAATTTGTTGAATTTCAGCATTCATTGATATCTTGACCTTTTAAACTCTTAATGTTCAATATGAAAAAGCATCCACAATACATTTTTCTTCTTCAGAAACTACTTTGGGTTGGATCTGCCATATGCAAAATTATTAGATCACAACAGACATTTTAATCATCTTACCTCTCAAAAAGAAAACCCAGAGATCATAATCTGATTTGACCTGTTAATTACTTGTAATTGATGGTATCTTTACTGAATGAAGACAGCTGGAACACTTTGTTCAAGAAAATTGGGAACATGATGAAAAATATCCTTCTGACAGCAAGAACATGCTCAGAAGTGATTAATCCTCACCTGTTTTTGAGGTCCCAGAGAATTAAGTGCTCAGAAAAAGCAATTCTGACAAAGGGATAGAAAATGGGAGCTTTTTGATGTCTACTTTAAAAATATTATATCAAATATCATGTAAAAAGAAAAAAAATCAAGCCCCAACTAAAACAGTAATGAACTGTTTTTCCAGTATTTTAAAATCACAACTGGTATACAACCTAGAGATCTACAACTTACTACTACATTTGTTCACTGAAACATCTGGATTCTTCTTTCAGTTTTTTACTTGTAAACTTTAAAACTCTGAAAATAAGTATTTAAGCTTTTGCAGCCTTTATTACCAAAAAAACCCCAAACAAAACCCAGTTCAAATGTAAATTTAAGAGAAACATTAAAAATCTATTTCAATTTTGAATTCAAGCCTGTCCCATTCCCCAAAACCACAACATTTCACACAACCATGCCCAGCCCAACAACTCCTGTAACTCCTGTCACATGCTTCACCAAACCTCTGATCACCAATTTATTCCACGCGTTGCTCTGCACATAAACACTGCAATGTGCTTGAAACAAGTCCTAGCAGGTTTTGCTCTGAAAAATGTCTAGCTAGGATTAACAGCTTCTCTCTCCACAGAACTTGTCCAGTGAATTTGCAGTGGCATGCTGGCTTTGGCAAAATTACTATTCTCATTTTCGAAGCCACTAAAAGAAAGATGGACACATCTACTCTTTCCTACCACAGCAACTGGTGTTAAACTCTAAGAGATACAGGCAATACAGACACAATGAACTGACAACAAGAAATAGGGAGGTAAAGAATCTAGCCCCTAAAATTCCACAGGGCCATAATAATTAACAAAAATTGATTCTGCATCTTTTCAGGTCCTATCATACTTTAAAGGTTGTACTGACAAAATCAACAACTTTGCCACCTAGTTCCTGACACAGTTTACTCAAAGATTGCCAGTCATCATAATCACCTTCCCAAACCGATTTCCTATGCTGTTCAACTCTCGCATTTGTTGACAGCAGACATCACAGGAATTCTGACTGGCAGCCTGCACGGCGTGCTGCTGTCACAAAATACTTTTTTCCTTACACAATTTGTTTCTCTCTACACACGCTGTGACACTTAAAAACACGTGTTTGAACAACACGCAGTATTCTCAATGGAATTTTACCCAAAGCCTATATACAGCTCATATATTTTAAAGATATGATAATCCTTCTTTCTTAAAAACTTATTCATTCTTCTTTAACTCCTACTGGAATCTTTTTTCCCCTCATTGGCTTGCACCTAACAATACCCCATCAAAATGTTTTTTGAGCTGTGATCTCAGACTGCAGAGATAGGTTTCTCTTTATGAATATTTGTCTACAAAGAGTGGAACACTGAAAGGAAGAAGTTTTTTAGAAATATCTTCCCACTGCCATTACCTGTGAGGATTTTAGCCATGTTGCAGATTTATTGTGCAGGTAAAACACCCAGACGCTGAGTCCAGCCAGGTTTGTTTTGGTTTTTTTTTTAAGTCAGGGCATAAAGCAAAGAAGAGGCAAAGAGACAAATCAATGCCTAAAAATATAGAAGATGCATGGACCCTTTCACCTGGAAAGTGCCTGATCAGGTACCAAAAAGAGCCCAGCTTCAGCATTGATACAGTGAGCCAAGGAGCATTCCAGGTTAAGAGAGGGAGGGTTTGAGAACAGGAGAGTCTGTATCACCCTGCAGAAATGCAGAGGCCTTTTCATTCAGCAGCAGCACACTAAGCACAGCTGCAACATGAAAAAAGTTATTCTGTTACAAGATTCGTCTTATTGCAGCAGGAAAAAAACCAACAAAAACCAAAAAAACAACCAAACTCTAAATTAGATGTCTTAAAACCAAATAAATCTGTCAGTCCTGACAGGTTTCAGAGCAGGAGAAAGATATTTATCAATTAGCATGCAAAAATATAAATACAAATCAGTTAATAATAGGAAAAAAAAAAAATCCCTGTCAATGAATACTTACTATAAGGGAAGTTACTCAGAGGAGTGAGACACAGAAAGCAAACAAAAGAGCTGAGACATGAGTGACACACACACACTAATCACTACAGATGATTAAATGTAATCAAAGCTTCCAACTTAGAGTAAGCAGCGGAGTGCTGCTGGGAGTTGCTAACAGCATTCAAGCTCTATTCTGAAGCACCAGCATTTCTGGAGATAACACTTTACATGATATCTTTAAAGGGCATGGGAGAATGCAGGTAAAAGGTCAGGAGAACAAAGGGAAGGAAAAGGCAGAAGTTAAACTTGAGGAGAACAGAAAAAGGCATAAACTTTATCTACGGATCTGCTTGCACAGGAATTACAGTACTTCGTTTAGCTGAGTATGTTTAAAGAGCCTGCAGGGTGATAGGTCAGGCCTGGCTACTGGGTTCTCTGCATGCTCACCCAGAGACTGCAGCAGAGTCTTTGGCCTGTGCTGGCACCCACTCAGAGGCAGTTAAAAAGGGAGTTCTGGGATTCTGCACTGGGATATGAAGTGATGCTGTATTGCAGTTACACAATGGAAAGTCTCCTTCATAGAAAGACAGAACTGTGAAAAATGTATTCCTTCCTGATGATTGTTTTTCTCCTAGTACTGCAAATAACTGTGCTTTAAAATTAACATTTAGCTCAATCAGTAAGGTCAACAGGTGTATTTAAATCAATTTGTGAGTGTTACTCCACTTTTTGGCAAAGTATTTCAACTACTTCGTTGGTATTCAACAAAATACTTTAAATACTACTTAAGACACAGCTTTATAATTCCATTTAGTACATCTGTGTTGCAAGTGGTAAAGCAGCCAGCTCTACCACTCATGATGGGAGCAGACTGAATCACTCTGGAAAGAGAAAATCCCAGGTAAGAGACCGTACACTGAGAGGCATGATGTGGTATTGTATGTTGAGTTATTGCCAACCACCAAATCAACACCATGATGTCCATTAGATATCTCTACACAGCCAGTCCTCACACATGAGTTTTAGGAGACTCCCCATCAGCTCTGCCTTGTTACCTGAACATGTGCTCACCCTGCACAGCATCTGAACCAGGAGAGCAGTAGTGGAGGCCCCCACCCAGCCCACACCCTTTTGCCCTTTCCTGTCCCTGGCATTGCTCTTGACTCCAACACTGCCACAAACACCAGGTACAGAATGGGCAGCACAGGCTGATGAAGCCCTGCTAGATACCCAGACAGTGGGAGTGCAGCACTGAGTCTCCTGATGTGACTCTGCACGGGAGGAGCTGAGGCCCCACAAAGCTTATCAGCTAAACTTCCACGACACTGAGCCGCAATTCTTCTGTTTCAGGAGCTGCAAATCAGCTAATTATCTCTGCCATAAATAACCCACAGCCTAAATGATCTACCCAGCGATCTGCCTGCATAGTGAATAGAGTTACACAAAACAAGCAAGAAGAAATAAAGCACAATTACATGTGGTCTCTCAAAAAGTTGACAAAAATCCTTAAAAGAGAATGAAAAGCTATATGTTAAGAAAAAAGGAAGACTCTGAGCAAGCAGATGGGTCTGAAACATCCTGAAAAGTCATATGAAAGGGCACACAGGTTCTGAACTCTGATAAGCCTTACATTAATTAGGGAACAGCATTAATGAGGTCAGCAGTTCTGGGTTAGCAACACTAGGATAAGAAGTAGATGAGGAGCAATACTACAAACAAAACTCAGGTTTGAATACAGCATTAAGCTCAAAATGATTTTAAAAGTTTAATCACGCTGATTCTTCAGTGTAGCTTTCCCACTTTGACCATCATCACTAATATTTTAAGTCAGAGCAACCCTCAGTTCTCAATTTTCAATGTAATGAGTGAGCTGTTTCCTTCTTTGTCTAAATAGCCATTCTACTAAAAAAATGGCCAAGACATGTTGTTTGATCAGTAATTCCACACCAGCCTAATTTATTTTCATCTACTACACCTGCAAACTGAGACATGAAACTGAAAGAGCATGCTACAAGAGAAGCAGCAGATAAGACAGGTATCCCATTTAAAATAATTTTCAATAACAGTACTTTAACAGAAAAATACTACAAAAATAACCCAAACCAACCAACCAAAAATACCATAGGAGACCAACACAAAGCAGCCTTTGCGCCTTCTGTTAAGAGGAAAAGTTCTGCAGGGAATTTATAACTTCTATTTTGGAAGCAAAGTAGAATGATAATTACAAAAGTATTTAAAATATGAAATATTTCCACCATTATTTGGGAAAAAATGTGCATGTTTCCTAGTCAAAGCAAACACTTACTTTGAGCTCACTGAACTCTGACATTGCTTGTAACAGCCACTAGTCAACAGGCTGTCGGACTCTTATCACTTCCAAATGTTTCTTGAAATTAATGAAATTAGCTAGATTTATTTTTTTCATTTCCTACACAACTGCTTATTGAAAGTATTTCTATTTTCTTTCCTTGGTACATACTGTTAATGAAAAATTCCTCACTCAAAATTCAGTTCTGCAATTCCATTTTATAACATTCTGTTTCAGAGCCCACAAAGACCCAGCATTTACTTTCCCTTTTCCATCTGAGCAAAGGCAAGATCGTCTGCCTCTTTTCTGAACCATGATGAAGACGCCAATACCTTGAGAAAAACATTTGAACCATGAGATCCTTCAGAAGTCATCCTACAACAACATCCTAGACAAAGGATGACAGATTAAGACCAATTTGAGTAAGAGAGGTTTTAATAAAACTAGTTTCACACCTTGGTCATGTGAGTACAAGAGTGTTTTCAAAGTCTGTTTGATCTATCTTGCACGAGCCATGGATTTCTTCCTCATTCAGGTAAATTCGGAAATAGCCACCAATAGTACAGGTCAGGTCACACACCAGAAGAACCATAACTCAGACAATACACATAGCAAAACACTAAGGACGTTCAGCCTGCTCAACACTGGCAATCTGCATTTCTGGGTTTCAACTAGCCCAAAGTTGCAAGAGGACATCCTGAAATTCCAAACAGAGGTACATCACATTCCTCAGAGCATACACAAAACTTCTATCTGGGAGTGTAGATGGCAGCAAGAACAGCATCAGTATTTCTGACAAAATTGTGTCACTGTCACAGTCACATCTGCAAAACTGAAACTTCAAGAACAACTTGAGAGGATGCAGGCTGCCCCAAGGAGCAAACAAGCAAGGAGAGATCAGACTGAAGTCTATCCAGGTTCAGTACTCATCCAGCACACCCTGCTGAGAACTTGAAAATAGAACTGTCAAGAGCTAACTTCTAACTTTCACCATGTGAAAGCCAGACATCTCCCTCCTTCAGCACCCAGCAATTCTGACAGTAAAGAGGAATCCAATCATGGAACTGCAATGCTAAGAGAGACAGAACATCTACTAAATTTATTAAAAGATTCAAGTTACTGTTCCATTGAAAGGGACCTGAGGAGAGCACTTAAATGCTCATCATCAAACACACTTCATCATCCTTCCGATGGACACACAAGTTGTCTGCCGTTGGATTACTTCACAGTCAATTTAAAAAGGTTCTCATTCATGACATTTAATGTAATAAACAGTAAAAATTCAGTGTTAGAATATGGATTATAGTCATGCACTAAAACATGCCATGGACTTAGCTACAAAACATTCTAAGGACTTGGAAGCTCTTGACAAGGAAGCTACACAGCAAGCTACCCAGTGTTCAATGGTCTGTTTACAATAACTGATTTTCCTTTTTGTTTTCAACTTGGATCTCAACCAGAACACCCATGAAGACTAGTACCACCCCAGAGAATGCCAGGTTTTCAGGAGGATGAAAAGAAGATTTTTTTTTTTTTTTTTTTTTTTTTTGCAGAGGGGGGAGGCAGGGGTTGTTGTTGGTTGGTTTGATTTTCTCCACCAAGTATTTTAAGGAGTTTCATCATGTTGTTGGACAAACATTTCTTCAGCTCTCTTTTGCTTTTCGTTGTCCTGGTTCCCAAGTATCCTTTGCCTATATATTCTACTACATCAGCAGCAAATCCATTAACAAGCCATCTCTTGGGTTACCTTATGTGTCAGTTTCTCTGCAGACACTGAAGCAGCAATTCTCAAGGGCACTCCTATCAAAAATGCAGGTACAAGCATTAGTTTTACATTGGAAGAATTAGAACTATCCAAAAATTCCTCCTTTTTAAATGTCATGGGCACTATGAAAAGTACCTGTCTTCCAGAGAGTTTGTTTCAGAACAGCATATCTGCTGTGGACCCAGAAAGAAGCTCCAAAACAGCAAAACACGAGTGCTGGGATGATGGTCCATTACACACTTAAAACAAAACTTCCAGAACCATATGTTTATCTCAATGTAAGAAAACAGCCAAGTGCAGGAGGTCTGTAAATACATTTTGCTCTTGCTCCCTTACATAAGTGCACAGGTCTCTTTAAAGAAAACATATTAAAACTCAACTACCTGTAGCTGAGCATTCAGAGGATACATATGTATTAATGTCTTCAGCTACATACAGTGAATAAATGAACATTTCTCTGTTTTACCAAACAGCCAGTTTCTATTTCAGTCTGATTTTGCTAGATAAAATTATCTGAAAATGTATTTGAAGTCTAAAAGAAATTGAGAAGTATCGCAAAATAAAGAATGACAATGCAGTATGACAGGAAGGAAAAAATACCAAAACTCATCAAAAAGTTTAGAACTTGCATCATTCAGGGAGGTGGCACTACTGTGCCAAAACAAGTCTGGAGCACTGCAGTCACTGCATATCTAAAAACTCACACTGATAGATGCTGACAAAGAAACTTTCCAAAGCAGAACAGGACGCTGCTCATTCAGGACCATAAGGCAGCTTTGCCAGTAGAGAACTTCCACCAGCTCTGTGCCTCCACTGGAATGCTCTGTTGATTTATCTTTTGCAAAAGCTTGTCAACTGTAAAACAAGCCTGCGCTTTTGAATCACAAAGAAAATCTGAATTTAAAGTAAATATTCAACAAGAATAAAAACTCTGAAGTTAAGAAATTACATTGCAGCCAGTGCCAGTAAGCATACAAGTCAATTTATTTGGCAGATAAATTGCCCCTTCTACCTCACATGATCCTTTTTGCTTCAAGTCTGAAAGAATCAAGTTTATGAAAGACCACCTCATCATTGGACATGATTTTAATAACGAAGCCAGACAGAAAGTGGAAACCACATAAGAAGTATAAAATCCTCCAGTTTTTTATCTAAGATCTGCTGTTCCTTGTCATCATGTAAGAATTATTAAGCAAAACAGACTGTTCCACATACTAGTATTTAACACTAGAAAAATTATTGCAGTAGTTCAAGAGACAGATTCAGAATTTTGAAGCCTTATACTAGAAGAAAATTTAATCTTGGCTAGAGGCTTTTGTACACTATTTAATTGGGTTGACATTTGTGTTTGAAAAGAGACTGTGGAATAAACTGAAATGTAAGCTCAATAAATAAAACATGATGTGTATTTTTTTCATTGTATTTGTAAGCCTAAAATATTCTCTAATACAAAGAAATTTCAGGAAAAAACATTCAAGTGTTGACATTTTCAGCAATGTGCTTTTAAAACAAAGCATCAACTTTATAGAAAGTTTACAGTTCACAATGTGCACCCTGGCACTTTTGGAAACATATGGAGCAGTATCTCCCTAAGTACATGCAGAGATAAGCATGCCATTCCAGCCACAGCAGCTGCTTTGATTCATGTTTATGAAATGCTTAAAATTCTTGGAATATACATACACACTGCAAAGAGAAGATGCAGTGACACCATGAATCTCCAGTCACTACTAGCCCACGGTCTATGCTGTTACTGAGCATGAAGAGGAAGCAGCACAGGCTTGGTGGAGACCAGTTTTTAAGAAACAGCTGAGTACAGAACCTGCTGCTAGCACACAAAGAGCCTCTCAGCACCCATCTGCAGCATCATCATTAACCATGCTAGTTACCATGCACTAATACAAGCACCCAGCAATGTTTCAGGCATACCTTTCTGCTGCTGTGCTGACTGATGCACCTCAAAATAAGCCCTGTACCATTAATAAGCACCAAAATATATTCATGGCTCAACTCGTCAAAACAGTAGTTGTGGTACAAATTTCTGTCCTGACTTATAACACTTTAATAACAAATAAGTCACTATAGGATGATAAGCTGCCAGGGACTTCATGAGAGGCTGTGACTACAGATTTCCCTACAGTGATCCAAGTGAAATGAGACAAAACACTCAAAGTACCTTCTATTGAAAAAGTTCCACCTTACAAGCTGTTAGCTTCACATTATCCAAAGATGATGTAGGAGTATTTCTACAGGATGTCTCTATTTAGAATGTAACAAAATGCCAAATTAAGGGTGTGGCTGGTAACTACAAAATATACTAGTTAAGGATATGATTATGAATTTATAGATGTTTTGATGGCTGAGGCTTGGGTTTTTAAACTATTAATTTATGTTAGAAGGCAACTACCATAAAAAAAAGGCCAGAACTACCGATGATAACATTAACCAAGCACAACATTATAAGAAAGCCACTTACTCACTTTTCACCCAAAATGAGAAATTACATAAAAGGACACTCTCCTCTGGCATTGAAAACAGCTTATGTAACTCCTGCTCTTCATCAACATGGATATCTTGAGCTGAAGTCACTGATTTTCAACTCCTGTCAGCAATGGGTTTTTCTGGTTGACCTTCATTTCTAAGATAACTTACTGAGCTCCTCTATCACCCCCCAGTAAACACCAGTCTCAAGCTTTTCACAGAAGAACTACAAAGGCACACATGATCACCCCAAGCTCCAACAAACCTCAAACTCTAATGACCAATTTCATATCAACATACAAAGTCAGGTACTGGCTAGACAAACATATGGCCCTTGTACTGCCTCTTGTAACACACAGAGCAAAATTACTTCCAGGCAAGGACACAAGTGTTTTCGTTAGCTTGGTGCTTTGGGTCACAAGTTAATTCAAGAGTTGAGTCCCGTGGTGCACATCATTGCACAGCAGGGACCTCTTTGTTGTGGGCTGCACTCACTGTCTCCAGCCAACACTTTACACTTCTTTAAAGAACCATCTTCAGTCTGCAATCAGTAACAGAAATTCTCCCAAAATATCAAACAACCAGAGAAATTACTCAGTTAAGCAAGAGCATCTGCGCAAGCAGTTGGCATCTCACTAGAGCAGGCAGTAATTGTTTCCATTAATAGATTCAAACCATGCCCAGGGCAGGCCAAATAAGCAAAGGCACTGCAGTACTTTCTCATCATTAAGGACAGTCTGTCTGTGCAGGAGACACTGGCACCGCAGCCAGAGGCAGCCACCACTACTCAGTCTGCACCAGAGGAATGCAGGAGTTTAAATCTGGTAAAGTTTCAAACACAATAGCAACAAGTGCATTTGTCAATTTAAAGATTTAGCTCTAATCTTACTATTAGAAGTAGCACTATGCTGAATGCCTGAACAGCAGCTGCCTGCCTGCACATGCTGCCCTGCAGGCCTGATCAGACTGAGAAGGGATTCGCTTTGTCCCTGACACTTTGTGCCAAGATTCACACCCCAGCTCTGCTGGCACACAGATCTGCACGGCAGGGCAGCTGGTGCGCACTGCTGCTCAGGTTCTGCAGCACCAGCACTTCTTGAGCGCTTCCTGAAGTATCTTGAATCTAACCCACATGTGGGTTACACCAGGTTGACAAGCATCATTTAACTCCAAGTTTTCTAACAATTAAAATACAGTGAATTAGAAGTCTGGAGTCTTACCACGTGCACATTTAATAAACCTACTAGACGCACAACAGAACAGAGAATTCTGTTTTCAAAACAAGACAATTGTCTCTGATAACACCAAGGGGGTAAGGAGGCGAAAATAAAACTTTTTCCTTTAGGCCAGACATCCCCCCAAAAAGGACAAAAATCCCCCTCTATTTTAAGAGAGCTGCAATTTTTTAAAATTCATATTCCATTTCAATAGACAACATATTCAAGGTGTAGTGACTAGTAATCCAGAGCTCAAAAACACCCCTGGTTGCAGAAATAAACACATGAATGCATAGCTGTACCTTCTAAACACAGAAGCTAAGCACAGCTATAGGCCTACATATTTTACACATATTACACATATGTCCCACAACATAGGTACTTCCAACATAGCAAAAGAGAAAAACTGGACAGATTTGAAGCTGCACCTCCTTCAACTGTGTTCTCCTCAGAAATATTTGAACATAACACTCAGTAGTCCAAAAGCACAGAACGGCTACAAAGCAACAACTGCCTAAACATGGTCATTCTAAGAACAGTTTTCCTTCTCCTCAAACACGCTATCTATTCTTATTCTGAAATTTTGCCAGCTACATTCTACAGGCTGCTTACCCATGATGCCAACAGCTTTCAACAGTAGTTTCCTCTAGGAATCACACTTAAAGAGCAAATCACAAGGTCCTATCAGCAGTCTGGATTTTATAAACATAGTAAAATAATGGATGTTGCATTTACTCACAGTTCAGGTCACCTTATGAAGAACCAAGAGCTGTACCACACAAGTTAATTCAGGAGTTTTGGACTACAAGTTTGTGTCTCATTGTGTTCCAAATCACATGGAATTTTAGAACAGCAGTTTCAAGGAACTGCATCTAGTGTTGCATCTGAGGCATGAATGGATTAAAGCCATGCAAAAGTAGCTCCCAAAATGACTTTTTTCCAACCATACATAATTCAAATCAATCTCCTCTGCCAAGGTTCAAAGCTAACAGTTCACATCCTGAACAGGAAAGTACACAGGTCAAAGTCAGATTACTTTTACAATTTCCTGCAAAGATAAAAGTTGCTGCCTTCTACTATTTTATGATCCACCTCTGACAGGTGATAATTTGAAGTGCACACATCAAAGGTGTGATCTAGTCAGCCACTCCTTCAGATACAGAACTAATTAGCAGCTGTCCTATTTCAGCTTCCAGAAGTTTCAGTTTGAAAAAGTTACCATTATCATGAAGGCCTCCAATAGCGCTCTTCTCTCACCTCTGATGCTACTGAAAGCAAGATATCAAAAACCATGAAGTACTGCAACCACCAAGGGAAGGACCGTGTACTAAAGACCATCCAAAATCATGGTTTTTCCAAAGCAGAAGGTGCAACAGCTGTTTTCTAGAAAAAAGAGTTTTAGGACAAGCTGCCTAGGGATGAAATCTGCGCTTCAGATATTAATCTTTGAAAGTATTATGACCTACAAAAACTAGATAGACACACACACACATCTGTTCCCAGCTATTTATTTTATTAAAGAGCTTAAACCTATGAAAAAAAAACAAGAAAGCCCCCATGTATTCTGGAATCTTCAGTCATTCAGCACTACAGGAAGAGGGGGTTTTATAAGCAGAATTGGGCTTTGGTGCTACTTGTCTTATCAAAATGAGGATGGGAAAAGGGCAGAAAAAACAAGTCATAGCATGGTGGGGTTTTTTTTAAGAGTTAAGACACTCAAGAAAGATACTTTCAGAAAAAAGTGAGATTTTGAGTTTAGCTCTACAATCTGAGGACACCTTTCTTATTTTCTGCTCTGAGATTTTTATTAAGGCAAAGTTTGCAACAGGCTGCTGTGCTCTAATGGAATGAATTGCCCAATAAATGAATTTGTGTTTCAGTTAAAAGTACAGATGAAATAGCATTTCAGTTCTACAGTCTCCATGGTTCCTTGTTTATTTCTGTCAAGACAAATATTTTGCTTACTAAAGGAAAAATCATGTCATGAAGAACTGTTATCAGAGAGCTAAAATAAAAACTTTTCAGATCCTATGTGTTAGAAAGTGTAGCTGAAAGAAAAGGAAGGAAAGAAGAAAAGTATATTTTAACAATCAGAAACAGAGGAGGAACCAACCCAGCAAGACTTCATTTGTCCTACTGAAAAATAACATCCGTAGTGTAAAGTCAGATCTTTAGTAGATATAGAGATGTGAAATCTCCATTGTAAAAAAATTACTCAATCATTTTGCAAGATTGTCTGTGACTCTACACTCTAATTATCTCATAGTAACGTTTTGATTCGGCACCTTGTTGCCAACAACCAAATACAAACATTTATAGCAGGACAACAGGATGTATTCAATTGGTTTTGAAACATAATACCCATTTCTAAAAGACTATAACTTAGAATAGGGTTTTTTCTGTGAAGAGAATACTTTGAGAAAGGAAATTCAGGCTGCTAGGTAAAGACAGGAGAAAAATCAGAGTTCCCAGAAACTTTCTTCTTGGGAAGAAATGGAAATCTATATTGGTTTGGGAAGGAAATGCCTGAGAGACATGAGAGGTAACTAAAAGAACACACAAGCACACTTCAGCACATTTAAGGAAACTACTGCTACCAGTAAAAGCAAAACATGGGTTAAAGGTATGAAGTCCAACAACGAACTTCCAAATACTATGCCAGCACCAGAGATTATACCTGATAGCAGTTAATGAAAACCATTCCTTTTTGAACTCTGTCTCCAATTATTTCAGTTGATAGAGATTTTCCTGTGCCTTTCAGACTCTGACTGTTCAGTTTTACTATGTTCTGGTTTTCCTCCTTCATTAGTTTAGAACACTTGATGTCATGTGCCTGTGGGCAACAGCAGGCCTGCTGCTTATAAAAAGACAGAACACTTGCATTCAATAACAATTACTATTTTGTAGCTGTGTTTGTTATGTGTGAGTGCTGTGTGGTCTAGCAGTTAGAAGACGCAGTCAGAATCCCGTTCTAATTTATGGTTGCAACTTTACTTCTAATACATAATGAAAGTTGGACAAATGACAGCACTGTCTGGGATTTTAGGCCTTTTACATCACCTGTAAAACAAGCATTACTTGCCCATCAAAAATCCTTCAGAACTATCCTTAATAATGCCTAAAGACTAATTAAAATAATGCAACTGAATTTAGATTTAATTCAAAAACCCCATACAGCATAGACAAAGCTAGTAAAATCTGATTTTTCTAACCTTGGATGTTCTTCCAAGAGCAAATTTTATAATTTTATAGTTATTAAAGAGTTACCTAATTTTACTTCAGAAAATTCTGTCAGTACCTTTTAAATTATATCTGAGAGAACAAAGCAAATAAAGAGCATGGTCCTGAATTCTACTCCCTACACCCTATAGTCTCTTGGCTTCAGCTGAATTTAAAAAAGCAGCCCAGGAAACCAAATTTGCTTTAGAAGGCCACTTATTCTTATTCCAAAATGCAGCACAAACTTGTACTTCCATTCAGCTAGAAAAGGGAAATTTCCATATAAAAAGATAAAAAGCAAAAAGGGAAAGGTAAAACTAAACAGAATATTAAAATAATGCATAGAATAGAGAAAGACCAATTAATCACCCTAACAAATTAAATCATTTTTGCAATGACATGGTTGTTCTGAAAGAAAAATCCAGTTAAGCTATATAAAAACAAGCTACACAAAGAAAACCAAAAATCCGTTTGACATCTCTAACCCTGCCAAGGCATCAATCCAAGTACAAGCAGCAACTACTCAGCAATTCAGAGTCAGTTTATACAGACACTCTATGGTGGGTACACACAGAAGAACAGAATCCATTCCTCATCATGAGGAATTAAACTATTTATATTGAGTAAAAAATACAAACCAGCAGTTTAGCACAGAAGGAAAGGTAAGAATGTTCACGAGGTGCTAGAAAGCCCATTAGGCATCTTGACAGGTTACACACAACGTCTGCCATTGAGCAGGCACCCAAACTGTGTGTTTGCACTAATGAGAGCTACTTCTGATCAGTATTTCTGACTGTTCTTTCCAATAACACATCTGGCAGCTGTTTCAAACACACAAGTTAACAGCCAGCCAAATTCCAGCCTCACACTGTGCTGCAAGCAGGACAGCTATCCCTTGCCAGCACAGCTGCTGACGGTGAGGTCTCACACAAGCGTCACAGCTCACCCATAAGGCTCTTTGACATAGAAACAGAAGCCAGATCCCACCAGAGAATTTATATATTTTATAGATATTAAAGACCGATAAACACAAGACACACAAGCTCTCAAAAGAGTCACTGCACATTCTTACTGAATACCTGCAGGTCAATGTGTACAACAAGCAAGATTCCCCCATTACCAGATCTTCATTAAACTACCTGGCTCTTAGCCTCTAGAGTCTATTGAAATAGTGATTTTTAAATCTTATTTTTGCTTTTGCTTTATAAACTCTATGTATATTTTGTGTTTCATACTTGTCATTTCCACTCACTTTGAATTTTTTATTCTTATTATACCAGTGCTGATAGAAGCTATATACACACTTCAATAAACTCCTGTTTATTGAAAAAAAAAAAAAGCCCCATACGTTCTAAAATAGTTTTTAAAAACCCCCAATATTTCCATTCCACAGATGAGCTGCTAAGACCCAGAGAGGTAGCACAACTTATAGAAGATCACAGAAAGATCTTTGAAAGAAGCAGGAAACAAGCACAGTTCTTTCAAGATGCAGGCCAGCACTTTAGCCACAACAATGGTTCTGAAGACAATGCAAGTTGGATCTAAAAGAAACTGGTGTGATTACTGCTATATTCTAGTACATGGGTTAATGTGAGAAGCACCTTCACACCTTGGACATGTAAGAATACAAAAGGTCTCAGCCTTTTCTGCTGGAAAGCTACAAAAGCATAACACTCTGCCTTTGCAAAAAATAAAATATTCTCACACTGTATTTTCTTCATAACTATTATGAACTGAGTCAAAAATATTTTTTTAAAAAGGTTTAAGTAGTAGGAAGGTGCTAGGTTGAAAATCTCTATACCCATTCAAATGATTTCTCACTCCTTGGCATTAAATGCATTTAACAGGTCAATTGAAGTTGAGCAGTCAACAGGTAACCGAGCAGACAGGAATACAAGGTAACTGAACAAACGAGCATACAACATAACTACTCCCCCTGCACCTCCCTGTCTTTCCCCACACTCCCTCAAAGGAAAGAAATCTTTTCCTGTTCTGATCTATTTTTACAGTCTAGTGCATTGGTATTTTGGATTTTTTCCAAGGGTATTCTTTACTGGGGCATCACAACCAAATGCCAGATTTCAAAATTATTTTAGCATATTCCTATAGGCTACTTCACAGAACAACACTGAATTAATAAAGGATCTAGCAATTACAGCCTTTTCAAATGCAAATAGGTTAAAACCTAGTAAACAAAGTTACATACAAAAAAAAAAATCCATCAGTAGCATAAAAATCAGATTCTACTTTTTGCTCCCCCACAGGTTACACCAAGTTGTTAACAGCCTACACTCAAGGGAAATTTCTGAAAACACACAGTCGAAGTCCTTACCTACTCAACAGTTTATTTTTTGAGCAATCAAGAATCAACTTCTAAACCCGGGAGACTAACAGGGATCTTCTGTCTCCACACTAGGTACCTCCGACTCCCCCAGGAAGCCAGGTAAAGAAACTACCCTTACATCCCACGGATGCAATCCCAACGCAGCAGCCCCGGTCGGCGCTCGCCTGTCCTTCCCACTGCAGCCCCGAAAAGCACCGAGCGACACCCTGGGGACCCCGCCACTACCCTGACAAAGCCAAGCGAGGCGTCTGCGAGGGCGAGGCGGAGGAGCCGGGACTGGGCTTCCACTCGGGGCACGGCGACTCAGGGTTTTACCTTTCTCCTTGCTTGGCGTTGGAAGGCGGCGGGTGAAGCACAGTCTGGTTCCCTTCCATCTCCACGATGCACTTGGTATTCAGGTCCAGCTCTGCAAGGCGACACGGCGGGGGGCTGTAGCCAGGGCGAGCGAGCGCACCCCCCTTCTCCCGGCGCGCCGGTGCAGCTCGGCCCCCGCCGGCTCCCCGGGAGCGAGGGGCTGGGGCGGCGGGCGAGGGGGCTCGTCCTCCCGCCAGCCCGGGCAGAACGCGGGGGGACGCCGCGCTCCGGTGCCGCCCCCGCCCCGAGATGCCCCCAGACCCCGGTTACCTCTCTTGTTCATGGGCCGGACCCTGACGGCAACTTTCACCTTGGTGTCCGACATCTTCCCCGCTCCCGGGAGCGGCGGGCGGGCGGCCCCGCTCAGCGCCGGCGGCGGCAGCGACACGGCGGAGCGCCAGCGTCCATGCCGGGCCGGGCGCGAGGGCGGAGGGCCGGGGCAGGCGGGGAAGGCGACAGAGGGAGGGAGCGAGGGAGGGAAGGAGCGGAGAGGAGGAGGAGGGTCCGGCGCCGGGGAGGGCGGTGGTGGCGCAGCCCCTGCCGCCTCCTTGCTCAGCCGCGGGCCGCGCCGCCGCTGGCTGCCGACGGGCTCGCTTGCAGAACCGCTGCCGCCGCCGCCTCCCTGCCAATCCCCACCGCCATCTTCCGCCTCCTCCTCCTCCCGCCGCGCCGCCGGGAGTGCGGGCGCCCAGGCAGGCGGCGAGAGGGCGGGGAAAGGCGATGGCGCCGGAGAGCGACGGAAACACCCGAGCGCCTTCGCAGCGGGGGCGTGGGGAGACTCCCTCTCCCCCCGCCCCATCCTCGGCCAGCCGCCGCTTCCCAGGGAGCACGCGCGGAGGGATGCGCGTTGCGCGGGAAGGCGGCGCCGGCGGGGATGCTGCGGGAACGGGATCTGCCCGCGGGCCCTGCCCGGCAGCCACCGTCCTGCCATGTGCAGGTGTACGTCGCCACCGCAGACACCGGCCTGCCCGACTGTACATCAAGTTTCCTTGGGGCAAGGAAAGGGGCAGCCACAATCTGCCACGGAAAAAATGTTATAGCGTCAGGGGATGTTTTTTTTACAAAATATGCACAACCCAGGATGACCTGGGTGTAACGTGCATGTAGGCCTGGAAGCGGTGCAGCACCTCGAGGTGATGGAGCAAGGAGCCCTGCCCGGGCTCCAGCCTGCACCGTCACCTCCTTGGCTATGAAGGGCTACTTGCGAAGCGCCGGGGCCACTCGCACTGTCCTGCTGTCCCAGGCAGCGACCGGCCACCACTGACGACTGCCAGCCCAAACACTGCAGGACAGGGTAGTGGCCAGTTTAGATTGGGGGAAAGCGTTACTAACAGTGGTGTTTTATCCAGCAACCGAGTGCTCCGAGGATGGCTGAGGTTCCAGTGGGCAAGCCAAGAAAGATTTTTAGTTAAAAATGCAACAGGGCTCTTTTCAAAGTGTCTTGTTAAAACCTTTTCTCTCCAGAAGTGTTTCCTTAGCTTCAGTAAAATATCTTCCAAAGAATCAGTCCTTATTATCGATGCAGCTAACTGGCAGGAATCCCAGTGCAAAACAGCGATGTCTGTAACATTTTCTTTATGGAAGACAGGCTCAAACCCAAATGGGATTACTCTGTCTACTCTGGGGCTAAACCACTGTTGGGAGAACGGGCTAAACAACCAGTGATGAATAGATAGCTGCACTGAGAAAGAGCAGACCTTTCAAACAGAGGTGGAAACAATGGAGGGAGGCTTAGAAGATCAACCCCTTCCCAGCTGCCAGCACACCAAGCAGAAGGGCCCTGCAAAGCGACTGAGAGGACAGTTTCTGGAGGAGGCCTGGCTGTCCCAAATGGTCACAACTCACAGGAATGCTGAAAGGAAACGAGACTCACACTTAGCACAGCAGACTAGAAAGGTTACCAAATAGAGCTGGGCATCTGGAGAATGTTAGCAGGAGTAGCTGGTGTACATGGACTTCTTGCCTGTAGAAGCAGGCATAAGGAATGAAGTTCATTATGAAGTGCATCATAAGCATGTGGCCCAACGAGTAAAGAAAAGGAGTGATGTTGACCTGAGACATCCTATTTACTGCTGTAGACTGTAAGAACCCAGATCAAAGTAAGCGCTGGCTCAAGACAAGGCATGAGGTCTGAAATGGCTGTGCAAAAAGGGAGTTGGTCTGTGAAATTTGGACACTGCTGGGAAAGAGAAGACAGCCAACAGATGGAAGGGAAAATACTCCCTTCCGTCTCAATTTTCCACCTCTTAGTGGAAAAACTACATCATTGCAAGATTACATAAAAACAATTACATTAGCTGAAGAGAAACTAAAGGGAGTCTTTATGAGATTGACTATGATTTTGGCTGTGGGAAGAGTCTTGGGAAGAAATTTTTATGAATGTCTGGTATAGGCTTGTGAATTATATTCCACCATTAGCAGGTACAGAAAGCCAGCCGTGCAAAACTCCTTGAAAAGGCAGATGCAACCTAGTTTGTTCTAATGTTCACTTCTTGTGAAATTCTGATTTATTCAAGTGTTAGGTAGTTGAGAAAGCAACTTTTAATCTTTCATTCACATCAGTGTACCCTGAGAAACAGCTGCCAAAAATGTTGTCTTGGTTCTGCCAGGTGTTTCTGCCCTCTCAAGAAAGGGCTTTTGGCAACATTTGTACCATGACCTGACCACACCTACTGCGCAGCATGCTAATAGTAGAATGTACTTCTGGTCTCCCCTAACCCTTTGCTGTTAGGGCAGAATAGGAAGAGGGTCATGTTATCAAGGCCCCATGAGATTATTAGGTAGATCAAAGAACAATCTGTGAATTCAGGCAGATGAGACGTTTCTCTTCTGGCATTGTATCTCCCCATTGAATACCATATGGAACCCTTTACATCTCTGTCTTTGCTACCAGTAGCAACTGAGGATGAATGTCTCTCACCTGTCAGAATTTGTTAACTTGATCAGTTTACATGCCCCGTGGGAACTGGCAAGGGATACTGATGGGTCGCTAACCCATCGGAATTAGCTGCCAGCTATCCCAGACACGCTGATGGATAGATGGGAGATACCGGATGGGAAATGACAGCTTACTGCTTCAGCAATGAAAAAAGATGAGAGCTGGAGAAAGTGGAGACCGATGGTGGGTGGGGTGAACTCAGATGGAAACTTGGGGATAAAATCATCTGGAGCCGTCCTTCCCTGATTTCCCTTTCCTCTCCCTGTTTTCCTCCACCCTCTATTTTTTTTTTCTGGCTTTCTACTACTGCAGTCAACAGGAACTTTGGAGCTTTACTAGGACCAGGATTTAATCTTTTTCTGTTTCTTCTTTTCCATCTGTTTCATTCTTCTTTCTTCCCTTAGAGCATTTCTGTACATTTGCCCATTGATCCACAGTTCAGCAAAGAGCATAAAGAAAACATTGCTCCCTCCTTTGGTTTGGTGGGAAGTTTCAATTGCTCCTCATCTTCCCAAGGCATAACACAGGTAATGGGATTTGATGTGATTTGCCCATGTCTTCCCATATATTCTGAGCAGGAGGGTCAATTGCTCTGCTTCATGACATGGAAATGGGGGAGTGATGCTGTGCATCCAGGCTGATGCCTGAAGCCCTGATGGTATTCCAGTGACCTCCTTTCTTCAGCAAAGGGCAAGGAGAAATGCCACGGAGCCAGCCAAGAATATCCATCTTGTCAGCAGCATCCCCAGCACATACCTTACTGTGCCTGACTGATGCATGCTGTCACTGGCACGTCTAACTTCATCTTGTGTCACAGGAGCCAGAGGGGAGGAGGAGATGGCAGCAGTGGGAGCATGGAAAGCAGTGCTATTCTTTTGGTGTTGAAAGTGATAAAAGAAAGACAAAGTGTTTAATTTTACAGCACCTGAAATCCAAGAGATGCTTACAATGAAGGTAAGGTAATTTACTGCTAAATTAAACCCAAGGAGTGTATTTTATAAGACTGGCCCAAAAAAGATTTTTGTGTTTCCAAAATTTTACAAAGTAGTTTTTAGAATTTTAATTAACAGAGAAAAAAACCTCTATTTTGAACCCAAACACATTATAGCATCATACAGCCAGAAAGATGTAAAATGAACAAATATATTTGTAATATAAATATATAAATAATATATAAATATTATACAACCAACTGATATTTTAAGGTTAATAGTCTAATATGTTACACTTAGGAAAAAAACCAGGAAGGAACCATAGCTTTAACAAAAATAATTGATATATTGTTCACCTTTCATGTTGTTGAAAAAGAAGAATGGCTCATAATTCATGCATTTTTTAAAATAACATTTAGCACATAGAAAGTAGGCATGGTCATTATGGAAGGGAGAAATATTTCATATTGGAGGGGTGGGATAAAATATGACTATATTTCTGACAGGACACAAATGAGTGTCCTGTTATGCAGGCAAACTTGAATTTTTCATTTAATAAGATGCATTTAGAGAGCACCTGGGGAAGCAAATGTCTGCTCATAATTGCACACCAGCAACTAAATTTCTGTCACACATCACTAAGTTTTGCAAATAGCCCTGCTGGACAGATTCACTGAATTTACAAGAGTGTGAGGGCAGGTATTTAGCCAGTGGCCTGTCTGAGGGCACTTTTCAGGCTGCTTTTCCACTTCCTTCTCGCTCCAAACTCAAGCTGGACGTTAGTCAGGCTGGATGGTTGCCATCTCTGTCTTATCAAAGATCTGTTTTGACTGTCTCTAAAGCTGTGCAGGAGGCATGAAAATTGTCCTCTATGTCCAGCATATTTATGGCAACACTCTGGGCCCAGAAAGGGGCTGCAGTGACAAATGCTCTTCTGACACTGAGAAAAAAAATGAAGCAGTTTGACCTGCCAGCATTAAGAACAAATGCAGAATATATGCACCTAAACATTACCTGCCTAACAAGTGCTGCTCAAAGCTACACAAGGTAAATAGGTTTGAACAGGCACTGCAGTTTAAACCTACCTCAGCACTGAAGAGAGTTGGCTTTCTGTGAACAGACTAAATCTGTGCTTACAGGCTAATTTACAAATGTTTTGAATTACCTGATTGGTTTCACCTTGCCAGGGTATGACCTCTGCTAGACCCTAGCTCTGCCTCCATACCCACCCTGGCTGCTCCACAGTAGATCTCACACTGGGATCAGAGGTGAACAATTACAACAAATGAATGTTCCCAAGACAGGCGTAGTCACATCTCCATCGAGCTGAAACATTCTGTGCTGTGAGGGGAAAAAATCATCACATGCAATTTCACAGAAAAAATCTGATATTTTCTCCATACCCCTGATACAATATTGCAATAGGCTTTTATAAACTTAATCCCATGATCAGTGCAGTAAATGAAACTAACCCCCCTGTAAGTGGAGTTGCTTAATTTTAGCTACATTTGACTCCATGACCATTTTGCAGAGGACAATCTCTTTGCTCCACTCACTGAAGAAGAGGGGGCAGGGAGCTCTGTTCCCCATTTCCTATCACTTAGAACAGAAAACTACTTTCAAATTACTGTGGGAACTTTAATGGTCATTACTACCTACAGATGAGAAGTCCTATTAATAGAAATAAATGAGCTTAGAAGCAGAGTAATGCAGCTATAGCAAAGAAACTGATGGGAAATAAAAAAGGGGGAAAAGGTAGCAAGGAAACTGATGGGAAGTAAAGAAAATTTCTTTATATCATTTAGATACATTTCCTTACACTACAAAAGTGTGACTAAAGCTTTTACTCAATCCAAACTGATTTGGGTATGGCAGGAAATTTAAATCCCTGAAATTATAACCTCAGATATGAGCAACAGTTTTGTCTTCCTCTGACAGCTAGTTGTGTTCTATGTAGCTCACATTCCTTAGCTGCCCAGGAAAGAAATGGTAGCTTTATTTACACTTTTGTTGCTATTGATGTTAATTATCTGTATGCCATCCCTTTTTTACTTCAGGGAACACTCCACCCCCAACTCAAATACTTTCCTAAATTTGTTTATAGCAGGGTGAGCAGGGCTGTGGGTCTTCATCCTGGACTCAACCAAGTAATATCTGAATGAAAACCTATGTAGTTCAGTAATCACTTCAATTATTTCCTACAGTGAAGGAAGAGGTACAGATGACATAATAAAAAGCATAGCTGAGATTCCACCTGGAAAACTCAGTACAGCATTTAGGAAGAGGAGTTCAAAATAGAACAGACACATTAAAGGGTTACTGGGAGAGCTGTGGAATGGTGAACATTATCAAAGAAGAGCAGACTAAAAAAGTTCAGTTTGTTTAGTCTAGCAAAATAAAGACCTAGAAGGGATATGGCTGTTTATGCTTTCTTTCAGGCCAGTCAAAAGCATGGTGCTACTGAAGTTCCAGGAAAAACATGAGGACAAGAACAAATGGGAGTAAACTCTTTTATACAGTCCATTTATTCTGTGCTGCATTAGGAGGAGCACAGCCAGCATGTCAAGGGAGGTGATCCTGCCCCAGCACTGGTGATGCTACACCTGGAATGCTGTGTCCAGTTCAGGGCTCTCCAGTACAGGAGGGACATGGACATAATGGAGACACTCCAGTGAAGGGCCACAAAGATGATTCAGGCTCTGGAGCATCTCCCAAGATAGAATGGCTGAGACAACTGGGGCTATTTAGCATGGAAAGACTCAAAGGGAGGAATCTTATCAATGTATAGATGCATCTGAAGAGGGGTGAAGAAGAGGGAGCCAGGCTCTCTTCAGTGGTGCCCAGTGACAGGCCAGGAGGCAATGGGCACACACTGAAACACAGGAGGTTCCCTCTGAACACTGGGAAACACTTTTTCGCTGTGAAGGTGACTGACTAGTGACTGACTTCTGGCACAGGTTGCCCACAGAGGTTGTAGAGCCTTCATCCTTACACATACTCAAAAACCATCTAGACACGGTCCTGTGCAACCAGGAGGCCCTGCTTGGGAAGGGAAGTTGGATCAGATAGGTTCCAAAGGTCCCTGCCAACCTCAATCTTTCTGTCTCAGGCTGGAAATGAATTGACTTCTACCCCCAGAGGAATGGCTTCTTACACAGAAGACCAGAGGACTAAATTAAGCTAATGTTAAAAGTGAGCTTGATTGGGTTAGGTGATGTGATAGCATGGAACGTTTCCTGCTGACCCTACCAGACATGTGCCACTACACAGTCTTTAAACATCATGGTGATGATACTATTTTATGGTAGTGGAAAGGAAACAGTTTTGTACTCTTAAAAAGTAAGATCACAAGGTCCCAAAGCAGCTGACATCACCTATCTGTGGTTAATATAACTATAAGGTATGAAAAGGGATTGATGTTAAGTTAATAGAGATTTTCCCATTTTTTTTTCTTTCAGTTTTCTCCTATGTATAAGTAGAAATCAGCTGCTTTGCCTAAGTAAAAACAAAGTGCCACAGCTGGTTTGTAATGTTATTTACAATTTAAATCAGTAGGCAGGCCCCAGTGAACTGAAGGAAAGGACAACCCTGCCATTATTCCCCTTACCCAGAAAGTTCTCACCCCTCTTCATCTTTATGATTAGGAATGTCTGGTATGCAAGCATCACTCCAGCACATCCATGCAGTTCTCTTGTGACTGCAAATCCCAAATTGAGATTAAGGGCACTTGTGAGCAGGGAGTTGGTTCACAAACATTGTCCAGATCATCACTAATTATTATGCATTTGCTAAGTGCAGGTGTGTGCCTTTCTACAGATAGGAAAAGTGAGTCTGCAGCCTTCAAGTGTCTTCAGTTAGCAAACAGATGCAGTCTGCCGAACACACAGCAGTGTTCAGATGCTGTCTTCAGAGGTGAGCCTTGTGCTCAGTAGGGGTGAGTGGGAAAGCTGTAAACATAAACAGCCTGATTAGTGGCAGCAGTCTCTTGGGGCAAAAGAGCAGTTTTCCTGTTAACCCTTCTGCACTTAGTCACAGTCCCCTTGTTGACTTACTTTCTGCTTTGAGAGAGAAGCTGAACTTTGCTGGCTACCATGGGAGAGACTTGGAACTGGGGGCCTGCCCCTGGGAGGAAGAGAAGGGTGGGGAGGGAAGAGTACATCCACCAGGCCTGCTTACTAAGTAAGCTGAGCTGTTAACCATGCTGGCCAAGCCAAAATTCCTCCTTACGCAATTACTTTTTAGCAATGCCGGCAAATAAGCACTCTAGCCAAACATGTTATCTTCATAAAGTGTGAAGAAGGAAAGAAGCTCTTGCTTGAAAGAGATTAGAAAGGAGAACAGTACACATGGGCACATCAGCAAAGTAAGGAAGCTGAGTGAGGCAAAGCCTTGAGAGAGGAGGTGGAATTGTGTTTGTTAAAACATATGGAAGTCAGCCCAGCACAGATCTTGGATCTGTGTGCTGTCTACTGAAGTCATCAAGAAGACTCACATTAAGTTGAGCAGGTTTCATCAGTTCCTGTAGAAGGTAGAAACAAGTGCTGAAGGTGCTAATTAAGGTACATAATAAGACTTATGATCTTTTATTTAGAAAACACCCCATCATTTCTCCTCCCAGTTCTCTCTAGTCTGAAGAAAACATACCAAAACCAATAATCTCATAACTACCACCACCATCAAAGTTAAAAACTTAAAAATATAATAATCTCAAACCACCACCAAAATTATCAGCAACTCAGATCATACTCTTATTTATCTATTGAAGACTGTCAAAGAGTGCAACCACTGGGTATCCTTTGTTGTCATGTTGCTTCAAATTTTATCTTCTTTAACACATGACAAAAGGCTTGCTCTTTGCAGGTAGAAATATAAATTGAATAACAGATGGCCTATGGAAGCTTCCAAGCTTCTTGTAGGTTGGATAAGAACTTTATTTGATATGAAAACTCAGACCAGTTATAGCAATCATCCACAAAATCCAATACAGTGTCATGGTCACTGGGACCAGCCTGCTGCTATTGCAGAGGACTGAAAAAAAACCCCAAAAAACACAGTGACTTGGAAGTTAGTGACTTCTGATTTAATTTTTCCCACAGTCACTATTACAAATGGAGCTGCACAGGGGGAGCTGGGGTAGAAGGATTCCTAAAACTGTTAGTCCACACACAGTTTTAATTGTACAGTCCCTCTTCTCTCCTGTAATAAAGCTGGCATTGCCTGTCTCCCAAAGGCATTCCCTGAATGACTTAGGTCCTTTCCCACCATTCATATTGTGATCTGAGGTTTCCTCCCTTTAATCTGACAGCAAAGATGAAAGGCTGTTTTAGAAAAGTAACACAGCACAACCAAAACATGGACAGAACCTCTGGGGGAATTAACCTTTCTTCTGAAATCAAAGTGGTGAGGACACACATATACATCACAGTTTGACTGAACAGCAGCTAATGAGAAATACAGTTTGGGAATGGACTAAACCAGCTGGGAATAATAGGTAAGGCTTGTGCAGAAGTCACAAATAGGAACAATGTGACTGAAATTCAGAAATCAAAACTTTAGCCTCATCATTAATAACACTGACTTAAGGTGTAAGTCAAGTCAAACAAAAGGGTGAAAGTCCATGGCTTGATATAGATGTCTGATAATAATTCAGTTGTATGGCTTTTATTCATCCAGTGAGAGAGATACAAGAAAGAGAATATTTACTTCTGCCTTCAAGGTACACTTTTCTAAGTGGTTTTTTTTTGTTTTTTTTTTTTTTTTTAATCTCAGTAACACTGACACAGTGGAAATATGAGAAATATAGTATCAGCTGCATTTTAATGATAATATAATCCAAGTACTGAACAGCTTTATGAACATCACAAAATAAATTACAAAACCCTCTAATTCTGGGCCTGGGGTAACTTCAATTTCACTTTGCCGTACTAGGGAAGAAATGGTGCACAATTTCACTTTGCCGTACTAGGGAAGAAAAGGCAGCAATCCTTCTTGCAAAATAAAACTAAAAGTGGCTAACTACCCTGCAGCCTTAGAAATCACACAGTCTTCTTGGGACTAGAACCTACAGTGTTATCTCTACTACAGTGTAAACGCCACGCATTTTCTAAACTGTTGGCTAAGACTAAAAATCTTCTCTGTAGGATCTGCAAGACATGTTCTCTCCACTGAAGCTGGTCCAAAGTGGGTCTTGCCCCAGCTTGTTGGTTACTGAGCTACTGCACATGCCAAAAGGGAAGTGTGGTATTGCTCCACTCAGTCTAAAGGACTGTTAGGAGCCAAGCAAGGGTTCGGTATATTATGAAAGAATAAATAAGCTAAACTATTACAATAAATGTCTTTCACAAAGGATTTCTGATGCTGAAAGTTATAATTGCTTATAATATATTCTAAGCATGCATAGGACTTTCAGCACATAAAACCCCGAAGCAGCATTCCCAGAAATTGTCATCGTAAAGTCTGCTGCAAAGACTTCTCCAGGGCAAACCTCTGCACTAGCCTGAATCTCCCTGACTTCAAGCCCAGTCCTGCAGCCTTTATTTATGTGGACAATTCCATTTGCAGTACTCATGACTGCACAGATAAACTGCTCATGACAGAGCAAGCCTCAACTCAAACAAGTCAGTTCAAGTAATATTAGGAATAGAAAAAGACTAATAAACGTACTTTAAATACTTCTGGCTCCATAATGTCATGCTGTAAGTTGAGGGGAAGTTGGCAGAGAACTCACTAAAGAGCCCTATTTCCTACCTAATTAAGGACAATGACAGATAAGGGAGCCAGGCACATCCTTTTCATATGAAAGTGATTATATATTTTTAATACTTAATCTGTCTGTCTCTTTTTGCTGGATTTCTTATAAAGCATATTTTAATGACATTATATTTCTTCTCATGGCAGCGCCTTAGTCTGTGATGGTAGAAGACACAATTGTTCTTTGTTTCTCACTGGTAGTACAGATCAGTAGTTACTAAATACTGGTTAATTCTGGTTAAATTCCATAGTCCATATTATTCAGGAAATCACGCTAGGTGAGTATCGAATGGGTTTTATCTTTCATCTATTTATATTTGGAAAAATTACCAGTAAGAGTTACCACCTGTGATTATATAGGAGTATAGTTCTTTCAAGAGCATTTTTTTTTTGTACTAGAAGTTTTAAAAGCAAGCTTTGATAAAAAACATTTTATCTTTTTTTAGTTGGTTGGTTTTCTTAGTATCTTCAGAGTTTTCTCAAAGTAAATTCTTTCTTTTTCACAGTTATAATTTTAGATCTCTAATCCTATGACTTGCTTAAAATTGCCTACCCTTTATTCATTACAAGGCAAATAGTGATATTTAAGTATTTAAAATGTTTTATCTTGTGACAAGCAATAGTTTCCTGATTTAAAAAATAAATTCCTTGAAAGCAGGATTTGTTCTCTCACCTCAACTCTCTGCCCATATATTGCTAACCTGTGAGAAAACAATAAAAATTGCCTACATTAAGAGGGATCTTTAGGAAAATGTTACATACGTATTAATTCAATTACAGGGAGCATACTTCCCTAAAATGCCTAGTTTGCTCCAAATCTTTATGTCCTCCCCCCAACAGATTTTTGCTACAAACTAACAGATAATAAAAGTTACAAGTAACTGATAGCTCTCCAAAGGATTGCCTTCTGAAAAGTGTCTATTGTAGCTGGAAGATCTGTTCAAATGCAGGTTATTCCTCTGCCAGAGGTAAAAACTAATCAAAAGGCAAGAGCCCTTATCATCTTGTCCATTTTCCAGGCTGAAATGCTTCACCTCTTAAGAATGCATTCCTTTTACTGGAATGATGGGTGTGCTCTGTGCTCTGACTTGGTGGAGTTCACCCTCTGCTTAAGCCACAGACATCTTCGATTATCTTTTTTCCCTTTTCAGAGTTGATCTCCTCCTTTCTATCCTTAATGTGAAATCTGAGCATTTCAAAACCACACACTTTTGTGGAGCACACTGGAAGCAATTATCTAGGAATACATTGTGGTTTGGAAAAGTATTAATTTCCATGATTTGCAGGAAACACCAAAGGAATTAGTGACAAGATCATCAGTATAGTGTCAAAATGTCTTCCAAAATCAGGAAGGCACCTCCCAGACAAGAGAGTGATTAAACACAGACTCTCTGTGTTTATTAAGGTAACCTGCTTTATTAAGGTAACCTTTTGATGGGAACTCTAAGATCTAGCCTGAAGTCTGCCAAAGGCTTTCCTTGATTCTCAGCTCTCTTGTCTGCAGCTGCAGGGCCAAGACATTTGTACTGTGCTTGCCTCACAGAGGGGTTGGAGTGCCAAGTTCAGGAATATCTCTAAATCTCTTGGAAAGCAGTAGTGAGGAAAAGGTGTAAGTGCAATGCATCATCTGCTCCCTGAGAACCTCTCCAGTTTTAGAGAGCTTTGAAGCTGTCCAGGAGAGTCAGATGTTACACAAAGGAGGCGCTTTAGAGAAAGCCTGGATGCTTATGTAACACTATCAAAGAAGCACTGGCTGTTCTCCGAATGATCTGTCAGTTCTCCTGAGATACCTGAATGAAAAGCAAGGTTTAGAACTCACTTGAAAAAATATCTGTATTTTTGCTTTGCTCCTGTGGAGGCAAGCTGTGACTCACAGGTGACATATAAAGTGTAAGACGAGCCTCTGAGACCCATGGTCCCAGGGAAGAAAGCTCCTTTTTGACCTCCATCAACCCTTCCAGAATGGAAAGGTCTCCTATATTCAAGGCTATCATCTTGATGGACCTGCTCTATAACATTCTTAGTGGTTTGGGAGCTATTACAGGAGATGCCCTCTTCCCCTGAAATCAGTCCATATTAAAAAATGCTACAGTGATGTTACATGCATGCTTTGGGAAAACATAAAGATCAAACTGATGTGCATAGCAATGTGACTGGAGGGAATGGACAGGTGCTCAAATACAATGGCCAAAATGAAATAAATTTTACTACTTTTTTCACTCTTTCTCTCTTATTCATCAATCTGAAAAAATACATTCTTTATCTAAAATTATTTTATTCACAAGCAAAACACAAAATATATATGTTACAGAACATCATCTCAATATTCATTTCTGAAACTCCTCTGACTCCTTTAGTTCCTTTAACACTGTCAACATACCCTGATATGTTTATATGCAACCTGAGATCAGTGCTTAAAAATAAACCAAATAGGAATTGCAGTGTGTATGTGTGTGTACAACAGACATAGCAATCTCTGCAAGGGGCTGAAGACATGGCACTAAAGGAAGACTGTCCATTATATTTATTTGGATTTAATCCAATGGCTAGAGCATGAGGTGCAGAAAGTTATGCAAAGGTGATGGATTTTTAAAAAATAAACTCAACACTAATTGTCACTGAAGCATCTAGACACAGTCCTATATTCCCTTCTAAACAGAACGGCCACCACTCTTTTCCAAAGGTAAGCACACATCTAGCTATCCCCATTCCAAGCACAGCCAATTAGACCCCAAATCTAAGGAATCAGTTCAACCATGGACCTTTCAATATTTGCCATCCCTCTCTCAGAACACAAGATTTCGTGTCAAAAGAAAGATTTCAGCTTTACTGCTGCATTTTCCCTTAAGCACCAAAGAACTCAAAATTTTTAATATTTGGTTTTATACAGTTCATTATTGCTTCTCAATTAAGGCACCTGCATCAAATTAATTAAGGCAGAATGTAATGGCTCCTTCGATGCAGTGTTTTACAACACTAAGCACCAAACTGTAGAGTAAAAAGAAAACAGTTGCATTGTTCACAGAAATTTGCTTTCAGTAGGTAGGTAAAGCAGAGACTACAGGAGATGGCACAAAGAAAAAAAATATTCTATTAGGTAGAATAAAGTCCCAAAGTTTATTTTGCTTACAAACCCAAAAATCAAATGATTTCTAGTTACCAAAGGAGTTAGGAACAGAATGGGCAACAATAGGAGTTTTTGTAGATTTTAAAACAGTATGAGTCAAAATGTTTAAAAATCAGCATTTTTGCTGCTGGGAAGTTACCTACATGGCAGTAGGTCCTAGAAAATTTTCCCATCCATTAATTTTGTAGCAAAACCAAGCTCCTGGTGCACACAAAGGTTTGAGGAGATGAAAGCTCCCAGCCCATGGTTCAGAGGAAGTGTTACTGTGACAAAGTATTAATTATGTATGAATACAGCATTGACGGCATTGCATGCATTCTGACACACAGCAGTCCCCCAAAGGAAGTGTTATCTAATTGGTTCTATCAAAGGCAGGAGTCTCCTTGGTATCTAGAAAGGAATATATAATCCAGGGGTCTCCTTCTTTGAGTAAATTTCCTTCCTGACCTCCAAGCTGGCCTACTGCTCAGGGCCATAGAGCTCATACTGCAGAACAGCCAAGGAGGATTTCTGGTTCTTCCGAAGGACCTTGCTGTGTGTCCAGGCAGTAGAGAAGGCTGAAAAATACCAACTGTGCACATCTCTGTAATTTTCAATAGCAAAAAATGACCCTACAGCAACTTCTGCAGGATATCACCAAACAGAAGAAAAAACCATCTACAGGGCAACTGCAATACAGAAATAGTGTTGTAACAAGGAAACATGTGATGAAAAAACATGAGGAAAAATCACTAAATTATTAAAATATAGAAGTAAGCAAATCACACTTTATTGGCAGGTCACTGTTCAATTAACCTTTACAATTAGCTGCAATTAATAGATTTGTTTTGTTTATATCAATGTTGACATGAGACAGATTAACACATTGGCTGAATTAGAGGGCTAAACTGCTCCAATTTAATGCAAGAATTTGGTAAATCACTGGTGCTGTAACACATGCAGTTATAAAATGCCCTGAAGTCAGACCAAAAGCCAGATAAAAAATTTACTGAGAGATTGCCTGTGAATTTCAAATTACAGTAGTTAATATTAATGATTTCAATTACTAAAAAAAAAAATAACCCCAAAAGTTTTATGCCATTTTAATCTACTCATCTCTACCTCAGATAGCATTTACATATTATATCTAACTTCATTTTAATGTGGAACCATCTAAGTAATCATTTTAGCAGCATGTAAATGCCTAAAAATGCAGCAGTGACTTCTAGTGGGGGTATTAAATCCTTCTCAAAATAAGTCCTATATACCAGAATTTCCACTATGCAATAAGGCAAAAGGACTTGTGTCCACAGTAAAACTGTGAGAATATAAATGAGAACATAATATCACTGTGAGTAAAACAAGAGAATATAAACTGATTTAAATCTCCTGTGTGTTCACAATCAACAAAATCTCATTTGGAAGCTACAAAAAAAAGAAAAAAAGAGGCTTACCTCTCACTAACATTTCAATTTGCAGTTGAATCCTGGGGTTTGGGAGTGCAAAAACACCATATTAATGACAAAACAGGGGCAGGTAGTGCTGAAAACCTCCTACATGTGGCAGTGTTAGCAGCAGAGCCAGCTCAAACTTACATATGCAGGAGTACTTGTGGTCTAAATGTGAATACTTCAAGAGGCTTTTAGGCAAAGTAGCCCTCGCTGTGTAACCACACATCAGATTATGTCCAGGTAAAGACACAGACTTGGGCATTTTAGAGGAAGACAAAGTGCTCCATTACAACTTTAATAAAGGTGGGAATAAACTAGCAGAGAAAAGAGTGCCCCCAGAAATGCATTTTCATGTCCAAATAGGCTTTGGACATGATTTCGTTTCTCATAACTCACTCATCAATGATTTTAGCTGGGTTTATGCAACCTTGAATGGAGGCTTCCAATTCTCCTATCATTCTGTCAAGGCAATCTCCTTCCTTGTGCACAATTCCTGGAAACAGTTCTGTCAGGAGTGTATCTATACTTAATTAAGCATAGTGATAACTATGTGCTGGGAAATGCAAATAAATGACTCATTACTTTCTCACGTGCTGGTCTTTGATTACGTGTCAAAAAAAAAAAAAAAAACAAAAAAAAAAAACTTGGCTGTCAAGGCATGGAATAGTTTTAAAATGCTAAGTGATTGGTTTGGTGGATTTGTTGTCGGCTACAGGCAGCAACAGCCAGGTCCTCTCCCACAGGTAGGCAAGAGAGGCGATACAAGTTTTGCAGGAAGCACGGCGCGTTGCTCGCGGGTGGAGGGGGCCTCAAAGCCTCACAACCGCCTCCTCTCTCCACTCCTACAAACTCCAGAACTCGGCATGCTTTACGGCCAGAAGCAGTTTGAGCCTGCGGCAGGAAGCATCTAAGCCCACTCAGGTAGAGCTATATACTTTCACTGAATGATCACCGCTGTCTAAAACGACGAGGGAATTGTTTGCCGTGTAAGTCAGTCCGACAGGATAAGAAAGCCCGTGGCTAATTAGAGGATTAAAGCTGGGAAATTCCTCAGGTTTCCCTAAGCATATGACAGCCTGGCTACAAACATCCGTTACTATAACACGACCTTCTTTGTCAAAGGCCACAGCCGTAGCATATATTCTGGAGGGGAAAACGAGGTTCAGACCGAAGCTGTCCATCTGGCCGATGAGATCCATCTCCGCACTGAATATCGTCACTCGGGTGCTGCCCTTGCTCGCTCCTCGAGCTTTCAGGTGCTCTACTACCACGACAGCACCCGAGGTCTGGCAGACAGCAACCGCTCTGGGGCTGACAAGCCGGGACCGGATCATCTGACACTTCTTTAATTCCCCCCTTGGGAAGTCGGCCGCCAAGCGGTAGAGCGCGCCGGCCTCCGAGTCGGTCAGGATTACTTCGCTCTTGGCGGTGGCATCCAAGCCCCAGGGCAAACAAAAGCCTTCCCGGACCGCCAGGACCCCCCTTCCCTCCGAATCGAAGGCCTTCACGGAGCAGTCCCCGCCGTCGGTGACCACCACGTGTCCGTCCGACGTGACCGTCACATCGAGCGGATACTTGATGTCGTTGTTCGCGTCCCCCCGCTCCCCGAACCGCTGCAGGCAGAACCCGCTCGGCCCGAAGACATGGATCCTCTTCTTGCCGTCGTGTGCCACCGCCAGGCGGCCCGACCAGGGGCAGGCCGCCACCCCGGTGGGATTCACCAGCGACCCCCAGCCCCCCAGGCACAGCCGCAGCCCGAGCCCCGCGGGGGCGGCCGCCGCCGCCCCTCCGCCGCTCCTGCCCAGGGCCGAGGCGAGGCCGCCGCCGGCGGGGCCCAGGAGCTCCAGCAGCTGCAGCAGCGGGCGGCAGTCGCTGGTCTCGGCGGGCCCGCAGAGCCGCCGGCAGAAGGGACACTCCAGCCTCTGGCGCTCGGCGCCGGCCAGGGCCCCCACGCAGCCCCGGCAGAGGACGTGCCCGCAGGGCAGGTTGAGTGGCCGCCGCTCCCCGTCGGGGCCGTACGGCTCGAAGCACACCCGGCACTCCAGCAGGCTCAGCTCCGCCTCGTCCTCCGCCGCCATCCCCGCCTGAGGAGAGCGACCGGAGCCCCCGCGGCGGCCCCGGATCCCCGGGCCCAGCGGGGCGGGCGCTGAGCGCGGCCGAGGCGGGCGCGCGCCCCCTGCGGGCCAGCGGGGGCGGAGCAGGGCCCGGAGTGTCCCGCGGAGCGTCCGTGTAGCACCGCTGCACCCGCTCATCCGCCAGCGCTCATATAGCCACCAGGACATCCGAATATCCTCCAGAATATTCAACTACCCGCCAGAATATTCACATACCCACCATATTCTTACAGACATCCAGTTATCAAATTACCGTACCGCTACTAGGTCTCTTTATGCCCCTACCAGGGTATGGAATTAAGCCACAATTTTACAGAATTGTGGTATCACTGGATGGTTTTGATTAGAAGGGACCTTGATGATTATCTAGTTCGAATCCTCCTCCCATTGGCACGGATGACCAGGATAGATCAGGTTGCTCAAAGCCCCATTCAACCTTGAACATTTCCAGAGATGGGGCACCCACAGCTTCTCTGGGCAACATGTCCCAATCTCATCACCCTTGCACTAAGGAATTTCTTCTTAATATATTACCTAAACATACTCTCTGTCAGATTTCCCTTTGTCCTGTCACTACATGCCCTTGTAAAAAGTCTCTCTCCAGTTCTTCTTTCTGCAGGCCCTTTAGGTACTGGAAGGCTGCTCTAAGGTCTCCTCAGAGCCTTCTCCAGGCTGAACAATCCCAACTCTCTCAACCTGTCTTTATAGGAGATATACTCTATCCCTGTGAACACCTTGGTTTCATTGGAATTTCCCTCTGTTCTGGCAAAATTTAGAAAATATTTACATTCATCACTAGCAGACACATTTCTCAGACAGGCACGTACACACATTTCTGTAAGGTGCACAGACAGCATGTGCTCCTTCTGCTAGGTGCATTTACAGGGAATTCTCAGAGGAGTTACAGGGTACACACAGATCTTACACATCCTAAAATGGCTGTTTTGGCACGTGGCATTGCTCTTGCCAGGCTGTCGCATGCCTGGGAGTCCTGTGCAGGACACCACAGGGCATGCGGCAGCCTCGTGCCAAGTGCCTGGCCTTTTGCAGCTATCACATATCTCAATGTCTGAGATAAACTTTGGGAGCTCTCATATTGCATCCGGAAAAAACTTGAGAGGAAGGAGGTGCTTAAACCTGGTAGCTGCAGTACTGGCCAGGAGTGAAAACAAACAAAACCAGCAGCTCCCAGCTTGCACTGGCCCACTGGCTACATCCACTCTTCTCTCTGTCAATTCAGCCTTGAAACACGAGTATCTATGAGCAATACTGAGTGTTCCAATGAGTTGTGGGCGTGGGGACTGCTGTGCTAAAACCAGCAGACCCATTTGCAGCTCTAGGACTATGGCACTCTAAAAATCCCCATGGTTTTTATTCGCCTTCTATTCTTGATTAATTATGATACATTACATTGCAATCATACCTTTAATTTCAAAATAAGCTGCAAAGGGGAGAAGTCGCTGGGCTCTGTCAACCTCAAAGTAGGGAAGATTTTTCTCATATTGAGACAGAACTTCCTGTGTTTCAGTTTGTGCCTTTTGCCCCTTTTCCCACCCCTGGGCACCACTGAAAAGTCTTGTCCCATCCTCTTGTCAACTGCCCTTAAAGATATTTGTAAGCATTGATGGCCCCTTCTTAGTTGCCTCCTCTCCAGGATAAACAATGGCTCCCTCAGCCTTTCCTCATAAGCAAGATGTTCCAGTCCCCCAGCCATCTTTATGGTCCTCTGATGGACCTGCTCCATGTTGAGGTCTCTCTTGTACTGAGGAGCCCAAAACTGGACTCAGTACTCCAGATGTGGCCTCACCAGGGCTGAGTAGAAGGGCAGGATCACCTCCCTAGTCCTGTTGACCACACTCTTCCTCATGCCCCCCAGGACACCACTGGCCTTTTTGGCCAGAAGGGCACACTGCTGGCTAACTTGTTGACCACCAGGACTTCCAGGTCCTTCTCTGCAGAGCTGCTTTCCAGCAGGTCAGCCCCCAGCCTGTGCTGGTGCCCTGGGTTTTTCTTCCCCAGGTGCAGCACCCTGCACTTGCCTTCTCTGAACTTCACTAAGTTCCTCTCTGCCCGGCTCCTGCGCCTGTCCAGGTGCTGCAGCATGGCCGCAGAGTGCTGTGGTGTGTCAGCCACTCCCCCTAGTTTTGTATTATGATCAAACTTACTGCAGGTACACTCTGTCCCTGCATTCAGGTCACTGATTAATAAGGTGAACAAGACTGGACCCAGTACTGACCCCTGGGAACACTGCTTACTAAAGCCCTCCAACTAGCCTCATCACAACACTGAGCTCTGTCACTCAATCTACCTCACTGTCCCACTAACCCAGCCCATTTCCCTTGGTGAATCCATGTTGAATACTCCTGATAACCTTCTTTTCCTCCACTTGCTTAGAGATGACATCCAGGATGGGTTGTTCCAAAGACGAAGGTGAGATTGACTAGCCTATAGTTTCCTAGGTCCTCCTTCTTGCAGTTTTTCAAGACTGCAGTGACATTGGTTTTCCTCCAAAAAAGGAAAAGGGGGGTCCTCAGGCACTCCTCCCATACTCCATGACCTTTAGGATATGATGGAGAATGGTTTAGCAATAACACTGGCTGCTTTCTCAGCACTCTTTAAGCCATCTTACCCAAGTCGTGTTAGTTTGCTTGCCCATAGCTGCACTTTCAAATGAGGGAACAGCACATTTGTGAGCGACTGCCAGGACATTTCCCACCCATTCCTCCCTGTCATCCAGTCTACCTCCCTCCAGCCTTGCTTGCTGGATGGTCATTTCCTCTTGGCAGCTGCTGCCTCGCCTTGCCTACTCACTGCCAGCTCTTCACTTGACATATATTCACAGGGATGGAGGGAACCCACTTGCAGCAGCTTCCCACCTCTCTGCCCAGCCTGGTGCACGGCCAGTGCCCCATAAAACAGTGTTTGAACTGCAGCTGCCACACTCCCAGGGCTGCTGGCTGACGATGCTGAGTTGCCTGGTCAGAATGCAAAATGCAGAATGCCAGGCAGACAGAGTCGACCAGCAATGGCTGAAAAGGAACAGGAACATTTCTTTCTCACAGCTGTCATGATCTGAACCAATATGGAAGAAAAAGGTATGCTTTGGTAATGGCTGTTTGTGCATGGAGTTTAAGAAAAGCTGTTCACAACTCAAGGTAGTAAAGGCAGCTGTGTAGGAGAAGCTGACTTGGTAAACAAAATGGACAAAACCCCTGTTTTAAGAATGCCCCTTTTTAAAATGTAAGATATAAGAAAAAGCAAGGTGGGAGGCAAGTTATTTTAATAAATTTTAATCAAGCTACAAACTTTAGTACATATAGCACCTCCAGAAAATAATCTAGTCCCCATTGTCTGTGCCTCTCTGAGAAGTCATCAACTTTTTCAAGACACCTAATTTCACAGCACTTGCCTGAAAAGGAGGTAAGAATAACAAATTAGTGAATGATTAGTCAATGAAAAATGCAAACTGTCCAGAAAAAAAAAATAAAAGTCTTATCCACAGATTTGCCCACAGTGCCTTACACAGTGACTTAAATGCACTGGGGAGAACTTAATTGCTCTCTTTTGCACTGGGATGCAACTGCCTATGCCAATGACTCACTGCACACAAACACTGCCAGAGCCTCAGAAAGTTATAAATTTAAAAGTGAGATATTACAGCACACCAGGAGGAACTCCTAAAGTTAAATTCTGACATAGCTCCAAATTTTATTATTTTGATGGATTTGAGTTGTACATTTTTAGCATTTTCTTTGAGTGCAGTGTTACTTTCCTTCTTTGTCACAAAAGTACAGTAGAAACTGTAGCACATGTAGGGCTTGTATTAAAACTAGGGAAACTGGTTGATGAGGTGCAGGCAAAGACAAAATGGTCAAACAGGACTCTAAGACTGAAGCTACAGGATTACTGAGTGCAGTATGAATCCTGGGAGAATAAAAAAAGGTACCAAAGGGAGAAAAGAAACTGTTTGTCTCTTTGGTTTTCTTCGTATCTTTTGAAGAACTGAGAATTTTCCATGCCAGCAAAATCCTTGTGGCTAAATGGTATTTATTTTTCCAAGTATTTTTCCATGACTCTAGCCTTTAGATAAGAACCAAATGACTGTATCACTCATCACAGTGCAAGGTAAAGGCATATAAACATCTTTATGTCTTTTTGAAAAAATTCCTAAGGGTTAAGTGAAATTTTACTCACCAAACAAAGTTTTAATTTCGGATTCAGGAACATAAAATGGTGGGCCTGAAAGAAAAGGAGTGAAGCTAATCAGAGAGGAGACATGGGAAGAAGACAAAATTTACACTGCAGTAGGAGAGTCAACCCCTTCACTCACAACACCTGGCCTGTAATGGGGCCCCAAGGTGTAGCACGATCAGCAGGAACCAGAAAACATGTCCAGAAATTCGTGGCACCTTGGCAGGCCACACAGCTTCAGGTGCTGCTGCTGCTTCATCTGCAGCTGCAGCAGGGAATCATGACTGTGACATGGATATGACCACTCTCAGTGTGCTGTGTGAATCCAGCCTACAATCTCTTTATACTACAGTGGCATGACTAAGGCTAAGAGCTGAATGTTTTCAGAGGAAAAGCAATGAATTAAACTGTTCTTGCTTGTGATAGCAAAACCTATTTTTGGGGAGGGGGGGAAATTATGCTGAAGGTCCCAAAAGCAGAAAAAAATCTCTTTCTTTTGTGAGTTAATATCAATTAAAAAATCTCCCACTTCAATACATAATACAAAAGCTATAAAAGGAAAAGTGCCTTATTTTACAGAATTTCACCTCTTCCAAGTACATTCAGAGCATGGTAGTGGCTGAGAGAGAGGCACAAGATGGGCAACACATTGGGTTGCAAATACTGGATAAACAGCATGAAGCTGACATTCTTGGGAGTGTTTCAAGATCCTGAGGCCAGACAGGATGTTTTTAAGTGCTTTGACTTCCAGCTTCATTGTAGCAGCCACACTTACAGTTTCATTTCCTTGTTAATATACCATGACTGTCCTCAACTTACCTTTAGCATGTCTGAATGCTAGAGAAAACACAAATTTAGTCCCAAGCTTGGTCAATATCTAAACTTTTTAACACACAGTTAAACACAGTCATACTGGGGTCACCAGCTAACAAAGCTATGCAGATAAAAATCTTGGGGAAGATACTAATGCCTCTACAATTTAACACATCTACATCTAATACATCTTTATACAATTTGTATTAGAGCAAAATCCCAATGTGAACGGTACAAAGTTCTCACCTTTGTGTTTGTTTGGATCATATGAAACTGTAACAAGGAGATAAGAAGAATTTTTCTCCACTAGGCTGATCATCAAACTGGCATAGCTAAAAGGAAAAAAATATACTTTATTATTTTTGTAAAGCATTCAAGCATAGCATTCAAAATATTCAACAAAATGCATTTCTCTGCAGACAGAATTTGAACTGAACTGCACACAGGCTAATTAAAACTTAGTTTAAATTTCAGGAGCATAAAATCCATGCTACACATGAAAAACATAAAGGTTGCATTTATTCCTCATAAAAAAGCATTTATCTTTTTTTGCACATTCAACTCAAGATTAATAGACAAACAAAGTATTCATCTGCCACAGTCTAAAATACAGTACACAGTACAGTCCTTATCTTTTAAAATTATTGTGAATTGAAGATTCTGTATCTAATTAAAAATCCTGGGAGCAGGTTCAAACTAAATTTGGGCTGGCTATAGGCAAGAACAAAAATTTGTAATCAAGGAGAGTGAGGAGGAAAAGAACAACGACAGAAGAAGTAGACGTGGTAAAAAGGAAATAATAGAATTCAGATGAGACTTGCAGCTCTGCTTCTGCTGGGTTGGAACAAACCACATATTTTCCCACCAAGAGGCAGGGTGGCTTCCTGAAGGAAGAATACAGCACTCTGCAACTGCAGCAGATGCTTGTGGTAGAGAAGAGCTTGTGTAGGTTTATCCTTTAAATGAAAAATGACTCATTAACAAGTCACAGGATCAAAAACTTGTCACTGATACATCAGAGAAAAGGCAGAAACAACGAAATTTACTCACCGTTGTCTGTCACATGGATTCACAGCTACAAGAGCTCCTCTGTCCCAAACCCCATCAAACTTGCCAATTATCGAGCTATAAGGAGATAAGGAAAAGGCTTAAAAATAGTAAACAGGGGCCTTCAGCTTCTTTCAGACACTTTTGTGATGTCACAAGGATTCTGCAGCTAGTGATTCCCCACCACCTCTCTGTTATGGTGCAGCATTTTTATAATCCAAACCAACAGGATCTGGAGCTCAAGAAACCCTCCTGGTTCTTTATCCTGCTACAATAGCGAAGAGGTGTGGGAATTGGTCAGTGCTTCCCCATCCTAGGGACTGATGAGACACGGCAGGGAGGAAGGAATGTACTTTTAACACATTTGGGCTACAAGTCTGGGTGTCCAGTAACCACATGCTTCTGTCTAAAAAGCATTCAGCACATCAACAGTTCTTGACCATGCATGATTTCATACGCAGGCTAAGGAAGCTGCCTTGTTGCTTTACTATCATTGACTCGGCACATTCAGTAACTTTAGACACCTGAATCCCCAGCTACATGCCCAGGACAGTTAGCTTCAGCTTGCAATTTGTTTAATGCTAGAAAAGCTAAGTTACACTGCTGCTTGCCTTAGTGCAACTCTGCTGCAGACATTAGTTTTACTCCTGGATATGCTGGCAGATGGCTTCAGTGGCCACCCAAAACCTGCCAGTGAGCAAGACTATCAAGAAATGCCTTTATTAATGGATGGTAAGAGCAGCCAGAGCAACACAAAAGAATATCTGGGGATAAGAACGAGCCTTGTTTTTGGTAGTTATTAAAATAGGAGGTTAGACAGTAAGGCAGTAATTAAGTAAATTGCGTAATTTTAAAGAAAGTGTGAATAAGTTTACTTAGAAAAATGTGGCATGGAATTGTGCAATACCCTTCTGCCTGCTGGGCAGGTGTCAGAGTCCAATTGCATCATCTCTGTCTTCATTTGTGTACAGGTTTTGGCCAGGGTAGAATTACCTTTCTCCATAGTGGCATGCATGGGGCTGTGTTGGTGGACTTGGGCTTGAAATCATCATGATAACACAGTGATGAGTTAGTGCAGAGCAGCACTTACACAGCACCAACACCTTTCCTGCTCCTCACACCCTGACACCAGTGAGTAGGCTGGAGAGTACAGGAATGAACAAGATACTGGGTGGGGACACAGCAAGCACAGCTGACCCCAACTGAGCAAAGGGATATTCCAGACCATCTGGTTCCACTCTCAGCAATAAAACTGGGTGGGAGGTTGGTGGATGGGGGCACTGCTTGGCTACTGGCTAGGCATCGGTTGCTTAGTTGGTGGTGGGCAACTGCTTTCCTTTGCACCACTTTTTTTTCTTGGGTTTTATTTTCCTGTCTCTTTGGTTGTTCTGTGTCGTGTAGTTTTTTTCCTTACAACTTTTTAAAATTTCTTTTTAATTATTATATTGTTTTCATCTCCACACACATTTCTTTCTTACTTTTACCCTTTTGATTGTCCCCATCATCTCATGATGGGGAAGTGGGCAAGCAGCAGTGTGGTGCTTAGTTCCACCACCTTAGCCAGAGTTAAACCATGAGAACTACTCTCTCACCACTGCTATTTTCATTGCAATGGTATTGCTAAGTCTCTGGCCTCTAACCAACAAGCTGATCTTGCATTTCCCACTCTACTGCGATGAGACATGATAACACTTTCAAGTGCTGACTTCTTTTAAAGTTTGCCAAGTCTAAGCATCTAATTTAAATAACCGGCCTTGTAAGTGAAAGGAGTTTTTTAAAGAGACTGTTAAACAAGCAATGGACATGCAGTGCACAAAGGGGAGTTTAGTGGGGCAAGTGACAAACGATCTTCTGAAGCTTGGAGGCAGTTCTCCTCTCTGTGTAGCTGAGTCTGCTGGGTGACCTCAGGCAAGCCACTGCGGTTTTCTGCACTTGGTTTTTCTTTCCAACTTTAATCTGGTCTAACTGGAATGGCAGCAGTGGCTCCAAACATGCATTTAATGTACTTTACTCCCAAGCTATTTCACCAAGGCCTACAGACATCCCAGGCTGCAGGCAGGCTCATGCTGTGGCCTTGCCCCAGTCCTGGTCTCCTGGCTGCCCAGATCTCAGAACCTGCTGAGTGTCTGGGTGCTCCTTGTCCCTCTGCACATCCAATTTCATTCACAACACAATGAAGCCATGAGGAAAAAGTCAAAAAAGGCACACAGAGTCAGGATGAAACTAAGGTATGAGGAAGCGCTTTCACTGTAACACACTGCTATGTGTTTATACGGCATTCAGCATGGGTTAGGGACTACAACATCTAACAAATTTACCATGGAAATCAGAAATTCACATATCTGCAGAAAACCCAGTGGATTTAAGAGGAAATTTGTGAATTTCTCTCTCTGCGTATGTTTAGTAGTTTCAGTAAATGCAATTTTGGATTTTCTTTTGAAGTCTTGCAGCCATAATTGTACTAGAAGGTACAGTGATTGTGTAATATAACTGTTTTACATATGTCCCAGAATTCCCAGAAAGAGCAGTAATTCCTGTTACTCTTTAACTAGCAAGAGTCTTTGAAACGTCCCATTCCGACAAAGGTCAGGAGCACATCTGAGTTTTCTTCTAATTAATGCTAGGCTAATGGAGATGAAAGGGACCTGTTAGTAGGCCAGCCTCAGCAAGGAAGAATTAAGTTTAATTTCCATAATTACTGGGTAATTAATCAAATTTTCTGTACACAGAAGCTAGAAGTGTGTGTGCATTTTTCTAGTCACAGGTATCTGCTGACTGAAGTTGGGAATACAGTTCATTCTGCATCCAGAATGTCTCTCTGCCAATTTATTTTGTGACAACAAACTATGTACTGGATCCAGTGATATGCACTTAAATTGTCACTAATTACCTATTTTTGTTTATTTCAAAGTATTATTACACCATGTTGTGATAGAAGTTACAAATTTCACCATACTACTTGCTACAAAATTTATGACTGAATTTTTCAAAAATTTCTGAGAAGCTTAAGCAATCCTTGGGCAACTTGTCAACTCACAGTGATAAAGATTTAAAGAGCCCTACAGTGTAGCAAGTAACTACACTGGAGGGACAGAAACCAGGCAGTATCTACAAAGTCACATTCATACACACCCCATCTGTTCGACTCTTTGCAAACTGGTTACACATATACACTAGTCAAGTCAGCTGCAGCAGCAGAAGTCTCAGTCATGGTCTACTATCTGAAAGACTCTGGACTCTAGTAAAGAACAGTCTTTTTTCCAGTGTTTTGGCAGATTGAAAAAAAAGAGATCATATAGTAAACTGTGTTCTGGCATCCTGAACTACCTGTATGTAGTAGTTCTGGAAAGCCCATCAAAGCAAATGTTAAGACTTTACCACCTACTGAAAAGACATGTGACAAATTCTTGTGCCTGACAGTTGTTTGTAAGAAGAGCAAACAAACACAAAAAACTTCACCAAAACCTTATAATCTAGGGAAAAATCACATCTGAGTAAGAACTGCAAGAAGAGGGAACTATTGTGCTAAGACACCTCTGAATATATTCTCTTTACTAAATTACTCTGAGTAAGGGATTGTGCTAAAGTTTTGATTCATAGAATTCATCCGTAATGTTAAAGATAAATTGGTTTTACTGTAAAAGCAAAAATTTTTTTTGATAACTTTCACAGAATGACTTGGAATAAGAAGCCCATTTAAAGATAAATAGTTGTCATCCTTAGTTATTAACCATGGAATTAGACTTTCGTTGGAGATTGGCCATTCAAGTTTCTCATACAAATTAATATGATTTTGCTTAAGAGGACCTGATAAATCTTTGCCTGATTCAAATAAAATAATAGTATTGGACAGTAGTAATACATATTTGATTATGGAGAATTGTACAACACTATGAGTATTCCTACCTGGACAAATCATAAATACTGCAGCAGTAGAGGGAAATGTTGCCAGAGGTACTCTACAATAAAAGCAAAGGAAACAATCCTTATCAGCTAACCATCTTTAAATACGGAGTCGTAAGTATGTATTTATACTTCACATCTTAAAATATACCCATACACTATTAAAAATGAAATTTTAAAAATACATTTATGTGCAATGGGGGAAAACACAGAAATATTTTTAGTTTTAGTTTACTGAGATAGCCCTTTTGATCCCCTCCAGAGAGGTTCTAATCTACCAAGGCATGCCTGCAGTTTTAAAATACAATCCTTCTACATTCAGGTGCTTCACCGTTACAAGAAGGCCAAAGTAGTAAGTTTAGAAGAATAACTTCTCAGTCCAAAAATACAACTCAGAGCTTCCTTTTAGACCTCTTCAGGAGAGGTGAATGATTACCAGTAAAACAGATGCATAAAAGCAGAATGACTTGTTTACTCAGTTATGCCAGCATTGCATGATTAACCTCACCAGATCATTTGACATACCTGGAACATTTTTGCTCCTGAAATCTCAGGGACTGGCTCCTCACAATAAGGCAGACTGTGTTCTGAAAAAAATTCCTTCACTGCTTCCTCGCTGATTTCCACACCAACAACGCTGTGTCCCATGTCCGCCAGCCTGCACACAAGAGAGAGAAGGCTTAGGTTTACATTGGGCCCACAGGCTGGGCAAAATTTGTATCTCCCACACATCATTTATTCATTAGGGAAAGCCTAGTTTTAGGATGCCCTGATATGTTTAATCCTGACTTTCTGAACTGTTCACATTATACTGAACACCTCCTTCCAGGATCTGAGCTTAAATTAGCACCACTCAGCATACAGTTGACGAGGACTTAGATGCTTTATTTAGATTTAATGAATTATTCATTTATTCTTACTAACTCGATGAAAACAGAGGTGATCAGAGTGAGAAACTGTCAATTTCAGAAAGGTGCTGTGCCCTGAACTGAGGACTGAGGCACAGTGTCCACCCAGCTGCCTCTGTGGCTTGGCAGGAATGGGCAGCAAAGGAGGTGCAGTAGCCTCTGCGCTGCTGCAGCTCAGCAAAACACCAACGTGTGTCAGAGCCCACAGTCAGCCTAGGGAGCAGGTACTGTGATAAAACCTGATAGCTGGGTTACTTGAAGATGCAGTGCAGGTTTTGGTTTGTGCTTCCTCCCTCCAAGAAAAAATACTGGCTTATATAGGCCCTAATTTTAAATACAACACTCCTTCCCCACACCTTCATCCCCACCCCCCCCCAAAAAAAAGTAAAGGCAAAACACAAAGTATAAAAAAAAGAGGAAGTTACATTTAGCCCAAATTACTTAAATTTCCAGAGTGGCATGCCACATGGTCTCTTGAAAATGTTGTCTGACACAACTGACCTCATTGTGGGTAGTTCAAGCTGGCATTGCTATGGAAAGCAGCACTGGGAAGGGCACAGATTCAGTCTGTTTGTAAGAACTCTGTCCATCTAAATTCAGCATTCCCCAAGCTGAACTTGGGACAATCAGCAGGACTTTCAGATCACACCTTATCCATTCAATTTATGCTACTATACAAAACACCAGTTTCCTCCTCCCTTCAGCTTCCAGTGACACTTCTTTCCTAGCAGTGGAAATGTGGCATATTTCCACTGGCCAATATAAGGTTGGGAATTCCCCCTCTCCCTCCCTCCCCACATCAAGTAAGACTTTTGCTCTTTTTATCTGTGTTTTACCATTTCATCTCTACTGCTTTACCACAAAGCGGGAAAAATATCCTCAGTCCACTCCTGCCATTTATAAGAACATCCAGATACTTTTGGAGGAGCCTGCAGAAGAACCAGACACAGTTTACTTAACTCTGTGAGTATTTCTGCTGGCCAAGTGCTACACACTATGCCAGGTAGCATGAAAACTCCACCATGGCACATATGTTATTAGCTCAACCTACTTCATGCCATTAGAAATAAAAACACAAAATAAAAGCATTCACCTTCCACTTACACAGCAAGAAAGTCAATTTCATGTCATTCAGAAATCAACACATTTCTGTTTGTTCTATTTTCTGTTTGTCTTTACAACTAAACAGTCCAACCAACCCACCTCTAAGAGGGTCATAACAGAGATTTTAAACAGAAAGATTATGAAACTCCTGCATCAAGCAAATCACTTCTACAGGTCTTGAGAGACTATACAATCAGTTTTGTTCTCTTAGGTCCTTTACTGCATGGTAGTTGCTCTGATGTCCTCTGCACATAGTTTCAAGGCCCAGTTTCACATGAACAATAGTGCAAAGCATCTCCATCAGAAAATTTAGGATTTTTTTAGCCAAACTGTTCAAGCTTTAAGGTTTAAAACCTGATTCAAGAGTAAAAGCTCTAAATTCATTTCAATGCTTTCTTTTCTCTGTCCTTTGACAAATGAAGGTCACAAAAATATCTACATTAATTTTTGTTTCGAAAACAAAAATGTGCCCATGTAAGATAATTTGCTTTTTGCAAATGTTCCATTTTCAATCAAGAGTTTCTCAAATGAGCCAAGCCAGTCATCTCATGGCATTACTTAAAACAGCTTAGGCAGAAGAGTGAAGTCACGTACGGATGCCCTTCTTCCTTGTGAAACCCGATGTTACCCATTTCCCATTTTTGTAGCCATTCCTCCTCTGTCACCACTCTCTCTTTCTGAGACCCAACATCAGAGTCTTCCAGGAGCCCGGATGCATCCGCTGAGTGGTCCATGTCTCCAGGGAGTGCTCGTAGCTGTGAAAAAAGAGAGAAGAATTACCCCCACCCAATGCACAGTTTGGAACTGGCTCCTACTTCCCCGAACCGGACAAAAATTTAGTAGATCTCAAGAGATCACCATTTGGTGACAGCCGCAATGTACCGAAAGCGACACAGCCATCAGCACACTTTTGGCTCCCGATAGACTCGGCCAGACCCTGTTTGCCGGGGCGGCTGAACGGGCCTGTCCAGCACTGTGGGTCTGCCGGTGGCCGCCCTTTTCGCACCCATCGAGAAGCCCCCCTACCCCGGTAACGAAGGAGGGAGATGCCGACACTTCTCTCCCGTGAAAACCGCGGGCAGAAGGCGGGGGCGAGCGGCTGCTGGGGCCGGGGGACCCGCGGGGTGACCCGTGGTGGCTCAGCGCCGCCGCCCCGCTCGGCCCCCCCGCCCGGGCCGCGGCAGCCGAGGTACCTGCACGGCCGCGGGTCCCGTGAGGGCGGCGGGGCCGGGGCGGTGCCTCCCCGCCCTCCCCCTCGCTACGCACCGCAGAGAGCGGAAGCAGCGGCAGGAGGAGGCGGGCTGAGGGTGCACGGCACCGGGGAGGAGGAGGATGGCGGTGGGGATGGCGGCGGCGGCAGTGGTGGTGAGTGACTCCCTCCCTCAGCTGCAGCGCCCACTGCGGGGTCGCTTGTTCCTCCCCGGGCTGGCGGGGCAGGTGCCAGCGCTGCCCCCGTCCTCACCTCCCCGCTTCACTCTTCCTTCCCCCGTCTCTTTCTCACTCCCTCCCTTCCTTCCCCCTTCTCCACCCTTTTTTCCAGCTGCAGCTCTAGCAGGAGGCGGCGCGGACACGCGTGAATGTGGTCTCCGGCCCCCGAGTGACCCGGCCCCGAGGTGAGTGCCAGGCGCCGACCGCAGCGCCTGCCCCGCCGGCGGCACCGCCCCCGCCCGGCTCCGGGGCAGCCCAGCCGCGGGGGCTCCCCTGCCCGGGGCTGCCCCTCGGGACCCCCGCCCGCCGCCAGCTGTCACTGCCGCGGCCCCGGGCGGGCGCTGTCAGCCGCGGCCGGCGGGGCTGGGCGCCGCCGCTCGACTCGGGCTGAGTTTTAGAGGTGTGTGCGCTCGCAGTGTTAATCAGGCTGCTCTCGCTTCCTCCCCGTCTCTGACAGTGTGTGTCTTGTGTGGTTTCTTTTCTTAATTTTTTTTCTCTTCCCCAAAGACAAACTTGCTGCCAACTGTGCAGGTAAACCGCACAAAGCTTTCCGATATAGGCCACGCATTACGGACGGATGAAACGTTATTGAATGTGACATTCACGCATTATGCATCCCTCTCCTTTTAAAGGGCTTATTTTCTCAGCCAGTAAGATGTCTACAGGACAGGATGCAAAGTCATGTAAAGCTTCGTAGAGTAAGCCATATTTGTTTGTTCTATAAAAATTTGGTTTTTTTTTTGGGAGGGTGTTTTTTGGTTTTTCAGGGGAAGTGGGCACAAAGTATCGTACACCTGATCTTTTTCTCCCTTTCACCCCACCTCCCTCCTACCCCTATTGAAGGGGTAAAAGCAAAAATATGTCTGCAATTCTGTACAACTGACCTCTGCCTTTCAAAATGGGCAGCCTCTCTGAATCTGAAATATTTTTATCAAACTTCCTGGTGATTGACACTTTTCCTACTCCCCACATACATAAGGCAAAATTCGCACGTTCTTTTACCTTTTTGGATAAAAGGGCCCCACAGCAGCAGCAGCAGCAGACTGTGATCACCTGATGGTCACCAAAATGAGTCATCTGGTGCCTTGCTTGGCACTCCTTGCTCAGTTGGAAGCCTCTGACTGTAAGGACCATGGCATGTCAGAATGATTATTTGCCATCAGAATATTAGGTGACACAGAGAGATACTGTTGTGCCACTGATACATAAAGAAAGCTCTAAGGGGAAAAATCCACCGTTTTCTGGGGTGTTATGCTGCAGTTTAGGGAAATCTCATGTAAATGAAACTGATTTGTTTTCTTTACTCTCCAACCTCATCCACCCCCATACAGTGGTAAGTTACAGTGAAGTGATGCTAATTTTTTTTTTTTTTCAGAGATCAGTAGATACTGACTTTATAACTTTTTTCCTGCCTCTGACTAGTTGTAATTGGAGGCGCTACATACAAGAAACAAAGTTTAATTTTGTATTGGGCTGTTTGAACTAATTTTTCTCATGTGTGGATATCCTTATGTGATTTGTCTTCCTCTCACAAATAATTTCTCCTATCTTGAGAGGAGAATGAAGCACCAGTTTACTTGACTTGAATCAGCTTAAGATAAAATTTTGTCAAAATTCCCACTCTCCTCCTATTACCTTGACTTTTAACAGAATTTCTGAACTAAGATACTGCTGCCTTGTCCGTCACGGACAGGTTGAATAAGGGAGTTGCATCCTGAAACAGGGAGAATTGAGAAGTCTCATATATATATATATATATATATATATATATAAAACCCTCCCAAAAACATAATTAAAAACTGATCCCTATTACAACAACATAACATTCATGTTGCAGTGCTGCAGTACAAGGGGTTAATTTCCACTTCTTTTCTGTATGTTGTAGAGCACTCTTTAGATTTACTTTTTCCTCCAGGCTGTCATTGTGTTTTACTCCCTGTGAAAAGAATGCCTTTGATTTAAAATATGCTTTCATATTTCTGCATCATACTTTCTCACACTCTGTGGTTTCCAGTTTGCATGGTTAACTGTGGTCCATTCTGTCCTCCTACCAATGCAGTCAAAGACAGCTACAGAGCGCTCTCGTGCTGTAAATATTTTATTTTTTCCTGTAGAATACTTAACAACAAACTTTGTAATATTCAAATCACTTACAGATGCAATATAATGGCAGTCCAGACTTCAAATTCTGATCTCTTTTCATAGAAGGCTATGCAAGTCTTGGAACTGGTTGCTCATCTGGTATTAAACATCTCTTCAGTACTCTGTTTGGAAAAGTGCTTTACAGTGCAAATCTCTTGCTGCCAATAAATCAGTAGTTAGCAGGATGAGTGTTACTCCAAGTGGTATTTGAATGTTTGCATCAGCATTGAGCTGTCTGTTCACTTTGCCAACCCAAATTCCAGTCCAGGTCTTCACGTAATGCAAATCAGATTATTGAAATCCAGGATATGCTGATCTGGAACAGCCTGTCAAGAGGTACTCAGGGATCTAATCTTAACATCGAATTTAGTTTAAAATAGTAGTATTGTTCCTTTCCTGTAATGCCTCATTCCCATTTTCTACTCGAATTAACAGTCAAGCTGAACAGATTCTTACCTAGGAACTCTGTGAAAAGTAGTATTGTGAGTGCCTGTCATTAGCTCTGCAAAGTCAAGCAATTTAAATTAATTAACTATTGCCTACCTTTTTTCAGATCTAACAATACAATGTCAACGGGAAGGGTACGAACGAAGAAAAAGGCATGTTCTTCAGATCAGTCTCCAGACAACCTTCCTGTGAGGAGTTCTGGAAGACAGGTATTTATAATAATTTAAAAACACGTGAGTTTGTACTTTGATATTTTTTATTTTCTGTTGACATTTGTAAAGAACGTGGGCTTCCTTGTGGATAAGTTACCTTGGACTACTTATCCACAGAAAAGGAGAATGAGTTTGTCCTGTGAATAAACAGGTCATTTTGCAAACGATATTCAGAAAAGATAAATACTCTGTATAACCTGTAAGTACTTAATGTGTTAAAAATCAATCACAAATTTCTGTACAGTCAGACAAAGCTGTCTGCCCATCCAGACAGAGACCTAAAACAACATAATACACAACACCTTTGAGGCCCAGAAGAGACATTTGGTATACAGTTTTGTATCCAAAAAAATGTCTATATCCAAAAAAGCCTTCCCTAATATTTTATTTGAGGCACAGATAGGATTGCCACTTGTAATTAATACCAATAAGTATTTTAAAAGAGGAGATTTTCTGAAGGAGAAATAAAATGGATGCATGAGGGTTGACTCATTAGCACATGATGGAGCTTAAAATACTATTTAAACTGGAAGCTTTGCTTATAATTTCTTCAGTGCCATCAATTAGACCAAGGCAAGAAATTTTTAGAAAGAAATGATATTTCCAGTCTTACTGTGGGCTTGGAAGTTTTTTTTTTTTGGTGGGTTTTTTGTGGATTTTGAGTGGAAAAATCTGACCTAATTTGACAGCTGTTTCATGCTGCAGCTAGTTCACAATGGCTGCAAAGATTTTCATTAGGATTGTTTTAACTAGGGGATGCCACTCACAAGCTGCAAAACTGTCTGATTGTAGAGGATGCATTTGTGTCATTTATGGTCAGATTCCAGCTATTCTTTATTAGGTGAAGAAGAAAGCAGCTGAAGCAGCAGATGATGATGATGAAGCATCAGAGAAGAAATATAGAAAGTGTGAAAAAGCTGGATGCACCGCAACATGTCCCGTTTGCTTTGCCAGTGCAGCAGAAAGGTTTGTTACTTTTTATTTGCCTTTTTGTAGACTTTCTACCTGCAGCTGAAGTTTAGGATTCTAACTATATTCTGAAAAATTCCTTCATATCTAAATGTAGAGGGAAAATTGAAAGATACTGCTAATAGGAGTCTTAAGGTGCCAGGAAAATGTCACAAGTTATTCTGTTGTCCATAACTTTCTCCTGTGCAAGTTGCTAATTCAGATACAGACTATCTTTGGGATATGCTTATTTATGTTATTAATGGTGTCCTCTGGAACATGCCTTGCTTCTGTGAAAGTGAGAGCATATTAGTGTAATCTGAGAAAGATAGATAAACTTGCTTTCAAGATGGAAAATGAAACCATCATTTACTGTAGAAAGCCTTTACCACTCCTTCACTGGAATGCTTTGCAGTCTGAGGTGAGATTCTAGCCTTGAAATTTTAGGTCATAGGAGAGATAGTCATACTTACCTGAACTGTTTGTTCTTGTACACTTCCTCTGCACTTTCACAAGTGCTTTTGCATTCTGACTTGGTGGTTTTGAATGCATAATAATGGCAAGGTATACCTATAATAGGCAACATATTAGACCTCATTATGAAGCAGGCACACTGTAGTTATGTAGCACTCTTCCCGTCCTGATAATTGAGACAAACTTTCCTTCTTTATAGCACTGAAAAATAAATAAAACTAACTATGTGTTTCATTTAGTTATATCCATGGATTGTTCTTTGGTGTCAGGAAGTCAATGTATTCTGGATGCTGTCATAGAGAAGCCAAATGTTTTGGCAGTTGCCTGAGAGACTTTGAGAGACTTGTCTGGGAAGTGAGCACCTGTGAGATCAGCATTGATGATATTACAGTTTTTATTTAGGAAACAATGCATACTGCTTACTCATCTTCTTGAATTGTTATTTTAATATTTTGATTTTCATCTTTCCCATGCCCTCCCCCCCCTCCAAGTACATACTTTCAAATTTATCTGTTTGAGATGAGCTCATTTCATGGCTACTTGAGTGAGTAGCTTAGGTCACTGCTTTTTACTTTGTGCATATGTCTTGAATAATTTCAGTGAGTTTAATGAGAGTATTCTAAGTGAAGAACGATTGCTTTATCTGATGAATGTAATCTTTGTAATGGATATTTCTTTTTGAGACTGGTAAAGAACAAATGCTGAGAATGCATAACTGCTTTCTTAGGGTTTTGTCTCACTGGGTTAAAATCACAAGTTGTACATGAGAAAAAAAATAGGGAACATCTGTTTTGTATTTAGATTTGCCTTTATAGTTTTGTCAGTTGTTCTGGGGACAGAACATTGTAATGACTTATGAATCAATTGATCCCATGTACAAGAAAAATGCTAATTTAAATGATCCCTCCCAACTCTGCACTAATATTGGAAGAAAATACAACAAAGTAAAGGAACTCTAAGTTCTTGTGGAGAGGAGCTTTGTCATCTTACACATTTCCAAAACGCTTAGTGTGTCACAGCACACATTCACTGTTTCATGTTCAGGAAATGCCTGCTTATAGGGTACTAAAGACAGGCTCAGTTGACCATTGTTAGAGGGAGGCTGCTGAAAGCCAGACCAACTATAAAACTGCACATTGTGTACTCTTTGCCTCCCTTGCATCTGGTGTTGCTTAGTTTGGAAACTGGAAATGTTTGAGACAATTGGAATGACCTTATTGTTATTTGTATGGCTGTAGTGCCATGTGTAACTCAGCATTCATGAATGTAACATAAAGCCCTGGCTTGTTCTGAATATTTTGTTCCCCTTCTAGAACGTGCTACTGTCAATAGAAAGATTTTTTTCCTAAATGTACTATAAAACTGTTTCTGTGTCTTCTGCATTACAGATGTGCAAAAAATGGGTATACGTCTAGATGGTATCATCTGTCCTGTGGGGAACACTTCTGCAATGAATGTTTTGACCACTATTACCGAAGGTAGATTTACCAATTAAGGTTGTGTCCTTTCAGAGCTCATTAAAGTTTGGCAGCTGTTGAAACATCATGTACATAAACATAATACAAAGATTGGTTCACTGTGCTTGCTTTGGTCAGAGTGAGGCTTAGACATTGATGATAAAACTTCAGGTATTGTAAGGACTAATCAGCTTAAACAGGGCAGCGTGAACAAAACTGGTTAATTTAGGCAGGCTGGTTTGTGTATTTGCAATTATTCTGAAGCTTTTGTCTTTTTTAAAAACAATGTCAGAGAATTTTAAATTATGAGAACAATTATGAGTAAATGTGTTTTCCCTTATAAATTTACTTTACACTGTGTGTCCGGGAGACCTTGTCTCTGTAAAGCAGTACAATAGAAAGCAATTAGAAATCAGTTTAACTATTGCAGTTCAGGGACCATGAAGACTCTTGTCGGGCTAACAGAGTGCTTTCAGCTCCAAGCTCCTTCCCATTTGAGTGGGAGTTACATCCAGCTCTACCCAGGCCTTTGTGTGCTCAGCAGTACCCATCACTCAGTCCAGGCCTTAGGTACCAGGAATTGTGCTCATAAGCAACTGGACTTAATGGTCAGGATGCTGTCATAAGAATCATGATTCTCTCCTTTCAACAGCAGAAATAGAGTGCTCTCTACAGACTTATTTCTCTGTTCTTATATATAATGTTTAATTTTAGAGTAACTGCTATTGCTTGAAGCAAACTAGATATTCAGTTTTCTGACTGCTTGCTGTTTTCTCTTTCTTCTTAGCCATAAAGATGGTTATGAGAAATACACTGCCTGGAAAAGGATTTGGACAAGCAATGGTAAAAGTGAGCCCAGTCCAAAAGCCTTTATGGCTGATCAACAGCTTCCTTACTGGGTAAGGTGAAAGGTGATTAATAGGAAAGTGATATTCTGATGTGCTTCTGATATTTTGCTGTCCAAGCAGCAGGTCAGCTGAGTTTTTGTGGGTTTTTTCCCCCTAGTATTAGAGGATTGTGAAAAAGCTTAAGATAAAAAAAATCTCATCAGCTCCTCCACTGTTGGAGACTTTCTCCACACCCCACAAAGACTAATCTTCTGTTACTTTTCAGTGAAGCAGCAGCTGTGATTTTTAGGTAGAATAAGATTTGGCAGGAAAAATGTGAGTGTGAAAGACATTGAAATCAGATTTTGTATTTCCCTGGTAAAAAGAGTGGAAGGAATTTTGGTGGCAGTGGGATTTTGTTTGAGTTTTTTTTTTTTTGTTTTTTCTTTAAGTGATGAAGAATATATTTTTGAAGTAATGCTTGCAAAGTCTACCAAGGACCATAGTAATGGGGAATTGAATTAATTTTGGCCTTAGGTTCTGTGCAGAAATTCAGTGTTGCAGAAAGGCGTACAAGATTTCTGTAGATCAAACACTACTTATGACCTGATGATTACACAAGAACGTATCTAACAATCATATTTTACAACTTTCCCATGTCTGGCTTCTTTCTAACTGGTTATTTAAGTTGCATTAATCTTATCTGTAATCACAAGCAACAAGTAAAAACATGTTTGTTTTTTGACTTGTAGGTGCAGTGCACAAAACCAGAATGTGGTAAATGGCGTCAGCTGACAAAGGAAATCCAGCTGACACCACAAATAGCAAAAACCTACAGATGTGGTATGAAACTGAACAATTCCACCAAGGTACCACACAACAGTTTTGCTCATATTGAAACTTAACAAGTTGGGATTTCTTGTTTGCAGAAATTAATTTCTTCTTGCTTGATGCTCAGTGTCTCTAATGTCAAAATGAAAGTCTGATGGCCTGGAGAGCTGCACAGTGACAGGGCTGTGCTGGGAATTTTTGTTTTCTGTCAAGAAAGAAGTATCTGAAATATCTTTGCACAGTCAATTGTAAAATCCTCCATTAGGTGATTATTATCATCATGTACAAAATAGAAATACACCAAAATTCACATTTCAGTTTCGTATGGCCTTTTTTCATTATTGAGGAAAGCATTTGAAAAGCTCAATGAGCTTTTCCTAATTGCTATCAAGTCTGTCATGGAGCTTTACATAAAAAGTTTCAGCTTTGGCATGAAGATAACTCCTGAAATTTGAAAGAGTCCTTAAAGTGCCATAGAATCTGTATGGCACTTATAACATGAAAAAACATAACATGAAAATAGTGACCCTATGAAAAATTGAAGGGTCAGCATTTGATTTTGAAACTCTGTGATAAAGATAGTATTAAAATAAATAAGAAACTCTCTTTTATAGTCTAGACTAGAAAAGTTGCTCTGGAAAAATGTGGGCTATTTCCCAAATTTTTCTATAAAATTCTGTTGTATCTTTCTGAATTTGTTTCAATCTTCTATCCCATTTTATGGAATGGAATGTATATTTTAATGTCTGATCAGTAGAAACTTACTTAACAAATGAGAAACATTTTTTAGAGTGCTTTTGCTTTATGGTGTGCTACGTTTTTAACCTACGCATTTCTCTACCTCTTTTTTTTAACAGTCACGTCTACTACAGAAGATTAACACTAAGCACTTTTAATTTTTTTTTTAAATTTGGAGAATTATGCCATAGAAAATTATTTTGCTTTATACTCAATTTTTTCCATACAGCTTAAGAATAGCTCTCATACCATTCCCTTTTCTTTCAGACTGAGGGCTCAGACCAATGTTCCATGCCTGAGGACTTGGTGAGTAGTGGCTGTTCCTCCTTATTTGTCCTAGAATATGAAAGCAATCTTAAAGCATGGCATATTTATTTCCTTTTTTCTTTTTCTTCTTTGACCAATTATGTCAGTATTTATGCATTTTGGTCAGGAAATTGAGAAACACTATTTGCAACAGAGCCTAGGGCCTTCTATTTTCTCATCTTTTTCCTCTTTTCCCTTACCATACTAAGTAGCTTTCAAGTCGAAAGTGGTTTGTGGTATCCTTTAGTCATGGCCTGTGACTCAAAGTTTACTTCTAATTCTCATTCTTGATCAGGCAAAATAGTATTCAGTTGCCAGCTTTCAAGTAAAATTCTCCATCCTAAAATTTCCTTGTCTTTCAGGTGGTTTCTATCTTTAGTCAATCTAGTCTCACTTTTTTGAAGACTACGAGAGAGCACCTAAGCATGTTTTCCCTCCTCTCCCTTGTAATACAAAATGTACATACAAGATGTATGTTGGTGTTTCAAGGGGTTTGTGATCATGTCACCCTGACATGATTAGATTTCATATAAACTTATGTTCAATAAGCCATGTTCACAAGCGTACCTGAGGTACTTCTATGTGTTTTACAGGGTACTTCTACAGGGAACACATTCAAGCTTATTGTTGACTCTTGTAGAAGCTTTGTGGCTTTGTTTCCCTAATGTGTGTCTGACTTCTAAATTAAGGGTGAATCATTAGCGCTTCTTAGGGTTCTAGAAGGTCTTTGATGGGGATAGCAGAATCTAAATTAAATTAATTAGTTAGTGTGGACTTAGTTCTAAGTTCAGATTTCTGGATTTATAAGTGACTGTAAATGTTTTATAAAGGGCCTAATAGGGCATAGATGTGTTGTTATGGCATGTCTCATTCGTTTGCGTTCCATGTGGTATGGAGTTTCAGTTCCATGTCTGAGAAGAGATCAATACTACAGGTTTTCTTTGTCAGGCTGAGGAAGGGGAAAGAGGGAGAGAAAATGTCTTTATGACTTGCAATTCTGAGATTGATACTTCTACTGCTTTTTGGTCTCAGTTTTGGAGGGAGGGGGGAAATTGGTTAATTTTCCAACGTTTTTAAAGTACTGACATGTTCTCTTCTCCCCTCTTTCCTTCATTTCTCCGCTTGGCCAGAGAGTGGCTGAAGTTTCAGACCATTGGTGGTACTCCATGCTCATACTCCCTCCTTTGCTGAAAGACAGTGTGGCAGCTCCCTTTCTAGCTGCATATTATCCAGACTGCGTGGGCATGAGTCCATCCTGTACCAGCACTAATCGGTTACCTGGTGAATCCAACCTTGTGAAGTTAGAGCACCTAAAGAGCGTGCCTAATGTGACTGGTAAGGGCCATCTGCAGGGCTCTGTTGCTTAAATAGGTTTGATACATTTTGTCTTATAACTGAGTTTATAAGGCACATCAATTCCCCTGATTCAGAACACTGGCTCTGTTCTCAGCACTAAAACACAGCCTCTGTGTGACTGCCTCTGTTGTTTGATGCCATTTGCTTGTTTGTAAGATAAAAGTAATACATTTCTTACAGCTTTTCTTTAGGGAGTAAGCACAGACTGCAGAGGCTTTCTGTGTGCTACTGTCATTTGTGTGCAGAAACAAGAAATTACCATGAGGGCACTTAAAACTGTTTGCATTCTTAAGGAAATGAAGAATTCTGCTTTTATATCATGGATCTTTGGGGCTTTGGAGAAAATAAATGGATTTCTTAAGGCATTCAGATTCTGTTTAGGTTTCTTTTTTTTGCTAGTGACAGCTTGGGAGTGCAGATTGGCAGAATAGGTCAGGTATAGAGAAAGGTAATTCAGGATTGTCACACTCATCTCAGAGAGAGTGCTTTGGGGAAATTTCAGCTTCTGTGTTGTCTTAGCAGGCTTTGTTCTCCTTACATGCTGAAAATAAATCTGTTCCTATGTTCAGCAGATTTTATATCTGCTTAACAGGAAACTTCATTACATAGAGCTACCAATACTGAACGTGGAAGATGACTAATTATTACCCACTCTGGGCAGTATTGGGTGTTGAAGAAGAAAGGAGTTCAGAGTACTGCTTGAGTCTGTACAGTGATGCCAGTCCTCACAGTTGAATTTAGATCCTGCTCCTTGTTGGACTCCTCATGGCATTGGAGTGCCATGAAAAGTTATGTTTCTTTGACAGAACTTCAGCTCTGATAGGTCCAAGGCATACCCATGAGGCAGCAGGACAATAATTAATGCACAGCCTAGAGGGCAGGAGGGAGGAGAGCCATGTAAATGAAGTCATTCTGGAGGCTCCTAGAGGCTGGAAAGCTTCCTTACTTATTGTCTGTGTGAGGTCAGTGGATTGTTTTAGAGGGAGAAGGACATGATGAAGATATGATGTAGCATGACTAATTCCTGGTGTGTTCTTTATGCAGTTGCAGGCATGAACAAGTATTTCCAGCCTTTTTACCAGCCCAATGAATGTGGGAAAGCACTTTGTGTGAGGCCAGATGTCATGGAACTGGATGAGCTCTATGAGTTCCCAGAATATTCACGAGACCCTACCATGTACCTGGCATTGAGAAACTTGATTTTGGCTTTGTGGTACACAAACTGCAAGGTAAGAGATGCTGATAATTAATTTGTTTGTTTAAAAAAAATAGCAACTTTTCTGTTATGGGGACTCCTTGGATGTCTCCTTATGCATCAGAAAAATTGCTCCCATGTTTCTGAAAGTCCTTTCTAAGATTGGCTGGGTTTTGGAGACTTGTTGGAGTTTTTCTTTCCCCTTTCCCCCTTTCCCTATACCTTCCCTGCATAGGAGCTTCTGCAGTAAAAATCAAAAGTTTTAAAATTATTATCACTCTACAGTGCTTGCCCAGCTATTAACTTTTTAAAGGGATGCTTGAACACATCTAAACAGTGTTTTGTGGTACTTTATGATTTTATTTTTTTTTTTTTTAACCTGATTGTTGGACAGGGAAGTGATTGTCTTTTTGTTTAGGCTAAGCCTATGGCACTGCCTTAAATAGAACTTCTGAAGTTTCACATACCAATGCTTTCTGATATGGATGTCTGCATTTATGTGAAAGGTTTTGGATATTAATCTCCTTTTCCTTCAGAATGCCATTTTGGAATGGATTTTACTGGAATGCCATTTTGAACATTGCCACCATCTAGATTCATTTTGTAAATGGGAATCTGCTTCAATACCTGTACTAATGGAACACACCATGGAGTTATCAAAAGTCTCTTGTAGACTCACTTGATTTTATTCCATGCTAATCTTACTTAATAAATTGTTACCTTACTGTGTAAAGCTCGCTAACAAGAAATTTCCACAAAAATGCTTTTAAAATGCTCTCAGCAGCCTGAGGCGTGATTTTTTTACCATTTGGTTTACAGTTTAAATATGATGTAAACTTATGAATAAATGGAATATTAGAACATCAACAATTTTTATTCTTCCTTTCTCCTTTGCAGGAGGCTCTCACCCCTCAGAAATGTATCCATCATATAATTGTTCGGGGGCTTGTGCGGATCCGCTGTGTACAGGAAATGGAGAGGATCCTGTATTTTATGACAAGGAAAGGGCTAATTAATACAGGGATTTTATCAGTCAGTCCTGACCAGTACCTTCTTCCTAAGGAATACCACAATGTAAGTTTTTGTAATAATCCCTACATTATTAGTGCTATAAAACTACATGGTGCATGCAATAATTTGTTTGGTTCTGGATTTTTGGCTCATTTACATAAATGTATGGAATGATAGGTAAAATTACATCTAAAACCTAATATATGGAAAGTTTTTAACATTGTTCTCTTGTGCCTTCAATGGGTATGGAAACTACATCAATTAGACTCCTTCCAAAAAAGATTTTTTCCCACTAAAATCTATGGAATTAATTTCCATGGATTTGTGCATTCAGTGTGCTGTTCAAATGGATGGAAACTGTGTGAAAAATGTACAGGTTCTGTGGCTCCTAGAATACACCTCTGTTTCCTTAGGTAAGGAAACTGCTATTCCAGGTTGGTTTGCAAGAACTGTGATTAAGAGGGAACATGTTTATGACTAGAAAGTTGTTAGATAGCACCCAAAGCTTATTAAATTACTGTATTCCGTAACAGGATATCTCCTAGAAATTGTCAGTCATGTTTGGAAAGTGTATTTGGAGATGTTTTTCATTTATAAAATAGTTTTTACTGGTCAATCCAATCTATGATTGAAATCTTTACAAGGTAAGTATGTTTCTTGTCTGATATATTCAATTAGATTCCTACTTTTGTTACTTTTTGTTACTTCAGTTCTTTCTGTTAAAAAAACCTGAGGCATCTTCTTTTGAAGTCCTTAAAAATTTTAATAACTATTTTCAAAGCTACTGCTGATTTTTTTTACATTAAATGCACTGCCGTCATTAAAAATTATCAGAGATTACTTTAGATGACAAGAGAGTCTACACTTCTACAAACATTTTTACCTTTAGCAAATGAGAGTGAAATTACAATTTCTATTTTATTTCTAACTATTTTTATTTAAATACTTTAATATTTTTTAGAAATCTGTCATTATTGTTGGGGCTGGTGCAGCAGGATTAGCAGCAGCCCGACAACTGCACAACTTTGGAATTAAGGTAAGAAGCTTTAGAGTACTTTACTTTAGGAAATCACACTTGCTCTCTTTGAAAAGTGTTGTTTATCAAAAAGAAAAAGCCTACATTCTTGTTACAAAACTGTACGTACAGGGCAGCCTAATTAATAGGGCACCCTAATTAATCTGAGGTTTTACTGAGTAAACCTGCTGTTTAAAACCAGCATTTATTTGTATCTAAAATTAAACAGCATGCAGCATATATTTTTTATAGACACTGCACCCAGATCATTGTGTTTAATAGCCTGTAGCATGCCTTAAACTCCAATTTTGAGATTTCCAGAATAAATCTCCAGGTTTTTTAAAAAGGCTTATTTTTGTTTGGCTTGTTTCTAAAGTAATAGTTATATTTATATGTGTATATCCCAAAGTGTGACCTTTTTAAGATGATTTAAATGCATAAATTAACTACAAATAATCCAGAAATGAAAAGAAGTGTTAAGATTGCTAACATTGCTGAATTGCTCAGGGTTTTTTTTTTTTTTTTGTGTTTTGTTTTCTCCTTTGCTCTGGAGTTGAACAGATATGTTTAGTAGAATTAAATCTTGCAATTTACTAAGCTGCATTTTGCCACAGGTCATTGTCTTAGAAGCTAAAGACAGAATTGGTGGCCGAGTGTGGGACGACAAGACGTTCACAGGAGTCACTGTTGGAAGAGGTGCACAAATCGTCAATGGATGTGTCAACAACCCAATGGCACTAATGTGTGAGCAAGTGGGTTCCTGCAGTGGTCATGATTATCACTAGTGAAAAACTTGTTAAAGCCAGGCTCAGATGGCTGGGTAAGGGTGGGAGTCCTTTTCTTGTGACATGATTAAAGTCCTGTTCTACATTGTAAGTAAACTCCACGTTGTTAATATATCTTTGATAACAGTTGGGAACTGAGAAGGGCTCTAGAATGGTTTCAGGAACATTATGTAAGGAAAAGCAAGGTGGCTCCAGCTTCAAAACCAGAAGAAACCACTTTTTTCCTCTTTTCTACAGGTAGTAACATAAAAGGTCCCCAGGAGCTTTCCTGAGGGCTGAGAAAGGCTTTACTGTGGGAGGATACTGCTTTTGTGATGGATCTGCCTTTGCTGCCTCTCGATATTTCTAGTCAAATTCTGCACTGGTTAAGATTAACATGTCTAACAACTAAATTGCTACTGATGCAAACATGCTGCAGTTCAGTTTCTTTAAAAATTCTTACTTGCTAGTTTTGTTTTGGTTTTTTGGAGGTAGGAATTTGAATTTCTCCGTGTTGAATCTGAGTATGGATTTTCCCCAGAGACACATGCAAATCCAGCCCGTGCCGCTTTAATTGTTTAGTGACCTATAGTGCCATTAAGAAATTCTGTTTTTTTTTTTTTTTTTTAAATCCTGTTTTATTTATGAAACGGGGAACAATGACTTCAGGATACACTTCAGATACTCATCCCTTTGTGGTCATTTAATGTAATTTTTCATTGAAAGTACAGCTCTGTCTTAAGATCTGCAGTGGTGACCAACAGTCTAGATAGATGTAAGGATATGTGAAAAACACTGGAGCATGTCCTAAGTAAAAAGCTTTTAAGAAGAAATTAGCACTATATTTATGCTATTTTTTCTGGATTGACTCTGTAGAATGCAAAACCATCTTTATTCAAATTTAGCTCTGTTGTGTTTTCAATGCAGGTTGGACAAACAAAGCAAGGTTTAATTCCAAATAATTTCTTTCTTTGCTTGGTTGTTAATAATATTGGTGGTTAACTGGCAAGCAATATCCTGTCAATTCCTGAATTCAGGGAACTGTTTGGGCCTCAGACACCAGAAAGTTGTAGAAAGTAACTGATTTTAATTGTGACTTAGAAAATAAATTGAGGTAGAAATAAAGGAGACTGGTTCATCATGTTTGATTACCAGACTAAATTTCTATACTACTCCTTGCCTGACAGGAAAGTTCCAGAGGAAGTTTCTGTGAATCCCCAGTAAAGGAAATTATAGGAAAGTGGGAAAAAACCAATTTGTGGACAATTAACAGGTAGAAGGATTGCTGATATTCCAGTTTGAAGAGAGCAAGAGTTACTCTGACCAAAGTTGCTGATGTTTTTTAAGTGGTATCACTTAAATTTGAGGCACTCACCGTAGGTTAAGTAACTTTGAGCAGGCTGGGTGCTGTAGTTTTTCTATACTTAAAAAAGCAATAAAATGTCTTTTTCTTAAGCTTGGCATTAAAATGCACAAACTAGGGGAGAAATGTGACTTGATCCAGGAAGGTGGAAGGATAACAGATCCCACTATTGATAAACGTATGGACTTTCATTTCAATGCCATCCTAGATGTCGTCTCTGAGTGGAGAAAAGATAAAACCCAACATCAAGATGTTCCTCTTGGTGGTAAGTGAGACATGTATTGTAAAGTGAAGATGTTGGCTGTGTTCATAAAGTTCTATATTAAACTGGCTCTTACATCAGATGTGTTTAGAAGTCTGTGGCTGTCCATCTGACCTTAAATCCAATAGATATTTCTGATATTGTATCTTGTTTTCATGAGGTACCTTTTTCAGTATAACTAGTGTCACTGGCAGTTCAAAAGACTTACTTCTGGCTGAAGCAGGCCATGCTAGACTTAGCTCTTATACTTTTTGACTAATCTGCCTAAAAAAGAGCGTGATCAAAGCCTTCTGCTGGCAAGAATAGTCCCATCTCCATTGGTAACACCTCCTACCACACTCACAGCTTGCAAACTCAACAGCAAAAAATAAACTTGCTCAGAAATGTCTGCCTCCCAAATCTCTTCAGCATGGATTCTGTAAGACAGAATTAGTAACTCCTATGTTCTTCAGTGAACCCTAGATCAAATTTCTCAGTTCTTTGATTTTGTAAAAATGAATCAGGATTTATTTGCACGGATCCTTCATTATCTTAAAGTGTATTTTACCTGAAATCTTCAACTCTACATTGATGATAGCTAAACAATTAATTTCTCTACTGTGTCACTCAGAAACTTGTGAGTAAAGAACAAAGTTATATTTTATCAGTGAAAAGATCTTGAAGTTTTGTTTTTCTTTTTTTCCTATGAGAAGAAAAACATCTTGGTACAAATTAGCAATAAGCATGAAAATCCTGTGATCCAGGGAACAGCATGTTGAAATGCAGTAGCACTTCTGACAAATTGTCATATATTCTTATTTTAAATGTGTTTTTTCACAGAAAAAATACAAGAGATCTATAAAGCCTTTATTCAGGAGTCTGGTATCCAGTTCAGTGAGCTGGAAGAAAAAGTACTACAGTTCCATCTCAGTAATTTGGAATATGCCTGTGGCAGCAATCTCTCTCAGGTGGGTTTTGACAGCTGTGTTCTGAAGTGACTGAGCTTCACAGAAGACAGAGTCAGAAGTAACACTGAGAAATCATGTGATCCATTCTATGGCCCTAGAGGAAGAATCAGCTATCCTGACTATTCCTACACCCATAACCTGTTGTTTGAAAGCACTGAGACACTGACTCCAACACTGCCTTATTTAATCTGATGGGAGCTCCTGATGTGCTTCCAGTGAGATGCTCTTTAAGTAGAAGTTGAGAGTAGATGGTTAGAAGGGAGCCAGGCATTTTGCTGACATGCTGGGTGATAGGATTCACAGGAGAGTTACTCCTCCTCAGATGCTGGGTGTGACTTCTGCTTCTCAGCTCTGCTCAGAAACTGAGGTATTTCTCTACCCTGCTATGTATCTTGAGAATAAAGGCATTTGACTCCTGAAGTGTTCCAACCTGCTGGTGGTGAGCCCCAGTTCACCACTCCTAGGTACTCTCTTGGCCCTCCTGACTTCAGTTTTAGCCAAGCAGCTCCAGGAAATTCAAAAGTATCTTGTTGTTGGCAGTGCATTGTTTACTCGTCCTGTTGCTAGATTTAAAGACATTTAGCATCAATTGCACTACAGCAGTAGGACAGCTGACTGATATGTGCAGATGCACAAATCTGAACTGAGAAGCATAAAAGAACATAACAAAAATCTGCAAGACAATGCTATACCAGAGCAGTCACTGGAAAATATTTTGATAGGTCAAATTTTCATATTCCATGAGTGCCCAGGGAAATTAAGAAAGATGCAAAAATCTACCTTACCTTCAATTTTGAAATCAAAATATGATTGATTTTATGCATTTGCAATGATAGGAATTGGCATCTGAATAGTAGTTTGAGAATTGTTTCAGATTTTTCACTGCTAAGTGGCAATTGCTTGGTGAAAATACTACTGTTTTATCAACTATAAGGTTGCAGGGGCTAGAGGACAAAGTCAATGAAAGGTATCTTGGAACAACCTGCAAAGTGACAGAAAAATTCCATCAAGTTGGTGTTTTTTGTGTCTTATTTTCTTCTTCGTGTTGGGAAATAAGCTATTTCTATTTTTATATGAAATCCTAAGGCTGTAAAATCTGATTACTTTGCTAGATACAGTCAACTGAAATAAATACACGGCAATTCACCTGGATTTTTGTACTATTTTCCTTGTTTTCTCTGCTAAGCAGAACCATAAATTGCCTGCTACTGACCAACCCCTATTATGACTTTTCCTAATCCAGCAATTCATATGTTATATACTGGCATTAGGTAAATAAGCTGGCAAAATTTTGATTTTGTCAGCATTGCCATAAATTCTGTTGAAACACATTTTTTTTTTTTTCCTAATTGCAAAGGAATTATGGTGGCTTCTTCTAAACTGTGGAACTTTTCATAGTACCCATGTCCCCTCACCAGTAGAAACAGCCAGTTATGTTCTGTCCACAGGTATCTGCACGCTCATGGGACCACAATGAATTTTTTGCCCAGTTTGCTGGAGATCACACTCTTCTAACTGTGGGATATTCAACTGTGATTGATAAGCTGGCAGAAGGGCTGGACATCCGGCTGAATTTCCCAGTAAGTCTGGAAAACATTGATGCAGTGCCTGTCTTGGATTGCTTTGAAACACCCAGTCATGTATTTGTATTCTTTGGGACCAGGCGAATCTGTGCCTGTGACTGTTTCAACTTGTCTTTAAAAAGAACCAAGAGGACAATTTCAAAATTTCTGAAATTCTCTCTGAGGACTATCAGTACTTAAACATTTTTATATGATCTTACATGTTAGAATCATGATGATTTTTCTTTTTCGGCTTCATGAAGGCTATTTTTTGTCTTTCAGAATTTCTCTGGAAATTTGTGTTATTCACTTTCTAGATTGCTGACAAGTGCTATTTTAGCTATTCTTGCTGGAATTTGCATTGCATACGTACATTTTGTAGTACACTCTCTCAATGTGTCTTTCAATAGGTTCAGAGTATTGACTATTCTGGTGAAGAAGTGCAGATCACTACTGCAGATGGAACAGTGTGGACAACACAAAAGGTACCAAGTATACTTCAAGACTAAGGATTTTAGAGAACACACAGTACATGTCCTTTTTTTTGTTTTCTTTGTCTCAGAATACTAGTCCATTTAGTCCATTTTTTCCCATTCAAAGATGAATACTCATGTATTTTAGTGGCCTTTATTTGGGTGTCCTAGAGCCTAATTTTTGGTGAGCATGCTTGAGATTTGAGTATGAGTTGATTTGAAAAACTAAGGACTAAAAGGGTAGTACTAAAAATGTGAAGCAAATAGATTTTTATCTGGTCTTTGAAGTGACATTTATGTTAACTAGTTCCATTCCCTGCTCAGCTTTACTCCCCCTTAGCATGTGTATCATGTTAAAATTTCCAGGATTTGACAACTGCTATTTCTCAGTCTCTCTTATTCCTTGCATCTCCACCTTCTTCATGCTGAGTAATTTAGCTTTCAGTCATTTTTAAAATGATACATAAACTTGATAATGATTGGATTGACATCAACAGTATTACTGAGTATATTTTAAAGAGAAGGAATCTCTGAAGGAATTCAAACCAAACCAAATCACTGACTTTCTATCTCTCATTTCAAACAGACAGTTTAGTTAATCTGAGAGCCATTGACTATCATTTACTGAAGTATTTGGTAGCATGGCTAGCCACTATTATACAAGCAGTTAATCAGACTATGACTTAAAATCAGTGAACTGTGGGATCTATTCTCACCTGAATGTAAGGCATGTGTTTCCAATTAATGGGAACTAAAACCAGACACTAATCTAGAAATGTCTGGTGCGTTATTATGCTGCACCTACTAACATAATTCAAGTCTTACTAGCATAATTCATAGTTAGGAGGATGCTGTGAGGTTTAAGTGCTGTATTCAGGTCTTGGTACTGTTGTGATTGTAGCTATTTCTTTCAGGTATTAGTGACTATACCACTGGCCCTTCTTCAGAAAAATGCCATTCAATTTAATCCTCCACTGTCAGAAAAAAAAATTAAAGCCATTAATAGTTTGGGAGCAGGAGTCATTGAGAAAGTAAGTGATTTTGTATTATCTTTAATTTTCTTTTCATAGAAACATTGGCTGTTTTGTCCCTGCTGCTTTTGCAGTGTATTTATCAGGGCTTATGATGCATAAACTTACATTTATGTTTTACTTGTATACAGTAGCCCAGGAGAGCAAAATACTCTCAGGGATCACATGTATTTCTGTTTCTTAGACCTCACAACCTAATGGCATTTTTAAAGAAACTGTTCACAGAAGAATTTCAAGGCTTAAATATTTTGTTATTAATTTAGATTCATGGTGGTCTTGGATCTTTCAGAATTCCAATAATGTGTTTACTTCAACTCATTTTAACCTAGTAAATTCATAAAGTATTTGCAAAGAATACTGAAAGTTGTGTGTTGGACCAGAGTAAAATCTCCTACCTTTTCCCAATACAAAAACACAGCCTCTCCTGAAAAGCTCCCCAGTAAGATGTGTGCTTAGAACAAAGCAGTAACAAAGTAATGCCAGAAAAAGGATTATGACAATGTTGAAATTTAAAGACAAGATTAAGAAACTCCAAATAGAGGATGCCTCTCATGTAAGTTACACATCAGGTTTAAAAAAAAATCTGCTGAATTACTTGAGCATTTTACACAATTACTTCCATTGTGGATTTAATATTCTGTGCCTTTGCAGTTTATGATATCAGTATATTTTTTTTCTTTGCCTGTCCCCCTTGGAAGACAGGTTCATTTATTCTCTGTTGAGACCCACTCATAGGAAGAGCTGTGTCTAAATGAGTGGAAACAGGAAAATGCATTAGAAGAACATATACCAAATCCTCTTATGAGTTTTGTGGTATGAAATGCTTAAATTCCATTTTTTCTATATCTTTCTAGATTGCCTTGCAGTTTCCATATAGATTTTGGGACAGTAAAATTCAAGGAGCTGATTTTTTTGGTCATGTTCCACCCAATTCCAGCCAACGTGGGCTCTTTAGTGTCTTCTATGACATGGATCCAGAGGTATGATATATGCCAACTGTGTTTTCTCTTGGCCCTTCATAAATTCAGTTTGAAATCTAGGTGCAATAATTACTAAACAACAAAATTTTTCTTCTTCCCACCCCCCATCTGCAGCTATTAAAAGTAGTGGAAGCAGTGTTATTTATCTAGATAAAGCTCATCAATATTTTGTTGTAATAAATGGGAATGTTTTCCACTGTTCAGATACAGACTAATATACAAGCAAGTACATTCTCAATCTCTACTGAAGACAAGTCTGTAATACTTTACTATAAACCTGCTAATGTGGGAAAAAAGGCTACTAGTCACTTCCAGTTTAGGACTCTGTTCCCTTATTAAATCAGCTAAAAATCCAGTTTAAAAGATCATGCTGACTTACTAATGCTTACTGGCTTGCAGTAGTCTGAATAACTATTTGGAATAGCAAGAAAAGACAAACACCAAGTTCTGCATGAAACTGAGATCTGTAGGGTCAGTTTCATACTCATGAATTTCAAAGCAAATTGAAACCAGTGGATTGACATCACATTTCTCTTGCCTGCCAGTTTCAAGCAGATACATTACACATTTATGTTGTACCTCTTCATACTTTTACAACAGCTGCTGCTTACTACTTGGCAGCAATTAAAAGGCCATTTTGTAACCTGATGTCTCACTCCAAAAGGAGACCATCCTGCGACGTTTGTGCTCTGTTACTGCCTGATTTGTGCCTGTATACAACTTTGCTTAAATGAATTCTCTCCAGTACTCTTAAGCTCATGCTACAAGAGGTTCAGTGTGCTGGTGTTGTCCAGAGACCCTTCATATAATACTTAATTTTCTTGATAGCTATTCTCTACTAGTTATCAAAGTTAGTAACAGAAGAATTGTTGCCTCACATAAGAGAGGCAGAGTGCTTCAAAGGCACTCAGAACCTGTGTGATCTTCCCTACTCACCACTTCCCCTCTAAAACTTCTGCATGGTAGCAGATATCATGAGGTGGAAGGAAATACCAGTAACGTGACCTTTCACTTCTTGGTCCAAAATCTGCTGGTAAGAACCTAGTATTGGTCTAATCAAAAACATACCTAACTAGTATTTAAATAGACTCTCTCTGTCACCACATTTTGGAAATAGAGTACAGCTGAGGTGAAAGTTTGGCACAAAACTGAAGCTTAAGAGGGTGCACAAAGAATAACACTATCAATGTAATTTTTTTGTGGTACAGCCTTTAAGTAGGTAGATAGGAAGTTTTCAGTAAATTCAGCAAGTAGTAATAGGGGCTGGCTGTAACAGATCTGTGAACAAGACATCAGAAGATGTAGTAATTTGAGCATAATTAATGTAGAATATGCGCCCTTTGTTCCAAGGAATCAAACTCGCTTTTCTCTAGAACAACAGTTGCTTTGCACCTGAAAATATCTTTGCAATACCAATGAAAAGAGATTGTTTATGAAATACTTAATAAGGTCTTGTTTTTAGGGCAAAGAAAGCATTTTAATGTCAGTGGTCACCGGAGATGCTGTGACAACCATTAAGAATTTAGATGATCAACAAGTACTGCAACAGTGTATGACTGTACTCCGAGAGCTGTTTAAGGAGCAGGTAAGAGAAGCAAGCCTCTTTCATTAAGACATGAATTAACTTGACACCAGAATAAAGCTTTCAAGTGTAGTACTTCATGATGTATAGTAAGACCTTTGACATTTAAAACTATTTTTCTTTTCTTGTCAGTTTCAGGGAATAGGTTTTCTTTGCGACATACTAAAAATCACAATTTTTGGTCTTTTGGGTGAAAAATGTATATTGAAATACCTTAGATCTCTCTGAAGTACAGTAGTATATAACGGAAAAATAGAAATGAACTACCATCCTTTAAAATGTTTTTAAAAAGCAAAATTAATTAAAAGCAGTACTTCAGGCAAGTAGCACAAAACATACTTCATACTTACTTGTCACTTTTTTTTTGGTCATCACCACTTCTAATATATGGTAGGATCTTTAAACTCAATGAATTGGATTGATTTCTGCCTTCTGCCATGCCAAGGCAACTGAAATTACAACACCCCCAAACCAATCCAATCCATTTCTCTTCTACTAACGAACAACCCTTTCTCAGCTGTCTTGGGATGGAGGTACAGGCAAAATGATAGAGCAAGAGTCCTACATCCTGAATGTAAAAAAACCCTAGATAAAAATTTCTACCTTTTTTCCTTCCTCCAGATCATCATTAGGATAAAAACAAATAGGAAAATCAGGGAAATCTAGGGCAAGCAGAACACTATCACTTAGCAATGTTATTTGCATACCACTCTAGAGACAATAATGCTTCAATTAATTTACTTCAAACAGTTAGATCCCCAGAAATGAATGTGTTCAGGGGTGATATCTCAAGTTTTACTGATGGTTCAAATGTTAGGATTAATTATCTTGGAAGAATTTCAGTATCTGAAAGCTCAACTATTCCTAGAAACATAGGCTAGGTAATGGCTTTATTGTTATTAGAGCCACATGCAGTGGAGGTTTACATACCTCTATCTTGATCTCATGAAAATGTAGCAAATGGGTCTTTGGTTTAAGTGCCACTCTGGTCCAGAAGAGTGATTTTCATGGCTGTCTCCATGGTTTACAGTAGTTGTGAATTTCAGTCACCTGAGGATGATGCAGTGGGATTTTCAGCTTCAGGGTGTACCAGAGCTACTTCTGGGACATCCCTACAACTTGTCATATTTGGCTGGTCCTTGATTTGATTGCTTGAGCTTGAGTTTCTCATGTGCTGCCTGAATGGAATTTATCTGTTGATAGCAGACCTTGTGCAAGAGGCAAGCAGAACTGCTTCTGTTTACTTGTCCTGAGCTCCTGCAGAGTAAGACACAGTTGTAGTTGACTAAGCCTTCATACAAGTGTTACTCAGGCTCTTTTTGGTAGAAATCTTTGGAATTTGCATGCTGCAATGTGACAAAGAATACACAGTATTACTTGTTGTGGCTCAGCGAGACCCTGACTTCCTGGTTTTTATTTTCTCTCTGAACCTAGTTTTCAAGACAGCTCATTTTCTGATCTTAGATAAATAATCTTATTGATCCATTGGGATAAAATTATCTCCAAAATGAAAATTGAATTTTGAGATTTAACAAGCTAGATGTAACAAGCATTATGCCTAACCAAGACAAAAATTGCTTACATTATACATATGTACATGTTGAACAATATCAGTATAGTAATTGTTTACAAGAGTATGTGTATATGTATTTTAAGGGGATTTTTTTTGGCATCCTTCTAGGTGTATTACAATATGCAGATCTGTTGCATTCAGAATAGTGCAGCTGTGGTATTTCAGGCATCAGGCGAGTTTAGCAATTAAAATTATTTTTGTGGTTAGTACTGTGATAAAAAAAAAGGAATTGAATTCTGGAATGTGATCTAATCTGTCTCTTAATAATACTAAATACTCCAAAGATGACCAGAAACTGTTTGAGAAAAAGCTGTGCAATTCTGAACTCTTCTTTGCAGTGCTTAACTTCTGTTTTGGTTATGCAGGAGGTTCCTGAGCCAGTGAAGTTTTTTGTTACTCGATGGAGCAATGACCCTTGGCTGCAGATGGCGTACAGCTTTGTGAAAACCGGGGGCAGCGGCGAAGCTTACGACATGATAGCTGAAGACATACAAGGAAAAGTTTTTTTTGCTGGTGAGGTAAGTATCTTTGTTACCATTGATTAGGGCTACTGGGAGCAGTTTCTTATGGAAGATCATCTCTTGTTACCCAACATCATTAATGTAGAGGTAGTATATAAATATTGTTATATAAATATGCGAATAATTTTTTCACAGAACCCTCTCTATTCATATCATTACTGGGCATGGGAAGTCTGCCAAATATTTCAGGTCAGGAGTAAAATGAATTTTTAGTCAAATTGTCTGTTACTCCACTTGCGGGTAACATAACAAATGCACCATGGTGGTGTAGGATGCATTCTGTACTGGGGCAGAACTTAACCTGCCCCACTAACGTGCAGATAGCAGAACAGACTGCTGCTTTTGTAGCTGACTTGCTTGCAAGTTTTGAAGTTGCTAAAAATCTTGAGCGTTTCCTTTAATGTTCTTACTAAGGAGTTTCCCCATGGCTTTTAAAAATGTAGGTATATGCTTAAGGAAAACAAAACTGATCTTATAAACTAAAATTTTGTACTATTAGTTTTAGAAATAATTGACTTTTTTTCTTTCTCTTTTTTTTTTTTTTTTGGATACAGGCCACAAATAGGCACTTTCCTCAGACTGTTACAGGAGCTTACTTGAGTGGGGTTCGAGAAGCCAGCAAAATAGCAGCATTTTAAGTACTGAAATTTTGTGTTTATAGATATATTTTTAATTGATTTCTGTGGGTAAAACTATCTTCAAGTTTCCTATTGCTGCCTTTTTCCTACGTGGTACTTGAATAGTATATGGTACCTGAAGATAAAGTCTTCATCTTCCTTTTCCTCTTTCTCCCCCACCCCATTTTTAGGCCCTGATGATACATATTGTTGGTGGCTTTTTTCCAGCTAAGGTATTACAAGCAGGAGTGACATTGGACTCATTGGCCACAGCTTAACTAAGAGAACTTTTGTCAAGAGTCCTCTTCTGTATGGCTCAAGTCATGCTATTGTGAACCTTCATTTCAGAAGGTCAGATTAAAACAAGACTAAGTTAACATACAGCATTAAAAATGCTGGCAGTTAGTAATGATATGGGAATTTTCCACTAACTGTGCTTCTCAGGTTGATTATGCTCATAGGAGTTCAAACTGGCTTCCAAGAGCCTGAATAGCCTAGAAAAAAAATCTAGGATTAATGTAGGAAGGAATTCAACTATCACTTTTTCCAATTAACCTTTTCTATAATATTTTTTCATATTCTTAGCATCCACTAAGTGGGCTTTGGGATATGAAGTTTGTTCCATTAAATAAGAGAGCTGGAACAGTTTACAGTGCAATCATAGAAAGGTTATTGTAGCTGATCAAAACTTGAAAAATTAACTTCTAGCTTACTTTAAAAAACTTTGAAATATCTCTGCTACTTATTCAGAGAAATTCTTGTTACAATGATAGGCTAAGAGTTTAGATTTGCTCATTGCTTCTGTAGAAACAGGATAGCTTAAAAATACCATATTGCTATGATTATTTTGAAAAGAAACTTCCAGATTCATTTGGCCTGAATAGAGGAAGTATCTGCTGATTTGACTGTACAGTGAGGGGTGCAGGACTATAAGTTCCTAATAGCTCATTGAAGTTTTATATTAAAAAATAAGTGAAGATGAATGAGGAAAAATATTAACATTCTTATGAAGGGCTGAAACAAGGTGGCTTGCACTTTGACTTGAAGTTTTTTTTCTTTTATTATGAAAGTATTATTAAAAACAACTTGAGAAAGTAATTCAGTAACAGCTAGACATCTATCTAGTAGCTTTATCATGGGACGGAGAGGAAAATATTTTTCAACAGAAATAAGAGAGATGTGACTGGGATACCTATTGTAATATTGTTCCACTATATTGGTATTAATGAAAAAAAAAAATCCACTTTTAGATCTCTTCTCCCACACCTTCTCTGTAACTTGGCTGCATAGATGTTATGATTTCTGAAATGAACGTAAGCGCTTACTCTATCCTGCCCCATTCTCATGCATTTTCTCTTTTATTAATCCCTTCATCTAAGAATGATACAGTGCTTATTTCCTTAAAGCTGCATCCTTGGAAATAAACAACAAGCAACCTTAAGAAAAATCATAGGATGTTAAGGGGTTGGAATGGACCTTAACAATCATCTAGTCCCAATGCCCCCTGCCATAGGCAGGGACACCTCACCCTAGACCAGGTTGCTCAAGGCCTTGTTCAACCTGGCTTTGAACACCAGCAGGGTCCTACTGAATAAATGCAATTCTTCTTTTCAAATATGTAGTATTTTGTTTTTAGAGTAGGCATGATATTGTTAAAACCCTTTATTTAATCTCTAATTTACAAGGTGAAGATGTTTATATAACTAGATGTTTTTCAGATATATATTCTGTTCTGCTTCTTAAAGCTGAGTTATATGGACTAATAGGAAGAGTGTAACTGTTCATAATTTTCCTCTACATAATACTGGTATGTACAGTTTTAAAGTATTTCCAATTATTAAATTGCAATTTGAAGGCTGCAAGAAGCAAGACAAAGCCTTCTGATGATAAAAAAAATCAGGACATCAATTTTTGCTTTTGGCAGTCATTTGCACTTTGTTAATTTCATATATTACAGGCCAACTTATGGCATAACTAGCAAAGATTGAGAGCTATGTATATTTGTTTGAGTTCCAAGTTTCTTTCCCACTTTATCATGTATGACAAATTATTAGAAGAGGAGCTTCTGGGGGTGGGAAAAAAAGCTAATTACTATAAGCCCAAAACCTTATATTCAATGGCTGCTTCAGCTAACCTTGCTTAAAAACTTCAGTCAGCTTAGTAACAAATACAAACATGTCACATTTCAGGTAGGCATTGTCTGGAAAGTTTAGCTCAGCATCCATTTCTCCAGTCCAAAGTTGGTATGAACATGCTTGATGTCATTCTGTTAATTTGTACGTGGGGTTTTCAATTTGGCTACATCTTTGCAGCTAGACAAATGCTGTATTTGAGAGAAGCGAGATGGACATGAAGAAATACTATCACATTTGGCTTTAGATAATGCACGCTTACAGCATTAGAAAAACTGATAACAAATGGTAATTTTACCAATGGCCTAGTTTACTAATTATTTGTATACTGTTTTGGTGCCAGGGCACTTAAAACTGTTTTGTGCTGCACTGAAGTTTGAGGAGTAAATAAGTATGTTCCACTTTAATTTACGTTCATTTGAAATATGTAAGAACATCAGGCTGGTTCTGAGACTTCATTCTTTAATGTTGCCCAAATTTTTTTTTTAATATCTATGTTAAAATTTATTTCAAGCATGTATGTATTTTTTCTTTTGTGCTTAATTTATTCCCTCAAATAAAGAACTGGGGAATGTTTTCTTTGAGTAGGTTTGTTTAAATGTTATTAAAAAGATTTGAATGCAGAGCATGACCTGTTACACTTCAGTTCTTCTGTGTGACTATGTTATGGCAGCAGAATAAAACTGGAAAGTATCCATGGGATGCCCCTGTGGTAGTTGTTGGTTGTTTTCTTCCTTTATATTTAACTAGTAGTTAAGCCTACATTTTATTACATTTTTTATTAAGTTTTCATTTTTTATTGAGATTTCATTTCATTTCACAATTCCTCAGAAGTGCAGCTTTATAGCCTTCTCTAAACTCTAAGTCCTAATTTGGACAATACTGTAGTCACTGTCTTTTGCCTCCAAGTTTTACAAAGCAACTCAGAAGCTTGTGTTAGATTATTTTGCTTAGGTCAGAGGAAATTTAAGCCAGTAATAATTGTTGAGAAGCATGGCCCATAATTTTCAAATATTACCAAATAACCATTTAATGCTTTTCATGGAGTAAGTGTAGTGTGAATGCTGTAGGATCATGGTCCTGAAAGGTTCCTACTAGCACAGACCACTATAAGCATGTGCAAGCCTGACTACATACTCAAAATGTTTAAAATACAAACTATGACAAATTCTAGTAACACTTATCTACATTGTTCTTCCTGAAAGGGCTGTCAGGTGTTCATTTAGTATAAGTCTGCCTGCAGCTGCCTTATGAGAAAAATATCTTACTGCTTTGAAGGTTTATTTCACCCACATGTAGGTCTGAACCAGTGAAAGCATTACTGGGGGTAAGATTCACTGCTTTCCCCTAACCCTGTCATACTTGGTTAGCAGTTCAAAGTTTGTACCCTGAAGATTGTTCTCCAAATGCCAACTCATTATACCTGATGCTGCTTTTGAAAAACAATAGCTTCAGTCTAAGAAAAACAAGCTAAATAGAAATGAAATGCTGGTTTTTAACATAATGTACAAATCAGCAGATTACATCATACGCCCTTTAAAAATTACAATCCTTAAAACAAAAACCAGAGGGTATGTTTTTCCTTTTGGCCCTGTTGTCTAGCACTTAGGTCAGAAATAAATGAAATACTGCAGTCCAGTAAATGAGGTCAGGTGAAAGGGCAGGGCAAGTTACATCATACCACCATCCTCTTACACCCAGAAACTCTGGAGATCATCTGGTACCAAAGCTGCTAATTGGAACAGGGCCAGCATGGAGCTGGTTACATGGGCCCCTGCCAGACTGATGTCCAAACATCTCCACCAATGAGGATTCCACTGCTACTCCAGGCCCCATTTCTGTGGCCACCCACATGGTGAAGTTTCTTCCCCTAAGAAATACCTGCAGTGTCCCTGGTGGCAACTTGGGCCTGTTGCCTCCCATCCTCTCCCTGTGCATCTCCAAGCAGAGCCTGGCCCTGCCTTCCCCATACTCTCCCATTTGGGAGCTGCAGGCTGCAGAATGACCCCCCTTCATCCATCTCTTCTGCAGGCTGAATGGGCCCAGCTCTCTCTGCTTTCCCTCCTCCACCCTGTGCTCCAGCCCCCTCAGCATCTTGGTGCCCCTCCACGGGACTCGCTCCATGATGTCCATGCTTGCCTTGCTCCAGGGAGCCCACAGCTGGACACTGCTGCCAAGGCCAGCTCACAGGTGCAGAACAGGGTGCCAGTCACTTTCCTGAGCCACTGGCCCCACACTTGCTGCAAGAGCCCTGAGTGCTGTCAGTGCCCCTTATCAGGAGGGCCCACTGCTGAATGGCCTCCATGAGCTGTCTGCAAGAACCATCTGCCCCTGCCCAGGCCCTTTCTGGCAAATGTGCTTGGCAAGACAACACTGTCCTAACCCCCACTGTATCACCACCCCAGAGTGGAGATACTCTGTTCCAGAAATAAGGATGCTGCTTCTGCTTTTGTTAACCTGTATGAGATGCCTATTAGCTCCTTTTCTTCTGCAAGTCAAGAATAAACCTTTATACCTGTAATTTCCAGCATCTTGCTTTAATAAATACTTCTGAAGCCAAAGGCAGGAGAAACATTTCTTTGCAGAAGGAAAACAACACATTTATCAGCATTCAAGATGTTTCTTTTCTCAGCAACTAGCATACTGATTTTACTAAATTTCTTACTGCAAGTTTTTAGACAGTATTCTGGTATCTTACAGATTTTCCATTCTTCTCCCTAAATAAAAACCACCAGAAGTAATTTCAGGGATGTTTTCATCTAGTCCAGTTTAAGCTACTCTATTATAGTCAACTTTCTGATTTGGAAACAAGGAAGATTAGATCTGCCCAAGTGGTCATGAGCCACCTTCTCTCTGAAACAGAAGAGCTAATAATAAACTTTACTTGAATCAGTATGCTGACAGCCAGGGGCTTTATTTCTCTAAATTAAGTACTGGCCTCCAAAAGGGTTATTTTCAAGTACAGCTTAGCAGTGGCTAATATGAACTCAGATGATTCTTAAATCTTGCTTTGTCATGAGCCTTGTAACAGGATAACATAGATAGGATAACCACAGACCCTATAAACAGCCTGCTCAGGTCCAAGAAGGCTGTTGAGCTTTTGGAAAAAAGTGGGATTGAATTTACAGCCGTGTCTTTGTAATTTCATCTTGGTTAGACATGCCTGACCACTATACCATGGGTTACCACATAACTCTAAATGCATCTAACCTCTTTTCACTACAAATTGCTGATCTTCTTCCCACCTAGCCTTCCTTCTCCTACAGGCCCCATACACTGTTGTAACAAGTGCTCATAAGAACAGCTGTTTACACCTGCAAATCATTCAGATTAACTTGGTTTTGCTAGTCACCAATCAAAATACTGAATACCAAAAGCCGAACCAAAAAGAGGAACCATCACACTGGACAACAGGAACTATGCTGGAAGTAATCAAATCAAGATGGTTAGGAGTATTTTTCTCTAGAGTACAATGGTCAGGGCATTACCTTAAGCATGAGGAAGGCACATGCCTGAACAATTTATTCAGTTATCTTTTATCCAGTTAACCCATTTCTACTTTTATGAGAGTCTGTGAACGGGATTTAGATCCTTGATCAGATGTGCTTCTAATCCAACAGCATCAGGATAAGCAGGATATTTTATTTACCTTTTAGTACTATCTTGCAGCAATTCTCCCAGTTGCAGAAAGAACTGGAATCCTGTATCAGCTGCAGCCAGACTGGTATAGATAAGCAAGGAAACAGGCAGTCCTCTTCTCCGTTGAGGACTGAGTAGTTAAAGAGATTTAAACAAAGCATTTGAAGAATGTCAAGTTCATTTCCATTCCATCTGTGCAATTCCAAAGTGGTAACTATTGTATATACACAATAAATAGAAGTGTGCTATCCTTTTCTAAGTTTTCATTAGAATTTAAACTATTAAAAAAATATTTATATTTTGAAGTTGTGAATCATAAAAACACTTCCTGACCCATAATTAAAACTGGCTAGTACGTTTACATAAAAATCAAAAGGCAGTTCAAGTATTTGTAAAACACCAACACTTAAAACAAGTAAATTTCTGCTCTTAAGACTGACTTGGAAATTTTTAATGTTTTAAATTGCAAACTAAAAAGTGTTCTTTTTGCTGAGACAGAGACAAAAACCCACCAAAAAATCAAAACAAAACACAAATCAACCTCACAGCAGATACAAAATCTTGGTGCAAAGACATATATTTCAGCAATAGTGTCTTCTAAAGTAGAAAAGCCAGTATTTTCTAGCAGATGAGATAAAGACAACCAATCATGTTCCTAGATCGGTTTTTTTTACTATACATGTAAGCAAATGTTAGATTAAAACTGATTTACATTTTTGTGAAAGACATTTATTGAATACAAAAAATCCCCATTACATTCAGCCTTATTATAAATGATTACACGCAAAGAAATTCAAAAGTATGTATAAGATCAACAGTCTAACTGGCTGAACATTTTCGGAATTTAGATAATTTATGAACCCTTATTTCTCAACTGTACAATAATAAAATTCAAAAAAATACACTTTTTCTTTCCAGCAATACTAGTCAGAGGGATTCTGTGCTCATGGTGTGAATGGCAGCCCACACTTTGGCAGCTCTTAGTTTCATGATTTTAAGTGTAGGACTTCCTATATTAGAAACAAGGTGTATGGAGAAAACCTAAACAGAAACTTAAGCACAAAGTTGGCTTTGATCCTAAAAGCTGTGAGCCACAGTTAAAGACTGCAGGCTTACAAGTACCATTGTTCATGCTGAGGCAATGAAGCTCAGGTTCAGAAAAGTCTTCCCACACAGAAGAGAGGTTTTAAACACATGTTCACATCGGTGCTATCCGATTTGGAAGCCCTACTGTGGATGTCCAAAGCTATCAAGCCTCCAGCTGTATATCTAGGATACCCACTTGTAAGATGCTAGAAATTTTCCTATTGCCTTTGGAGAGATTTTATTTACTGCATCCAAGACATTGAAACAATGTCTGTAGTCTCTGTATAAAGTTAAACTACAGGTATAAACCTACAGTTTAGTTTTTGTACAAGGTAAGATGAGACAAACATAATGAAACCTCATCTCATTTTCATGAAACTTCTGCACACCACTTGTTATCACTGCCTCACTGCTGAACACTGAATTTATGACATGAAATGTCAAAGATACCAAGATTAAAAAACTGATTTGCACAAAAGAAATTTGAAATAACTTTATATACACAACAAAAAGCATTTTTAAAGTACAAAAATAACATCTGTATGCCAATTAGTTACCATGCTGTGAGAGTTCTTTCAGTGCCTACACATGCAAGACTGTAATCTAGGTTCAGAATAATTCTGTATCTGTAGAATGTATCAGAATATAAAAAAGATTAATACATGACTAACTCTTTTTATTTTCAGAATTAATATGTATTCAAAATATCTTTGTAACCAATACTGCAATATTCCAGTCTCTGCATGTATATGTGTAGACAAGCAGCTTTCATCTTAGCTGATTTTAAAATCTCCTCTACGCTGGTAATCCACGCTAAAAAGCTACGATGGCTGTAATGAATCTAGTTATACAACGCAGTTCAAAATGTACAAAACTATAAAAAGGGAACATTTATTGCCATGCATGAAACTTAAGTATGTTCAACTAAAAATTGCATCAAATGCAGCTCTGTTTAACAACAAAAAAACCCACACAAAGCAATTTACATTAACACTCTTAACATTAGATCAGCAGAATTAGATCTGACTAAAAATACAAGGGTAAGACACATTCCTTTTGCTGGTGCCTATCAGATCTTCCAATCCATGGAAACAAACCCAGGATTCTTCATTTCCCACAGTCAAAACAGATCATGAAATCAACTGAAAAGAGAAGTGCATTAGTTTTCTCATTTTTTTCAATGCAATCACATATAACGTCTCCTTTTGTATCAAATTATCATGAAAATATACTCTCCTCTTGCTATCACAAAAAATCCAAAAACATCCCTAGAGCAGACAAATTGCTCTCTCTTGCCTTTGCTGATTGTGACACAGGACACTATCTTGCTTGTCTATGCACAAGACATAGACATAGCAATTCTAGATAGCCATGTATCAACATCTCCAAGTGAAGTCACAAGAAAATGAAGTGAACTAAGTGAGCCTCACTTAGTTCCATTTTTAGTTTCAGGGCAAGCAAAAGTAATGAAATCTGATTTTTTTTTTACAAATTACAAAGCTCAGATTGGACAATAAAACCTCTGTCATAAATACAGTAGATAAGGCCTGATCTTCAGCACAGCAAACTCAAAGGCAACATCATCATAACTGTAGCACCAGAATAGAGAAAAGCTATCTGTCTTTATTGTCTTTTGCCTTAGCTGACAGGTCTGCTGAGCTTGTACAACCTCACTGTTATCTATGGATGTATGTGACCAGTGCCTGAATCAGAGTGCATCTTGTAGCCAAGGTTGTAATTTAAAGCAAATTCAGAGCTTTTGGAGTGCAAGTCATTAAAAACTGTGATGACCTTAATTCTAGTTATGCTTACAAAGAAATACATAAGAGTAGCAGTGGCATGCTAAGAAAATCTGAAGCAATTATTTTTTTAAAGAGGGAAACACAAGGGAAAAAACCACCCTAACTAAACATCAAAGGTTTAGGTGAGCGCTAAACTTTCAATATTATACAAAAAGCTATTAAAACTGGTGTAAGAGGATGCCATGCCAAGCTGAAGTAAAAAAACCCCACCCCAACCCAGAGTATTTTCTAAATGATAAAGTCTTTACCTCTTTGACTGTTTTTTTAATGAAGTCTTTTCTGTCAGATAAGTCATAACTAGGATATTTTTCATACACCTAAAGAAAAGTAAAAACAAAACAAAAACATAAACCTCAACTTACTTTCATTCAATAGATGGTATGAGTAGAAGAAGCTTAAATTAAATTAGGGAAAAAAAAACATGTTGGTGCCTTTAGTAATACAACTGTCAAAATGCCCTCTGGTAATTAGGCAAAGACACAAGGTTATTTTCCTGTCCTTATTTTGACCACACAAATATTTAAATGCATGTACTCTTTTATGTTTGGTCACTGACTGAACTGGCACTATAATTTTTCACATCAACGAACTAAAATGCCTAGCTTGCCATGTCACACAAGTAAGAATTCTCCAATTTTTGTTTTAAATTCTCTCTTAAGTAGTCAGATAGCCCTGCATTACAGTAGAAAGCCAAGCAATTAATAAAAAATTATCAAATACCAAGGCTTATTTTTAAGTAAAACTGTGATCCTTCCAAGAGAGCAGAAGAGTCAAAATATTTGAGCACTATTGGACAACTACTCTTTGGTTGTAGGGTGGGAGAAGATCAAACAAACAAAAAACTGATGCCAACACTGACAACCAGTTCAGAGTATTTTATTTCAGCATACCAAATTTCAGACTTCTAGAATGACTATAAATATGAAAAAAAGTTACGTACAGTTTTCTCATAACTGTATGTTATGTTTTAGTTTTCTCAGGACAACATCTTGAAATTACCAGGAAAAGCAAACATGTGAGTTAACCAGAAAATATAAAAGTAAGTGTATTGTTTGTGTTTTGGTCACTTTTCCCCACCCTTCCCTTTTCTGGCCACATGGGTCCCACCTGTTCTGACAACGCATTTCTTGCTGAATTGATTCAACTCACTAACTCAGCTGAGAACTATTCTGATAGATGCTGATAGGAGACGGCTGAATGGACTTAAAAAGAGAACATAAGAAGAATGAGTGTGCAAGGTGAGCAGCCGAAACGTACAGAGCACAGGGGACAGCCCTCCCTTATGGACAGCAGCAAAGCTGCTGCACTGTCTAAACATGCCAGATATTTGCACTGTCACACATGGCAGTTGCTTTGGAGGTAATACTGCTACATCCCAGGTAGCTCATCTTAATATTTCCCTTTTAGTGGTGCTATCAGTGTTGCATATCTAAAAAAAAGCTCTCATTGTTATAGCTATCAGCAAGCAAATAAACCAATGCAAAACTATTTAGTTTTGCAACAACAACAGAGCAGAGTACAAGCCTCCATTTCTGAAATGATAATAAAAGTCACTTCACAAACAATCCACTACCTACAAAGAGACTGCAAAATTGTACTTACTTCCTTGCAGATTTGTTTCATTGTAACCTCCTCCAAATTCGCATTGGCCAACAAATTCTTGACAGTTTCCTTCAGTTCTTCATCTGTGGGTGGTTTCTTCAGTTTTTTAATCAAAGGTTCATCATCTGAACTATCCTCAGACTCGCTTTCTAAATACGAAGAACAAATTGGATTGTAATAGGTTTTCAGTTTGTCTGTTTTCTTCCTTAAAAACAGAAGCCATCAGAACTTTCAACAAACATCCAATCCAGATGTTTTCATTTAAAACAGACATCTTGCTAGACTATCCATTTAAAAACAAAGCTAATGCCATCAGTACTATATTTATTTATGAATTTGTGTAATTATTGATGAACCATCAGTTTACAAATCAACAAGAACTCTTAAGAAGTATGGAACTAATTTAATCTATCAAACTAATGAAAAAGACTTATTACAACAATTCTATTTCAGGTATTATGACCCTAAGAAAATAAAAAGTAATTATTTCCTTTAAAAAGGAGTTTATATTTCTTTTTTTTCACCTAGCAGTGTCACACACTAGGCTCTTGTAATTTTGCAAAGAAATTTTGCAAGCTTACTATCAGAAAGCACCATGAGAAGAGAACAAATAGGGAGAACTTCATAAATGAAATTAAGTGAAGGGGCACAGGACACTAGTACAATCTTTTCCAGCAGAAAATGAATTAGACTGAAGGACTCCAACATCCACTCAGTTCCTCTACTGTCAACAAGACAAAACTCAGAGCAGATGCCAAACAAACTAGATAATGACCTTACAGAATGAACTACTTAAACTGGAAACAGAAATGCAGGAGGAGTAAATAAGAAATTACAAATATATTATGTATTTACAGGATAAACACATATATAACACTTGCGTGTCTATGTATTTGCTGATGACAAAATAAGATGTACACACAACACAGCCACATTTAGAAGTCAAATTGAAAATACACTGAGTTCAGCACAGGCCAGTTACTCTGCTGAGAAATAAGGCAATGAAAGAAATTTAGCATCATTCTATGTCCAAGAGTTCATCTACACCTTCCAGCAAAGCACTGACAAGAAGGGTAATTAATCTGACCTGATGCTTGTGCTGTAGCATGTATATGCCAGTGCCAGCAATAAAGTACTTTTGCAGAATGGATATAAACTGCATTAGTAACTCAGACTACAACTGTGATAGACTGGGCTGCTATTGCAGAGTGTCAGAGAATTTAGGGTGGGAAAAGACCTCTGAAGATCATCTGGTACCAAAGCTGCTAATTGGAACAGGGCCAGCATGGAGCTGGTTACATGGGCCCCTGCCAGACTGATGTCCAAACATCTCCACCAATGAGGATTCCACTGCTACTCCAGGCCCCATTTCTGTGGCCACCCACATGGTGAAGTTTCTCTCCTAACAAATACCTGCAGTGTAACAAGTAACTGCAGTGTCCCTGGTGGCAACTTGGGCCTGTTGCCTCCCATCCTCTCCCTGTGCATCTCCAAGCAGAGCCTGGCCCTGCCTTCCCCATACTCTCCTATTTGGGAGCTGCAGGCTGCAGAATGACCCCCCTTTTCATCCATCTCTTCTGCAGGCTGAATGGGCCCAGCTCTCTCTGCTTTCCCTCCTCCACCCTGTGCTCCAGCCCCCTCAGCATCTTGGTGCCCCTCCACTGGACTCGCTCCATGATGTCCATGCTGGCCTTGCTCCAGGGAGCCCACAGCTGGACACTGCTGCCAAGGCCAGCTCACAGGTGCAGAACAGGGTGCCAGTCACTTTCCTGAGCCACTGGCCCCACACTTGCTGCAAGAGCCCTGAGTGCTGTCAGTGCCCCTTATCAGGAGGGCCCACTGCTGAATGGCCTCCATGAGCTGTCTGCAAGAACCATCTGCCCCTGCCCAGGCCCTTTCTGGCAAATGTGCTTGGCAAGACAACGCTGTCCCCACCCTCACTACTGCAATCTTTACAGACTTATTAAGAAACTCATTGCCTGTATACCCTCTATGCACATCCTGAGATATGAGAAAATCAACTGCAAAAGGATGCATGGTGAAAACAATTTCTATGTTAACAAAAAACTTGTATCAAGCTGCTTAACCAAAGACACACACATGGGGTACACACCACTGGATCAATTACGAGACTTGCATAAAGACAATGCAGAGACCCAAACAGAACTTTACCAATGGTTCTTCCAGCAAAATGGAGAACTTGGCTGATACTTTCAGTTTATATGCAAATAAAAACTATACACATGCTCACCAGCATGACAGCAGGAAATACATGAAATATAACCAAACCAACAGCTTTTTTTATTACTGTTTCAAGGAACGAAACATCAAATAGAAAACCAACAATTTACCAAATTCCATTTTCTTTCACAGTAATGTGCAAAAGCTTGCTTTCTAATAAGCATGCCAGTTAAGCTACAGGGCAATGTATGATGAAAGATTTAAAGCATTTACCTTTTCTAGAACTGTTCTGGTTTTTCTTAGTAGTGCTGCTGTCTGCCTTCTTGACATTTGCACCCTTCACAGCTTTCTTGGTTTTAGAAGTCATCTTTTTAGATTTTTCTCTTTTAGATGCTTTTCTTGGGGGCTACAAAAAAAAAAAAAATCAGAAAATTAAAGTAATGTATATTACTTCAACAATCCTTACCTCTCTTCCAGAAAGGAGAATTTTCCCCTCTAAGGACAATTTACTCCAGCCACTCCATGCCTAAGTTTCCAACAGAGCTGGTGCAGCAAAACAGATACACTGCCTACATGCTTCTAATTCTAGTAAATCAAAAGCGGTCATAAACCTAACTCTTTTTAAAAATGCTGCAATCTTAAAGCTCTACAAATAGATATCTTCCATTTCATCAAGTCCTATTTTCAAACTAATTTGACAAAGCAGTGCTTTTGTAATAATTATGCTTTTATTCCATGCACCTGACCTTCACTTTCTGAAGACTTCAGTCCACTCAGCCATTGCAGACATACCTAACTCCTACCTTTTGAAAGAAGGCAAAGATGACCCAGTTAGATCAAAGGAGTTTACTGTTAAGCCTCTTAGTTAAAATTTAGTTTGTTTGGAAGGTTTTCGATTTTTGGGTTTTTTTTAAAAAATAACTGAGCTCTTGGGAATATGACAACAACTGGCCGTGAAACAGATATTCCTCTCCTCACAGTAGAAACCCTGTTTTCCTAAAGAAATTAACACATATGTCAAATTTTAGTATTCTAGCCTTCTTTCAATTTGCCGTGCATAAGTAAAGAAAAAGGCACAGTAAAAATTAAGATTGTTTCATGGAGGCATAGGAATTTCCTTGAACCACCTTTTTACATTAAACACAACACCTATCAAAATGATCTCAACAAAAACTGTTAAGTTACATTAATTGCCTTTCAACAAAAAATTGCTACTATTTCCTATAGCTCAGGCTATTAACCTAACAGCCTGCCACACTTCCATTTCAACAGACAGAATGTAAACCAAGTGAACAGTGGCCTTATATGACAGCCAAGGGTTACATAGCTTCCATAAAGAACTTTCTTGGACACCAGCAGTTTGACTAATTGCACTTTGTTGCAGGGGTCTGATAAGGCATAATGGTTTTAAACTGAAGGAGGGTTGATTTAGAGGAGAAATAAGGAAGAGTTTCTTTTAGAATGAGCTAGTGAAACACTGAAACAGGTTGCCCAGAGAGACTGTGAACGCCCATCCCTGGAAACATTCCAGGCCAGGTTGAATGAGGCAACCTGATCCAGCTGATGTCTCTGCTCATTGCAGGAGGACTGGACTAAATGACCTTTAAAAGGTTTCTTCCAACCCAAACTATTCCATGATTTGATGCTTCTCACCTAGTATGCAAAAAGTTTTAAAGAAAACACAAAATACAATGAGATTAAGACACTTCAGAGATTGCAGGGATCTTTCTAAGGTTGCCTACTGTGTTGTCTACTTTAAGACAAACTCTCTCCTCAGGTTTTGTAAGATACAAAATCCAGGAGGAATATGGAAACAAGATCCCAAACCAATGTAGTCAGGTAGGTCAGTGACTCCTACTAAACTCAATGTTAATTCCTAGGTATCAAATCAAACACTGCATTATGAAATTACAATAAAATCATCACAAGATGATATAAAAAATACAATCAATTAATTAGCAATCCTGGCTGCCCCAAAATGACACAAAGGAAATGGTTTTATAAGGTGCATACATACACCCAAGAACCAGAACTTCTGCCTTTTATCTAAATGATTATCTAAATTCAACACACTAAGAATTTAAGACAACCTCTTCTAAATTGCAGATGTGTTCCCTTTTCTTTCAGTTAAAGATCACTCGCTCTCCAACTCTGTGTTCCAAGAATTACCAATTCACAACAATGACATAATGTTGAAAAACAAACACAACTCAACTCATTACCTCATCTTCACTTTCTTTTTCTTCTGAAGACTCATCCTTTTCCTTTTTTTCATCTTCTTCACTACTGGATTCATCTGACAAGATCTCTGGGTACTTGGTACGTTTTGCTTTTCTTGCTGTTCCAGAGCTAGTGCGCTCTTTTTTGCCACCTTTGCTTTGTGGTTTTTTGGACTTTGGCAATGGCTGAGAGACAAGAGATGTGTGCAATCCAAGCAAGAATACAAAAGTGAATTTTAAAAAGATAATTACTTTCAAATCACATCAAAGAATAGTAAACAAATATGGAGGTGTCTTAACACAACCATATTTATGTATTTTATGTACACTTAAGTCACAATATTTTGCAGCAAGCAAATCTTCACTATTGAGACGGAATTAAGCAAAATGAAATTTCAGTTCTAAGCTAAGTGCACCCCTTCCCTAAGCAAACAAATCTTCAAAGACTGGGCATTAGAGAAGGGAAGCAAGACAAGTTACTTCTAGATTGGTCTTTTACCTACCAATCCATAAAAGAAGCCTTTTCTTTTGGTAACAAGTCAGCTGACAACTCAGAAGACCTAAAGGCAAGAATTTTGTCACATCTTATGGAAACCTGCATTTTGCTGTAACTCTGTACCTGTGTCTCTAAAGCAGCATGCTGACCCCTTATTCACATCACCTCCCGGTGTTTGCTGGGAAAAGATTTAGTTTCCTGAGCAACAGTGCAACTATTTTAGTATCACTTTTAGATTAAAAACTGAAAAGTCCAAGAAGATTAACAAGAGTGTTTAGCAGTGGCACTCTGAATCTAGTGCATTTTTGTACCCTGCAACAAATTCCATTTGGTGATATCCAAATGTGGTAACATACACTTGCCAAATACGGCAAACACAGGTAACATCTGAAGCTTGATTTTCCTGTCCTTTCATGTATCCATTCTCCTCCACCCACAAGGCAGAGGCTAGTTGGTATTTGGGAATGGATATCCTAATTAGCTCCATGTGTTGAACTCACACTTCTGTGCACTATCAGTATGTAATGGGTACACCCACATGTAAACAGAATTTCTATTTAAGCTCTCACTCCATTATGGATGCCTGCAGTAGTAGAATTACTCTCTTTCAAGAAGTCATTCTACCTTCACTAAGTTAGAACAGAAACAGTATTATCACTGGAAACAATCAAACAATGAGCAATAGAGAACAGATGCATTTTCTATCAGAACAGAGCTATATAAGCCAACGTAAAACCTGTATCTCACCTTGCCTGAAGACTTTGGATGCATAAGGAAGTTTAATATTCTGGTTACAAGCTCACTATTGACTCCTGATCTTTCCAAGTCAAGAACTTCACAGATACTTTTCAACATTGCATTTCTAAATCTGTAGAGAAAAAAAAGAAAAGATTCAGTATCACATACTAAACAGTCAACATCTGACTGCTCCAAGCTGCTGCCTGGTTTGTGTCTGCCACCTGACAATATAGATACACAGTCAACTACACTTCCTGTCTTATCTATGGTTAAGCAAAGAATAACCACTATATTACATAAAGCAAAATAAAACAGAATTCCCAAATCTCTATGTCTGTATAACAGGATATTTTAAAAAATTAAGGAATCACAATAAAAAAGTATTACATCCTTTATGATCTCTAGCCTGAATAGCAAGGTTCTGCAAAATAGATATTGACCTTTGTTCATCTTGTTCAATGCTATTAAAATATGACATGCAAGTGTAAAGACTGGGCAGAAAACAACCACAGAGGCAAAACAAATTAAGAAACTGATCAACAGTTTGTAATCTACACAGCTACAAACTGCAGCAGAAGCTACCACAGTAAGGCAAGAATACAGGGCTCTGTACTTTCATACGCAACCCAAAGCAACCAGGTTTCAGAATATTTGCTGCTAGCAGTTGTTTCATAAGGAAAATATGAAAAAAATTGTGCAAAATTACTTTATTTTGCAGCCTTTTTTTGATAAGGGGAATTAGCCAATTAAAACTTTGGGAAATGGTCAAAACTCCCATCAGGAGAGAAAGCTTGTCTTGTAGATTCCCACGTATTTGACTCCTGGAAAACTATGTATCTGAAGAAGAAAAATTTAGAAATTCCAAACTCTGGAAGCCTTTCCACTATCAGCAAACAGGCACTAAAAAACCTCCCAAGTTTTAGAATATATTGTGTAGATGTTATTAATTCCTTCATTGTTACAACTAGCTACAACAATACGCAAGGGCATTTAAAACCCTTTCAGGGCAACCAAAACTAAGTTGCAGCAGCTTCTCCTGTTGATGGAAAAGCAACTTATGACAGGAGCCAGTAAAAAAAAAAAAGTTTCTGAGACTAGTTGATATGGCAATTCTACTATGTTTAATATATAATAAGCAGAAATGTCTTTGATTCTGAAGGAGGAAGGTTTTGAGGCATAGAAGGATGCAGGTTTGCACCATGAATAAAGTACAATGTGTTCACAACACTATGCTTGCCCCAGGGAAATAATGCCCTCCTCTCACTTGGCAGAAGAATCTAATAGTTAGTATGCAATAGTTAAAGTCAGAAATGTAGGAATTGTGAATAAAATGTCCACAATATAACTCTTAATACATTTTAAGCTGTCTTAAGACACCAGTTTGTGTGATTAAAATGAACTCAGAAAAAAATTGTAGAGCTCTACTAAACAGCCACCAGGCTTATAGTTCAACTTTAATCTCAAGTAAAATTGTGGAAGAAAAAACCAGAAAAAATAGAGTGCATAGCATGAGTCAAGCTATGTTAACTATCAAGAGATCATTACTTTTTTAACATTTCTTCCTTCTTTTTATATTGGTCACTTCCTTTTTCAAATGGAAACCCACTGAACTGACCCACATTCTTCTTTAGGGATGCAACCTAGAACAGAGCACACAGATTACTTTTCATTGCAAGCAGTTTAAAAGATTTCATCAAATTACATTTGTTAACCTTTCGTACAAGAAAAAATCTGTTCTAGCATTTTGTTTTCTGTTGACATAGCTACACTTTTAAAGTTATAACCTACATGGATTATGCCTTTACTTATCTCACAACAGACAAACTACAACAATTAAGTTCAACTTCTTGTAACTGTGCTACTTTTAATAACTTACTAGACAAAGTCACCTGCCATTTCAAGCTCACATAGAATGTACTGCATGATGATTTACAGGTTTGCAAAACTACAACATTATGAAGCTTGTTGAATGCTTTATATCATGTAATTTGTTACAAAATAGGGAACTTTATTTTTTATTCTACAATCTGCTGAAGTAGATTTGCTTTACTAGCTATTCTGAAGTCTTACATAGGACCATGACTATATTTCTGAACCTCTTATTAGTAGGACCAATTTTTGCATTTATATACCACCCAATCTACAACTTCTACCATTACATCTGATATCTGATCTGGTTGAACTTCCATTGCAACAGGCCTTATAATAGGAAAATTGCTCCCACCAAGATCACAAATGTATTTAAGTTTTGTTTTCACTTCATCTTCTTTTGCAAAAAAAAAAAGTTGTTAAAAAGCAACCCCAGATCTCTCTGAGATCTTTATAACATTATCAAGAATAATTTTAACTAGCTTTCAATACCTCTACAAATTTTGTTTCTGCTGTTACTTCATTAGTTTATAATTTTACCAAAGCTGAGCTTTGGTAAAAGCTCTTTTACCAAAGAGCTTTGTCCAGCACCTTAACAAAATTTGCAGGTGATACTAATATGTGTTATTAAAAGTGTCAATTACAATTAAAAGCACATACAAATATATGCATATGAAACAAGATCTGACCTTCACTATATTAAACAGCATTCTGAGTTCCCAAAAACTCTGGTTAAATACAGTTTTGACTGAAACCATACTGATATATTCTTTTTCCGAATACTCAGGGCAACAGATCATTCTTTGACATTTAAACAAACATTGCATCGGAAGCAGAGATCTGAGAATTAGAGCTAGTACACATCTGTACTAGCAATATTCAACTTCTGATTTCTGTGCTAGCTGTTCAAGTCTCCAAATACACAAAGGTATTTTAAAAAGTTCCAATAATTATAGTGAATGTATAGAAACAGTACATATAAATCTGCCTCAATTTCACATTTTGCCTCCATTAGCAAGGAAAATGGGTCATATTTACTCTGAAATTTTAGGCATGATACATAAACCACTCCAAGAAAGATTTGCCATTATATTTTAAGCGCCATCCTTAAATACAAAGTGGACAATATAATATTTTAATTATCTTAGGAAAACTGTTATATATAAAATCTTAATAGTGATTTTTATCACCTTTATCTTTCTACTGCTTATTACAAACAAAGAGAAAAATAGTAGATAAGCAGCAATGTATTAATACATGGAGTATTTTGAGTGTCATCTGCATTCAGCAGCTTTTAGCATGTGAACCATAAATTATTTCCAACTCATCCTTGTAAGGTAATCCACCATTCCCCCATTAAAAAAAAAAAATCAAATCTGCATCAAGAGACTTTTGATTTAGTACACCCTATTACAGGATTTTTACAGGAAGAGATTTTATAGGAATTAAAAGGAGGAGAGTTACTTAACTGGTCCTGCAAATATCCATTTTCTAAGTAGCTTGTAATAAATAACACTTAAGAAATAGATCAAAACGTGCAAGTGTAAAAAACTGCACTACAAACATTTTCACTATACATGAGAACTAATGGATATACAAAATTGAAATTCTTACAGTGCCTGGCCTGTTGTAGAGGAGTTTGTGCAGGTTCCTAAGTTCATCTGTCTTCTTTTTACTCAGAAAGAACTGTATCCTCTCAATTTCACAGAGTTTTTGTCCTTTTCCTGAAACAATTAAAATATTTTATGCTATTTCATCACATTCTTATTTACCGATACGTTTACAGCTTAAAGTTTCTATTTTTTTTTTTTTTTTAATTTAAGCAAAGAAGTTACTTAAAAACAGCATTAGACATTATAATAAGTCCAACATTAAGCAGGCCTTTTCCTATCAGTTAAGCATCCTGACAGGCTCTTTACCTGCCTTACTTGATACTGCTTAGATCAGGGTACAAGGATTTGGCATTTCTTCGTATTCTGGCTGCTCCTGCCTTTGTTAGTAGTGGCAAGGTACCAAAGATTCTATTCCAAGTTTAAATATCATGTAACTTTTACAATTTAAACTGATGCTACAGAATAAAAGAGGGTTTTCATATAATAGCCTTATTGTTTCAAAAAGGATCATGACTCATAAACTAGGTCTCATCTACAACAAATTAGTAATTTCATCTTCTTAGAGTTTTCATTATCATTCCTAACACTCACAATTCATATGTGAGAAGTCAAGCTTACCTGGTGTAATCGTAAAAGGTTCCTTCTGCAGTGAGGACACTTGCATAGTCAGCCGGTCAACCTTCTTCTTCTCCCTTTTTCCTTCAACAATGAGACTCTTCTCTGCAAAAGAAAGCTTCCTTAAACAAAAAGAAAGCTTCCTTAAAATATTCTTCATTGCAGATCTGACTGAAGTGACAGATAACACAGCACTGACTCTTTGAAATAGCAAATCAAAATCAGATGATGATATAACCAGGTACTATGACACTTTCAGACCTTTGGCTAATAAGCCAATGTGATTCTGTGGAGCTGCACATACATAACCAGAAGCCTCTCTAATTCTTCACCACAATCTTGTACCCAAGGTAACCTTGAAGACAAGACTAAAGGTAACGATCCATTCCCTTTAGACATTTCCTAAACGTAACTTCAGGAAGTTACCACCACGATGGAGACTGCAGGACTACATGTTTTCAGAAACCCAGCCTTCTCTCCTTTCACTGCCTTTTTCAGGTACAAAACTGACCCTGTTTACACATTCTTCTTGGATGCTGCCATTTGTAGGCACACAGCTCCACACAAAGCACTCTGAAGAAGAATACTACTACTAGATGGGCAAAAGCAGGGTCAAGGATGCCTGCATACAGATTTGCTTCCCACTACTGGACTGGAGAAACCACACATTTCAGCAGGAGAGGCAGAAGCACAAGTGCAGTGGGACTGTACTACACATCCCAGGGTACACAGAGAAGCACTCTGCAGGGCACAATAATGAGTGTCACAAATACAAGAAGAGTATTATTCCCAGTAATTCTGGTAGTGCTTACTAATGAATACATGTAGATTGTTTTACGTACACCCTACACATCACTCATTTAATGATACCACTTTGAAGAAAAAGCTAAAGCTTCATCTAAACATTTCATACTAAAATACTTGACCTCAAGTAACACCATCCTTAGAGCTAAACAGATGGGCTGTCCTGACTTTAACATCTGAAAGTAGTTTCAAAACCTGTATGAACATAATCAAAACCAGAGCAAAAAGATTTTTTTTTTCTGAAAATCCAATGCTAATTACTCTGCTGTTTTCCAAACAGCATAACCTGTCTTCTTTCTACTATCTTTCCTAAAGACAAACTGCATTTCTTTAAAGGATCCAAGAGCATCAGTGACTGGGTTTTCACTGTGCCACATTACAGCTCTATTTCCATGAATGCTTTCCTTTTGAAAACAGATGCCTGGAGAGTTCACAACAGAAATTAACATTCTTGCACAGTAGTTCCTTCATCTTGTTTTGTTCTCCTTGACTACCTTCAATTACATGCCACAACAAAAAACTTGCCTTGCTTGCTCATCCTTTCATATTGCCACAATTTTTTATTACCAAAATTAGTCTAAAGGAATTTCCACTGACCCAATATAATTACATTTGGATACCCAGAAAATTAATCCACTGTAGTTAAGCAAAGACATCCGTGCTGTTTCCAAAACTACTGCACACTTACAAGTTTCTCTTTTGCAAACACAGATCACTTCACAGTGTTACTGACAAAAAAAAATTTGATACGGGACACTACCTACTATAAGCAATGAAAAATTTATACATCAACAAAAATCCCTGGTACAGAAGTCCAGGACGCTGGAAATTCCTTAAAGCTTTTCTGAGATATATCAGCACCACTGTTTTTAGCATTGCCTGTTATAGACTACTGGGAAGCTAATATGATCCATGAGACGGATGCACCATGGAATCTCCTCAATGATTGTACAATTAGCACAGGAGACTGCATTCAATAGCTTGGCATTCATTAAAGAACAACTTATTAAATGGAAAAAAAGGTACCCTTTTCTTCTTCCTCTTCCTCCTCTTCCTCTTCTTCATCTTCTTCACTTTCCTCAGCTTTGTTTTCAGTTTCAGGTTGTTTCTCATCTGTTTTTTCTGATGACATTGTATCTTCTTTTGATGAATCAACAGAAGACATGGTATATGCTTCTGTAGAAAGAGTCAGGGGAAACCATCATCAATAGAACAAAATCCATAGGAAACAAAGGAATCCTGCTTTCAAAAATGATCTCCTTGTGCAGCAGAAGCAGTGTGCTGGTACTGTGATTGTTCACATTCTCTAATCACTAAGGTGTTTGGCATACACACAATACACACAACTTTTCAGAGCAAGTTGCCATCCATTCTGCAATTAGTCTGGTTAAGAACATTCTAAAAGGTTATAAATTCTATTCACACACAAGTCTTCAAGCTGCTTTTGTGAAGCATTCGGAAACACCCACTCAAAGCAGCTGATACTGTTATCTATTAAAAACTGCAGCTTTTTAAGATATCACCATTTTACTGCACCCTCCTATAAACTTAATACTTATTCTTGATCTTGGTTAACTATGCATACAAGTTTCCTAGTAACTTAAACAAGTTACTTATTTAGATGGGAAATGGGAACAGAAGCACTAAAAAAAAAAAAAGTTGCAAGCAATTCAGGAAAGAATTAACACTGCTTTCATAACCCAGACAGCTGCTGCATCTTTAGACATAAAAATACTTCCTGGTTTTAATTTACAGATCTACAGCAAAAAAGAATAAATGCTTCATACTTTGCATATTTAAGAGCCTTTTCTTAACATCTGAAGTGGCCTATATGTAAACTTTAAAACTAAAATATCTTAGTTATACATGTACCATTTACCTACTAACAGAAAACATCTATCCAGTAGAGCAAGATAACCATATGTTTCATTTTTTAAAATTCTAGCTTTCAAAAATTTTCACCGTTTAGATCTGGAACAGAATTTCACACAATTAACCATTTTCTTTTTGCAATACTAGAGCCAGTATTATCTGCAAGAAGATCAGGTGCAATAAGTAACATCTAAATCTGCTGCTTATATGCAGCATTAGTAGGTTCCAGAGATCAGTCGTGTTCCAAATGACAGAAAACATGAGTTAATATTTATTACCAGTAGTACGGGGAAAAGTAACGTTTCCTGGCTAAATCATCAGGGGAATATACATCCTTCAGGGTATTACTACCTGTATTTAATTTGTAGTAAATAATCTGTCATTTCAGTAATCTGGCATTTTCGTTTTACTTGAAGGCATGAGTAAAAGCAAAAGAAGCACTACAAGCTGTCTTTCTTTCCCCTTTCAATGGGAACAGAAGGGGAAAAGGAAAGTTAAGAGACTTCTTAGCTTTTCACCACCTGGCTTCAGAACGACGTTTTGGTTACGGACAAAGGGTTCTGGGATCCACCTTTACCGGGAGAGGGTCTCCCGCCCTCGGCTGGGGCTTTTCACACGGGGACTTTCCACCTATCCCCCCTTCCCGATTTGTAAGCTGGATGCCGGGGCAAACGGACGGCGATGCGCAGCGCCCGGTAGCGCCAGCGGCCAAGGCGCCATCGCCTCCCCGCTCCAGGCGGGCTCAGGACCGCTCGGCCCGCTCCCGCCGCAGGACACGGCAACACCCAGGAAACACCTCGGGCAGGGGCCGGGGGGGAGGCAGCCCCGGTGACAAGTGCCCCTCATACGGCGCATCCCCAGGGCGGGACGGGAGCCCGGCGGCGCGGCTGCCGCGTTTCATTTCTCCTCGTCACAGTCCGTCCCCGCTCGGCCCGGGCGCGGCGAGGCGGGACCGCTCTCGGGCGCCGTTACGGCCATGGCGGCAGGACCCACCTCAGCACGAGCCCCGGCTCCCTCCTCAGGCGCGGCGGCAGCAGCTGAAGGCGGCAGTTACTGCTGGACAGGCGGGTCCGGGCGCAGCGACACACACACGCCCCGCCGCGGCGCAGCCCAACGGCCAGCAGCCACTCTTGCCCTTTCCCTCTCCTTCTCCCTCTTCCCTCCCTCCCGGAATCAACAAGGTTTTCAAAATGGCGGGTTCTCGGGCGGCGAGGAGGAAGCGGGAAGGCGGCGACCAATCAGCGCCCGCGTTCCCGCCGGCGCGGGGAGGGCAGGGGAGGGTGCGTGTTACGCCCGCCCGCCCGCCCGCGGTGACGTCAGGCCGCGCGCGGCGGCGGGCGCGCGCTCCCGCTGAGGGGCGGAGTGGGGGGGACGCGGCGCGGTGTTACGTTTTCCCTTTTAAAAGCGGCGCCGTCTGTAATTGTAGCGGCTTTTTTTTTTTTTTTTTTTTTTTTTAAGCTTCAAGATACGGAATCCGTACCTCTTATCCTGCCTAAATTGGGCGGTGATTAATATATGCTCCTCAGACTTCCGTACACAGTAGTGTTTCCCACTATCTCTGGAACAGGTTGCCCAAAGAAGCTGTGGGTGCCCCAACCCTGGAAGCGTTCAAGGCCATGTTGGATGGGGCTCTCAGCAACATGAGCTAGTGGAAGATGTCCCTGCCCGCATCAGGTTGGGACTAGATGATCTCTAAGGTCCCTTCCAACCCAATCCGTTCTGAGTTCTTAAGTATTTAGTAGTATTTGTGTTACACATATACTCTACTTTTACTACCAGTTCTACGTGACTATGCTTCCCGCGCGCCTACGATGAACAATTCCCAGGAGTGTGGCATTCTTCCCGCTTCCCCCGTATTACTCCAGCGCGGCTCCTCCCCGCGGGGGCTGGTGCAAAGCGCCCGTTCCTCGCCGCGATTCCGTGCGGGGCATCGCTTTCCTGCGCGCATCCCCGCGGTGGCGGCGCCGGGCGGGCCCGCGCCGCTGCAACGGCCGCGCCTCGCTCGGGCCGCGGCGGGACCGGGGGTTGCGGCCAACGGGAGGGAACGGCTGGGGAGCGATGTCGCCTCCTTGCTCCTGCAAAATGTAGGGTCACAGGCGGCCCCCGAAAGAGCCGAGGGGCCAGTCCCACTCGCTGAGGACTGGGAGTGCGCTGTGGCCCGAGTTCAATTCTTAAGTTTAAGATTTAATCTTGGGGCCTGAGAAGAGGCCAGGCTGGTCTTCACGTTGCCTTCAACCGGAGTCGGGAGTACAGAGGCGGTATGTTGCAGGAAAGCAGCCCGAACTAGCCAGTGCAGGTGACTTGTCTGAAAGCTGTGTTATCCCAAGAGCAGTTTCTTGGCTACTGTGAGGAGCTGTAGGCACATGGCTCTTTGGGAGGTAAAGGGACCGTAAAAGAGAGGAAATTAGAAGAGTGTCACACTTCTGTGAATTGTTCATCTTGGATGCATGAAAAACATAGTCCCGTAGAATTGGTAGTAAACCCAGGAATACATGTAGCACAAATACTACAAAATATTTAGAATTGAAGAACAGATTGGGTTGGGAGGGACCTTAAAGGTCATCAGGTGCCAATTCCCCTGTTGTGGGCAGAGACTCCTTCCACTAGATCAGGTTGCTCAGAGCCCTATCCAGCCTGGCCTTGAACACTGCCAGGGATGAGGCATCCACAGTTGATCTGGGCAATCTGTAGGATAAAGACATTAGGAAATAGTACAATTTATATGCTGCGTACAAAAGGAGAGTCTGGAGAGCGTATATTAATCACCACTCAATTTAGGCAAGAGAGATGCAGATTCCTTATTTTAAAGCTTTTTTTAAAAGCCGGTGCAATCACAGATGGTGGTCATTTTAAAAGGGAAAATGTAAATTATTTACCAACAATATGTAATTAGACAAGCTTATTGTTAACACACAATAATGAGACAAAAATATAATTGAGCCATGGGCTACGCAAATAGCACGAGACAGATGTTTGAAGACAACAAACTACTTCCTGTAAGATGAATAAGTTTGGATTAATTCAGAATTGTGACAGAAAACATCCAAAGGCTGTGCTTCAGGTTGTGATGATAAATTAGATCATCGTTTTGTAAAGAGGGATGTATTTACCCAATGGAGATGATCTGCCTAATTGAATTACGTATATTGATATTCTACACATACTACATTAGATGCACCTTCATCTTGAGGAGAAATAGAAGATAATGGTTTCATTGATCCTTTTAGTGAAGTCATACCACTTTAGTAGCTGAAAGACCCTTAAACATAAACCAAATCCACTATTTTAGGAATTTATATACTTGGTGCAGGTAAATTTCATTTTGTCACAGGTTCCTCTGGCAGAACTTCAACAGCTATGATAACTTCTCTTGATTGTATTTTTTGAAACCTTCTCTGCCCTTCATAGTATCTTTTTGATATACAGCTTTATGGAGTAGTTTCAGTATGCTGTCAACAGTTTAATAATGGGTTGTTGCATCTCCCAGATAAGATTGAGACAATATGGGTTAAGACCTCAGAAAAAAAATCTTCAAAGCTATAATTTGGGAGAAGGAGAGGACCAATTTGAAAAAAAAAATCAGATATGTTTTAAGGGGAAATTTCTAAATTCAAGAAAATAGTTTGAAACTGGTTTGTCTTCTCATTTTGACTATGAGTAAGAATGCTGATTCTCAATATACTGCTTTGGGATGATATGCTGTATCAACACTTCTATATTGCTGTCTTCTCTCAGTCTGAGGAAGTTCACTTAATTATATTATTTCAGTTGAGATTTGAAAGACCTGGATGAGATAATGGTATTGGTATAAGATATTAGCATTATTTAAGGAGTTAGCGTAATGAAAGGTTCTCAATGCAATAGATTCTATTGCATTTAGAAAGGTTCTAAGTGCAATAAATTCTAAAAGCCTTAATCCTAGAAGAAGGACAAATTAGAAGGAGATAAGTAATTTTAAGTGGTTCTTAAGAGTTGCTTCCTATAACCTGCTCTTCTTATTCCATCACAGAGAGTGTGCTTCTCTACTGTCAGAATCCTACTGTTAAGGACACACTGAGTTTTGACAGCTAGCTCCATCTGCAGATGCCAGTTCTATGAAACACAGTTCTCCTGGAGGTACCTGGGGCTCACTTTTAGATGTTTCTTAGACATCATAGCTCAGTAGCATTAAATGGTGAAAACTGGTTTGAGGGGGCTGTAAAAAGGGGCAGCTTCATGTTTCAGCATACATTACAAGCTTGTATTTTATGTTGAAGTGCACCAGGCAGTGCAGTTTTAAACATGGTCACCAGATGCTGTTAATTAATAAAAACAGCTCTTTTCAGTTAGTGGAGAACAGCTTGTATTAGCTAGCAATGTTTATTGGCTCTCAGTATAGATCATTAAACAGTGTATGAGAAGCTTTTGGGAGCAGAAATGTAGGCTTCCCTTTACAAAATCCCCCAGGGTTGCCTTTATTTTGTTTCCAAAGTGACCTGTTTACTGCAGTGTCCTGCCATCAGCACAGAAACTGGCAAGTCTGCTGTGGGCAAAACTACAGAAAAGGTCATCTGTGGATTGCAGAGGAGGTGCCCTGCATCAAAGTAGACACTAAGTACCTCTCATTTGGAATTTTATCTGTAGAGTAAAATACCACAGCAACAAATGATGGGATGCTACTTTTCTAGTAAAGTGGTATTGTTGCTTTGTGTTCCTACATGATTAATTTAAATATATATACACGTGTGTGGGTCCATACTTCAGGGTTTTTCTAACAGTCATGTGACAAGGTTTCCTAGAAATGTCAAAATGTCTGGCCTGTGAAATTCTGAGAAAATGCTCTGCAAATGCCAAGTACATCTTCATTACCATTAGGAGCAGTGTGTGGCTTTTGAATCTAAGGGTTATTTAATTGCTGCTGAAAGCAGGAATCTAAATATGAACCAATAATTGTGCTAATTAATACAATTTAAAAGACAAGAATTTGAAAACTATTTGGGTAGTATGCAGTTGAGTTGTGATGTGATCAATAACATAAGCTGAGACTCTTCAGGTTTGCACATTTGTGCAAGGTATTTTACATTTATTGACTGATAAGAACACTCAATTTGCACAGTGTTTCCTAAGGGGGTCCTGCATCCTACATTCATTTCCTTTTTTATACCGCATCTAAGTGTTTCAGGATTAGCAGGCTATTGCATCCGTCATCAGGCTTGTCATGCCTGATCCTTAAGAAGCTTAAAGAGCTGTCCCTGCCTGTAAATACAAATACAAACATGAAATGTGAAATAAATCCAAACAGTTTCACTATACTTTAAAAATCTCTTTTTGTGCCATGATTCAGGGTAAGTATGTACTTTACAATTTTGTTGAATCTCGCACAAAGAAACATCAGAGATAGACAATGAATCAAAGTAGGATATAAAGGCACGTTTTTCATCTGTGTCTAATGACAACATTGATGTGTTGTCAGACTGAGCTCTGTGTGGGGATTTCTGTTTACCTTCCACTTACCACGAAGTCAAATCTTACTTTGCAGGGTTTGAAAATTACCAGTTTGTATGTGTTTGGGAAGACCTACAATTCTGTGTTCAGTCAAAGCATACATGTCTTTTATGTGTTCTATGCAATACTCAGATCTACTGCTCGATGCAGTACTTAGAAGGAAGAGCCTGGGAACTGTGCACAGACGACCTGTAGCTCCCATAGACGACAGCCCTAAAGAACTCTGCCATTGACACCAAGGAGAGGGGCGTAAAAGGCCCCTTGCCTTAGCGTCCCACCCACTTCTCACTATTGAGCTATGTTCACAGGATGGTTTCCAGAGAAAAGCACGGCAAGGACAGAATCTGACCTGCAGTGAATGCTCACTCAGTTACCGGCCTCCTGCTACCTTGGGAGAGTGTTGCAATGAATAGTGTGTGGGTGTGCCAGCAAGCTATGCAAATGTTATGTAACCCACACTTTGGAAAAAGAAACACTGTCCATTCATTTTTGCCTTAAAGGTTTGAGTCTGCCAATTTCTACTTGACGAGTCCATAAGTATTTGTACAATTCATTTATAATTACACATTTTTGAACTTACTGTAAATGGAAAACATTGCTGGGGCTATTACTACTTTGCGCTAGAAGGAGTTTACACTTAGACCATCAAGTTGTACGACAAAGTGAAACTGGTGGTTTTCCACAGGCATTGTATGTAGGAATTGGCAACCTCTATTAAAAAAAAAACAACAAAGCACCACAGAACCAAAGATGAGAAAAAGGAAAACACTGTGGCTTTCTAATAATTTAAGGTGATCTTGGTAATAACTTGTCTTCCTGACATCATATAATTCGACGCTGTCCAGGAGACAAGAGGCTTTTCTTTCCCGAGCGAGGTCCTCCCCCCGCAGCCGCCCGGTAGCGGTGGGACCCACCCGGCACCGAGCCTTTCCGCCGCCGCGCTCGGGACGTGGAAAATGAATTTGTCCATTGTGGGAGGCGGCGGCGGCAGCAGCACAGCCTGCAGCTGCACGCCCGGGGCTGCCGCCGGCAGCGACCTCGGCGGCCGGAGCATCCCCGGTCCCTGTGCTTGCCGCCAGCCCCCGGGCCGGGAGGCAGATGCGCGACGCGGGAGAGGAGCTGCGAGGGCGGCCAGACCCGAGTGTGGCCCGGGGGCTCGCATCAGCTCCCCGGCCGCCTTCCCGCGGGATAACCCCCCCAGAGTGCCGCCCGCCCCGCACCCAGGAGAAACCCGCGGCCAGGCAAAGGTAGGGAGCAGCAGCGGGCGCCGGCACTCGGTGGCCCCACAGCGCTCCGGCAGCGGGAGGCGCTGCGCTCCCAGCGCCGGCGTCTCGCTCTTCCGCGGAGGCGGCCGGGTAGGCGCCCGGGTAGGCGCCGACCGGCACCTGCGAGCGCGGAGAAGGGAGTTGAGCCCCTTCCCTCCCTCTCCCGAAGCTTCTCCACCCTCGCCTTTCAGGTGAAGAGGAGGTGATTGCTGGCTCGAGGCGTGTGTGTTAATTGCGTTATCTTATGTAAAAGAGGTGAACTTTTAAAATTTAACTGAAGTTTGCTTTGGGATTTGCGTGGTGTTCCTCTCGACTGGAAGCTTCCGAATGCAAGTATGCTCCGGGGCTAACATAATGGGATAATGGTATTTAGTGGGGGTTTCATTTTTCATTCTTACAAGTAATATTCTGACACCTAATTGAGGTTTCATTTTTATTTTAAATAACATTAATTTAAGCCTGTACTTTCTGTAATTTTCACAGTTGTTTTAAGTTGTTTTTCACATACCTTTTCTTTAGGTGTGCTTGGCTACATGTAAGGTGCAAGTGCAAGTTTACAAAAAACTTTTTAGCCTTGAAGAGACTACTGTTCTGATTAATCTTCACACTTTCCAGGTTCAGGCTATTGATGTTTACTATGAAATACATAAACTAGATGCAGAAACAAACATTAAAGTATCCAAGTGTTCCTAGTCCATAGTTGAAACAATTACATATATTCTATGGAAAAAGAAATCCCAACTGAAGTTGTTTAAAGATTTATACATCTGGTTGTAATAGTCAATCTACTTTAAAATTCCATGCAAATTCTGTATGATTCATACCTTATTTTTAAATGAATGTATTTTTACTCTGAAAATATTCATAGCATTTTAAAGCAATATCCATGGCCTGGCTTAGAGTAACAAAAGCCATAAAGTTCAGTATGGAAGCAAAGCATTTATCCTCATTTCACCTCTGTATCCTGGGTTTCTAGGCATTCCTTCTCACAAACTATGTGGTTATTCATTGTTTGACCCTTGCAGGGCTTTAGGTTTAGTGAAGTAAGTGAATGCCAGGTGGCCAAGTTCTGTTCCCAGCTACTTCAGACTTTACACCATGGTAACTTTATTTGTTTCAGAGCTGTCATCACAGATTTACCTGACTGTAATTGGAGCCTGAATTTGTTCAATAGCTTCTGTCATATTATTTTACTTTGCCAGCTCAAGTTGAAGTTTTTAATAAAGGATTTGTATGTAAATTGGATAATGCACAGTTTAATTGATCCCCCTCTTTACTAGGACTTGCAGTATTGCAAATATGCTTTTAGTGGAGACAAGAAACTGCAGTGCTGTTTTGTGTGGCTAGAAGCTATAAGCTTTCAGTCCTGGTGACTTTTAAGTGAAAATTCTGATATGCCAGAACTAAAAGCTTTAGGGAAGCTATTTTATGTGTACACACATAAATAAACTTGCAAAGTTGAGATGAGAAAGGCTTTTAAAGTGTTACAAGAATTCCAGCAATGACATTCTGAAAGGGAGGCAGTTTAAATATAGGAAGTTCATATTTTCCTTTCTGGTGGCTGGACTTCAGATGCTTCACTGGTTTCTGCATCTGTCTTTGTCTTGGTGTGAGGTGGGCTCCACCATGGCCTAGGACACCAAGGAAAGTTGCTGGAAGCCTGTAGAGAGCTGCAGGGGTTTAACATAGGATAGAAGATACACTGTTTTGTAAGTCAGGTCTTGGTTTGTTCTTGTTCTGTGTTAATGCATATTTGAGGGGGCATTTAGATAAATTTCAGTATAAGAATCTAGAAAGACATAGTTTAAATTACTAAGGTATGTAAAGGGAAAATGCCTCATTTATTATACAGAAATTTGATACTCAAGTATGAATGAATGGAAATGGATTGTCAAAGTCTTACTTAAATGTTGTCACAATACTTTTAAGTGGAAACAAATTTTTTAACACTTACCTGAAGTATCACTTTTGATAGCAGTATCCTTATTTTTGAGAAAATATGGTTTAATACCTAATTTTGTATGTGAGACTCAACTGCTTGTTACATGAAGGGGAAAATTAAACATTCTGAAGTTTTTGCGGAGCTGCAGCCTAATCTAAACATTCTAGAAAGGTTGGAAGTTTGTAATTGTAGTTTCTGTCACTATATTTCTCCACCCTGTTGCTTTTTCATATATCATTTTTCCAAGTAAACTTTAAATGGTATGTTTTATTTTGAGTTTGGAGCATGATAGATTTGCACTGACATGCGTACCTTACATAATTCCAAGAGGTATCCATATGCAGTAATGGCTATGAAAAAACCATAAAAAGGGAGAGTGCATTTAGGCTGAGAGGACTGAATCAATCACCATTCTTTCTAGTGGATGTACTGGCTGAAGAAGCTCATCATTCTGAAATGTGCCATTGTATAGTGCATTCAAATGATGTGGGAAGGTCTGAAAGCTGTGAAAATAATAATTCCTGACTAGCAGCTGTGGACATGGTGATAAAAATTTCTTTCTTACCAGAGCTTAAAATAAAGACTGCGGCTTGGTAATTACCAGATAAAGCAATCTGGCTTGCAGGAATTACAGTAGGTAAGAGAAAATTCCTCATGTTAAAACGTGAGGTGGATAATTTTGCTTGTAACAAGCAGGACTGAAATACCAATCCTTAGTTTTGGTATGTATAAAGAGATGAAGATACTGGAGTAGGAGTGATTTGAGATGCTGCTATGCAAAAGCCGGAGCCAGTTCTGCAGAATTTCACTTCTCCCAAATTTTGCCCCTAGGACACCAGCCATTCTTTGTGGAGGAAGACACTCACTTAAATTCACTGATCTTGAATGGCTGCTCAGCACTTTTTTTTTTCTGTATAGAAGAGAAGTATGTAGTCATAAATTTTATTGTTCCTTTAAACAGACTTTTTGGTATTTCAGTCCTTTTTGCATGATGATAACAGGTGCATTCTGAAGTCTTCCTAGTAGTAAGTAGTGTATTTACATGTGTTGATGGATTTTAGAAAACATTTGCTCAAAATTTAAATATGTTTTCGCAAATATTGCTTAATTCTTAATCTTTGAAAAAGTGGAAAGGCTTTTTCAGTAAGGAACTAGAAGACAAGTTGCAAGTCCTGTGTGTATGAATCTGATAGTCACCTCCTGCGTCATCAAAGACAAATTATGAAGGTTTCTGTACCTGGGCTTTGTAGGTATAATATGGAGTAAAAAATTACAAATTCACAGAATAGTCTGAGTTGGAAGGAATCCACAATGATCATCAAGTCCAGCTGTTAAGTGAATGGCCCATATGGGGATTGAGCCCACAGCCTTGGTGCTGTTAGCACCATGCTCTAACAGGGATATTTTGAAACTCACTCAAAAAATGAAACATTGTGTGATGCCCAGTGAATGGAAGCTGTGTAAGTTCTCAAAATAGACAATGAAATTGTTGATTGTATTTTAAGTCATGCCTGTAAAGTTGGGTTAAGCCTTTCTGGTCAAAACACCCAAACACACTTAGATGGAAATCAGTACTTTAGTATCCTATTTATTTTGCAGATGATATCAATACGCTATTTTACTTGGTGCAATTCTAAACATTAGATTGCTCTGTAAAATACTTTGGTTACAGCAATCCCTGTGCAAGTAAAAATTCTTGCAAGGCTGTCATAGAAGGCAGAATTTAAGTATTGAATTGCCTGAAGATCCCACTTCTGAAAAGTGGACACTACGAATACACTTTCCAGGAATAACATCGCATTGCTACCCACAGGCATCCTTGGTAGTTGGCTAAGCTTTTCCAGAAAATGCACAAACTAGCTAGGAAAATTCTTAAACCAGTTGGAATTTGCCAGTTAGTGTCTCTAAGTGAAACTACCTCCAAACCACCAAATTTGGACTAGCTGCTCAGGTAAAGTCAGTGGTTTCTTCCTTGTTTTTTTGGTTAGTTGGGTTTTTTATTTTTCTGTCTAAGTAAAATGAGGATTAACATAATATGAATATTATTTAATAGCAGAACTGGAAATAGGCTCTGAGTCTGCTGATTTCCATCCATACTGTGTAGGCAGTGAAAAAAGAAAATGGAAATTTACATCATCTTTCCTGAAGTCAGTAGAACATTAAGCTGATCAAACTGTACAGTCCCAGAATACCTTTAATTGCTAACAGGAACAGTTTATCTGGAAATGGTTCTGATAACCATTCTGTCACCTTTGGTGGTTTGGCTGCCTATGAAGCAGCAGCCTCACTGTTCTCTACAGCTTGGTGTTTTAGGATGAATTACTGGGTTGCCATCCATGAAAGGCAGCTGGGATTTGGGACAGAAACCTGAACATATGGTGGATATAAGTTGATGACTTTTCTCTTCCAACTATTATTTTCTGTGTTTGTGAATGTGTATGTGTTTTATGATGCATGCTTTGCTGGCATGAAAACTGTAACGCGATTATTTTCTTCAGTTTTTGAGGGTGACTTTAGAACTTTGGCTGTTGGTGCTTTTCAGGATTCCAGCTCAAAGCAACCAAACATCTGTTACTGTAGGTGTCCTATTATAGTGCAAAGTATGCACAGGTCTGATGTCTCCTGTATTCTCACTACCACATTGTTATGTGCATTGTGAGCAGGTTTTAAGGTATATCTTGAAATGCAAAATTAACTTCAAAACTGGTATTTTTTGGATGTTGGTTAAGATGGTGCATTATTTAGAACACTATGTAGAACAACTGTTTCACTTAAATCTTATTATTGATCCAATATCCACAGATAGGTGCATTACAAAAATTTTAAAAGATTTAAGAATTGGTAAAATAGACTTTGAGTTTGTTAATTTTCTGCAAAAGTTTCTAGAGTGTTTCAAATTTTACCCTATAGTTTTTATATAAATTATTTTACAAGACACTTAAGACTTTTTCTTCTTACAAAACCTTTGTTATTGCAGGTATATTTATTATTTCTTCTGTTTAGAGGAAGGTGATAGATATTTCAAAATAAATATCTCAGCTTTTCCAAGTAATTATTTTATAAATAAGCTAAAAGTCTTTAATACTGGAAAAATGAAAACCATCAAACTTATCAAAATCCTGTGATTCTTTGAAATTATCTACTGCTTTTTGGAACAAAGCATGAGTAGTTATGTGGACCGAAGTAGCTTTGTGGAGTAGAACATATTCTCATACTTTTTGATAATTTGCTCCTGATGCTGAAGATTAATGTACAAAACTCAGACAGAAGTAGACAGCACACAATATAATGCCTGTGCCTTGAATTCAGTTGAGTTTTTTGAAATAAATTATTATGTTATGTTCTTGTTATAAATGGTGGTAGTCTGTAGTAGCTGCTAAGTGGAAAATTACGTAAGAATTGTCTCCATCATTTTATGTCTGAACGATGTCTTTGCGTATTCACAATTTAATGAAATATTCTCCTTTCCTGATGAAAGTTTTATGTTTGGTTTTAGTCTAGAGGTTGACTTTCCTGGAAAGCTTATGGGAAAATACTTTGGCTGGTTTTGATTTTAAAAAAAATTGTATGCTTTTCCCATTTGAAGTGCAGCTGGAGAAAGAGACTGATGTTACATAAACACAACTGTATAATATGACAGTTTTAGCCTGGCCATTTCTCATTGAGGGTTTAATTACTTTGGAAATAAAAAATTGAAAAAGTATTTTAAAATTTTGATGTCTGTTTCTAGTTTACTCTTAGCTGCTTTATGCTGTTTTGAAAGTCTTACATGCTGGTTGCTACGGTTTGGTGAGGCTTGTACTGCTCTGCCCTTAAACTGCTGTAAATTAGTACCAATTAATAAGTACCTACTACACTTGCTTGCTGCTTTTGGTGGGATGAGACTTCCTTGGATGCTTAGTTAGGCCTTAAGGGAAATACTTAACACCCGCTATGTAAAGCAGCTTTTATTACTCATGAGAATTAGACTTTTTGGTGGTGGATTGCAGCATTGATTACAAGATCCTTGGTCACACGTGAGCTTTGTAAAAGCCCGAACACTCTGATCTCTTGGAAGAAGTCTGCCTCTCAGAAACAGGTCCTGAAGCCCCAATGCTTTAAATACCTATGAGGTTTCCTGATTTCCTCACCATATAAAGATGGATTATTCACATACTTAAGGTTTCTACAGTTGTGTGCAGGATTGTCGACCTTAACAATGTAACATAGCTGACATCTCTGTAACAGGTTTTAAAGCTTTATATAAAAGCTAGTAGATAGTACTACCTAATATTATTAGGTCTGGTTGTTTTATAACATTTCTCATTTTGGGCTTTAAAAGTGAACATGTTGGAAAAACTAACAATTTGCTTAATTTTCCTTAAAATTTCCTGTAAGATCTGTCAGTTCCTAAAGCCTCGTAAAATCTTTCCAATGTTTTAACAAAGTCCTGGATGTAGCAATGGTGAGAAAAGTCTTTTTTTCCGTGGTAAATTGCAATCTGATGTATCCCATTACTGAAGCCAGCTGGGAGTGTACTCAGACTGAGTGATTCAATTGCAGATTTTCTGTGTGTCACTTCTGACTTGTAAATGTCAGTTCAATTTGTAAGTTTAAGCCTCCATCTAATCTGCAGCAGGTTTTGCTGTGAGGGAATGCTGATGCTGAACAGTGAAGCAGGATCTAGCATTAACTACAGAACTTAAACCTTATTAAAAGCAAATGCCATGGCTCTCATCAGAGCAAGAACTTTCTTATGTTGTGGCTATTTCTTATTTAAAATGTGTACATATATATCTCATTCTCTGGGTTTTTTTTTTAGGTTGTTTTTTTTGTTTTTTTCCTCTGGTGTGTTTAAGAGGTGACTTGGCAAGGTAGAATTTGGCCTTGCAGTATGCATCAGAATGGTCAATAATACAGGGGTGGTATCATATATGTATTTTCTTAGAAGTCTGAGTGTTGTTAGATTACATCTCTTTTGTGTGTTTCATTGACTAAGCAATTATCCTTTAGAAAATGTGTTCACCTTTAGTTTCCTGAAAAAGTTTTGCTTGTCTTTTCAGAGTATTTTTTTCTTTTAAACTGTATTGAAAAAAAACCCAAAATCCAGAGACGTGACCTTACTTGGCATAGAAGGTCACATATCTTGGTTTACCATCTGGTTAAGTAATTCAGCTGAAAAATGAGCTAGGCAACAGAGCAATTTTTGTCATTTTTGCAAGTGCCTTACAAAAATACTTGAAATGCTTTCACTTCACACTTCTTCATAGCTACCTTCCTGCCCAGTTTTAAACACAGCCCTCTGTCTTCACTGCATTTTCTGTCTCAGAAAAAATGAATAGCAGTCTCTCAGCTTGCATACGTAGGAACATTCAGGAAAAATATTCTAAATTGCTGCATAAACATTCTTTATTTTTAATTTGAGCTAACTTCAAAAGTTTATCAATTAAATCACATTCAAATCTGTTTTAGGTTCTTTTATTTGGAAGTGACTTTTGTTTTGAATTCTAAAATAAATTAAGTTAAATTTACTTCTTAAGTAAATTAAACAAGAGCATTTAAACTTTAGTTATCATTTAACTAATACATTTTAAAAGCTTTTTCAAATTAATCTTCCAAAAAGTTCTGGCTAATAAACCCTTCTAAGTTGTGATATGGGGATTGCTGAGTTTGCTATGTCTAGTTCTCTGTTCTGCTCCTCTCCTCAGTCTGCTGGACAAAGAGCAGCAGAACAACATGGATACTTGTTGAGCAGCTAGTGTGGTTCACAGATGGTACACAGCACAAACTTACGTTCAGAGAAAGCAAATCCAGGGGGCAGTGAACTGGGGAGGCACAAGGCACAGACAGATTGCTTATTGTGCTGCAGCAAGGGCCATCTTCTGCAGGAAGTGGGCCAGGCAGGAAAAAGGGGTAACATCTTCAGTGTTCCCTGACACCTTCAGGTTTTGGCAGGACTTGCGTCAGTAGCAAGAACACCTCTATTAATGATCTGTCTACAAACAGTGAAGTAGGAATATGCTCTCTCCGGAAATCTCTGTTAAGTTAAATTGTACAGTGAGGTGGTTTTGGTGATTTGTTTGTTTGTTGTTTTGTTTTTTCTTTTTGTTTTCTTTAAGTTTGTATTTTACTGATACTGAAAATGGTTCTTCCAAGGGAATTTGCTGGGGAAAAAGGCAGAATGTACAAAACACGCGTTGCTCCAAACTGACTCCAGTTTTGGGTGATAATGAATATTCTTGTTCAATGTAAATTATACTGAATTATAATGCTCATTATACTGGAGTGTTCAGCTCATTGCATGTGGAAGTAGCCATTGAGTGTTTGAATTTGAGTACTATATATTCATACTCTCAAGTAATACTGAGTAATTTCTTTGCGTAGATAAGCTGTGAGAGTCCTTTTCTTTATTCATGCAATTCTTGAATGTATTCTTGAATATCTTTCCACACTTTTCAATCAGTACAAAAGTCTGCTTGTCATGTGGACATTCCTGATTCTAAAGGTCCTTATGCAGTGAAACTGTGGAAGAGAACTGGAGAAACTGTGCAAGAGGAAATTTTGAATGCAGTTAGTGGTGGGATAAGGCAAGCTTCCTTCTCTGGAGTTATCATTATATTCTGTACAGATAGATTCCACATGTTCATCCAAATCATTCTCGTTTATATGGTTCTGGCTGGGAACACTGACTGCTTTTCAAACTTAGTGTGTAGTAATGCATATTGAGCTTCTTTATAACCTATAAGTAGTTACACATCACTTTCTTCTCCTGTAATCTAGACCAAATAATCTGAAATTTTCCTGGTAGTAACCTGCAAAAACTCCAAAATATGCCCCTTTAAACATTCCTGAAACATCCCAAACCAAATACTCCCTTTTGACTAATGTAACAGATCATGTTCTTTGGCATGGGCTCTGCTCCTGACCTCAGAGAAACAGTCATGAAAATGAATTGAAACAGTTCAGAGCAGTTGGAAGCAGCTTCTTTGGAATTACTACTAGGTGTTGGTTTCTGCATTCTTCTGAGGATACCTGGTTTTGTGCTTGGGGTTCTTCTGTAAAGAGTTAATAAGTCGTCTTCATAGACTTGCAGCTATTTCTGTTCTGTATTTTGCTCATGTAAATTAAATGTTTCATCCTTACAGCATATTGGACTTTTAAAACTTGTTTCTTGGAATGCAGATTTTTTGCTTGCTTGCATTTCTTGTCATTGCAGAGATGAGTACTGGCCTGTTTTGCTTTCTGTGTTGCAATTTATTCTGGCAAATATAGTATAATATGGAAATTTGTCTATATTTTTTGTGCCAGTTGACATTTTCAGATACATTTGAAAAAGAACTCAAGTGTTTCAGGATATTTTAAAAGCAAATCTGTAGGTAATTGAAAAAATGAATTAATCTATGTTTATAGCTGATGAGGAGAGGGGTGAAGGGACAAATGTTGCATGTAGAGTTATTGCCCATTTGTTTGGCTTAAGTGAAATGATTTGGTTTATTTATTTTTTAAAATAGTAATGGACTAGGAAGAGAACTCCTGTTTATTTATTGCAAAAGTCGTGCTGCTTCAGCAAGATCACTCTGCCATTCATCAAACTGTCAGAGGAAAATGCACAATACTGGGGAGTGGAAGGATGTGAAAACTGTAGAACCCCCTTAAACACAAGAAAGTTTCTCATGTGCCTGACTATTCGTTCATCACAAGGGACTGTGCAAGGATTACAGAGGATGAATGTGCTGATTGATGCCTGTTGGCCTCACGAGGTGGAGCTGTTCTCCTTCCTTACCTTACTCTTGGAGGCCCTTGGAAGGAATTACCCTTGTCCTCAACATTGCATAGAAATACCTTCAGTCTGTCCTTCTGTCTCTTTCCTCCTCCAGGCCACTCACCAAGTGTTGCCACCCTCTTTTATGCTACTTCTAGCATTTATTAGCCACATGATTAAGTGTATAATAGACATGGACCAGTTGGAAAGGGATTAGGTTTATTGTTAAGGCTCTGCTGAGTGCCCAGACCTTGCAGATCACGTGCCTACACCAGTGCTATTCTGGCACAAATAGAAGTCAGGACCCTCTTTCTTTTTGGGGAGTAAGATGAAATTAGATCAGTTTTGGCTTAAAACTATGCCCTGATCTTGTGGCTGGATATGATGCTGTTTAGTACAACTGCCATTCCCAAAGGAAGAAAGGGATTTCTGTGACATTTCTGTGCCAGTTCATATACTTCTTCCATTCCTGGGGCAAGTCTGGTAAATTGGTCTGATGAAAATGGTTTCTCTTTTTTGGAGATTGGCAGAAGACTGACTGAATCTTCTGTCAGATTAGTCAGCAGGATTGTCTTTGTGGTTGCACTGTTACCAGGTCTGATGGAGAGGAAGCTAAGGAAGAGAGAGATGAGGGGGAACAAGGCAAGTAGGAGCTCTTCTTTCAGGGGAAGCCCACAGTTGCACCAGATTAGAAGGTGTTGGAGACCTATTACATCTAAATATTTAAAATAACAAAGTACAAATTTGAGTAGAATTTCAATTGAGGGTACATTTCTTTCTGTCCTCACAGTTCTAATGACTTGCTTTTGAATAAAAAAAGTTAGTCTTCTGTCATAAAGATTCAATAAGAATTAGAACTACTTTGTCATTAACAAAGCAAACCTCTGTTTTAATTATTTTGAATGCTTCTGGGTTTTTTAGCTCTTATGAAATGTTTCTGTTTTTTGTGTGTGTTAATAAAGTCAGACCTAATCATCAGATTTTGCAGTATCCACAGAGATTAGCCTACTTGGGTCTTAAAACCAAATGTAAAGTAATACGAATACTAGTTCATTGAATAATTTAATTTACTGAATAAAACATTAGATTAATTACATAGTATACATGGACATATTTTTATTAGCAAAACAAAATAAATTACAATTCTAATACCTCCTAAAACTTGAAACTTATACTTGCTTGTTTTAAACATTTGAATGCATTGATTTTTTTTTTTTGTTACACATGACTCAGATTCCCACCAGCCTGCTAAGTGTGTTAATTTACAAAAGCTGTAAAAGGCAGGCATTAAAAAAAAAAAGTCATAGAGTATTCAGAGTGCCCTCCAGCACTGACTGCATGCTCGTTACCTCTGACTCCCCTTGTGTGCTTTGTATCCTGGTTCTTTATTCTCAGGAGACACATGCATGTGCTACTTTGTCCTGAGCTACTGCCTGGGAATTCAGGGAGCTGTGATGGTCCTGTTGTCCATCAGCTCAGGAGATCCAGCTAGGGAATGAAAGGGTGCAGGAATGAATTAAAGCACAGGCAGAAGCACTGGCACAATGTCTAGAGGGATCAAGAGCGTGTATATGACGATACCCTTGGGGTGACAGGAGGGAATTGAAGGCCCCTGAGGACCTCCCTCATCCAGAATATTGGTGTGTGTGGATTTACTGAGCTCCTGCCTCTCTACATCCATCTTCTGGATGAGTGCCACCAAGCAGTCATTTGTCATTTGCCTGTTCATTACCCATTCTCTTCCCTTGGCCCTCTGGCAGAAGAGTTTGGGATATAAAGCTGTTTGTTCAAGCTCAGCTCAGATAACCTGATGACATAAACAAGGGAAAGGGGGGATGTGTTCTGAGAAAACAGTGGGTTGTTTGTTCACTGACATTATTTTAGGTTTAGGACTACTGCTTGTACTTGAGTAGTACAAGCAACACCGACTCAGCAAGTTTGTTGATGACACCAAGCTGTGTGGTGAGGTTGATGTGCCGGAGGGGAAGGGATGCCATCCAGAGGGACCTGGACAGGCCTGAGAGGTGGGAGTGTGCAAACCTCATGAAGTTCATCAAGGCCAAGTGCAAGGTCCTGCACCTGGGTTGGGGCAATCCCAACCATGGATACAGGCTGAGCAATGAGTGGATTGAGAACAGCCCTGTGGAGAGAGTCTAGGGGGAATTGGTGGATGAAAAACTGAATATGAAAGCCGGTTGCATTCTGGGCTGCATCAAAAGAAGTGTGATGCATGTTGAGGCAGGGGATTCTGCCCCTCTGCTCTGCTCTGGTGGGACCCCACCTGGAGTGCTGTGACCAGCTTTGGGGCCCCCAGCATAAGAAAGATGTGGATCTGTTGGAGCAAGTCCAGTGGAAGGCCATAAGGACTTTCAGAGGCCTGGAGCACCTTCCATGTGACACCAGGCTGAGAGAGTTGGGGTAGTTCAGCCTGAAAAAGGCTCAAGGAAGACCGTAGAGCAGTCTCCCAGTACCAAAAGAGGGCTCAGCTATGCCATGTGAGCCACAGATATTAAAGTACACAGTGAAGCTTTGTGGAGCTGGACAACTTTCCAGAACAATTGGTTTTTCCCCTGCTACTTAATTAAATAAGTAGTTAAATGTATATAAAGAATACTTTTAAAAACTCCCAAATCCTGTTGTCTTCCCAATTAGGTTTATTTTAGAAGAGAAAACTTGCTGGTTCTAAATGTATGGAGCTGAGTTCTAATACATTCTTTTCTTTTTTATTACGTCAATGTTGATAAATTTGAGCTTTGAAGACACCCTAAAAGTTTGAGAGTATTTTTGTAGGAAGGACAATTACAGACGTAATAACTGCTTAAAATCAGGTTTCATAATGTTATTTAAATATTGGAGATTTATGTGCCAAATATTGCTTATCATGTGATATGTTACCATGAGGCACAATGCTGTAAATGCAGGGCATCAAAACTGCTTGTCTAAAGTCTGTGCAGAGCTGCAGGCAGCCCCTCAGCACTGCAGAGCTGTGCTCAGAACTGCCCTGCTGGACCAGGAGAGCAGCCACTGCTCAGAGGTGAGCACTCCAGCTGCCTCTGGAAGGTCCAAGAGTTTGGCTGCTTTTCTGGTTGTTTACTGTTACGATTTGCTCTGAAGTGCTGAATTTTAATGTCACACTGTTCCTAATTCTGTATAATTCAACCAGTTTCCAGTGTGAGGCATTTGAAGGACTAGTGGCTGCTGTCTTTAAAGCTTTCATAGCTAGAAGTGAGCATTGAGTCCAGGGCTACAAACTGATTTTTCCAGGCAGGATGGTGGCTGTAGCATGTACTGCCACTGTGCAGCAGCTCCCTGCTTTGTTCTGGGTTCCACAGAATTTGAAGGAGCTTCAGTTTCAACTAGGAGCTCAGTTCATACTTGACTTTACATGAAACAGTTGTAAAACTTTTAATGTCTGACTTTTATTTCACTTGAAATGGGTTGAAAGCATCTCAGGAAAACATATAAATCTCCTCAACTTTCACATGTAATGTTAACAGGCATTTGAAGAGATCAGTGTAAAGTCTTATGAGATCCATAAACCTTTTTGATTGCAGAAGGAAAATGCATTAATTTCTGAAATCTCTCTGGGAAGTGGAAAAGAAAAATAGGTCATTAATCCAACGTGGAACAGAAAGTGTGAAGTTACAGCTTGCAAATTATTTTTGTTCAACGTACTATTAAAAGATGAAGACAGAAGCCCTTGTAACCTTTGTAACTACAGAATTACAGTTCTTTTTAAAGCATTTGCAGAAGATGCTATGGTTTTCAGTTTTCAGATGAAGAAAGTATGCTTGCTTACTTGAGTTGACCTTTGCAGATTCATCTCTCAATAGAGATCTGTAGTGCATGTTTTTTTCCTTACCCTGACCTTTTTTCAAGGAGGAGAAGAAAAAATGTTGAATGAATTTGGTATATTGTGTCTTTCTCAAGGGATAGATTGGTTGATAGTTTTGGCTATGTCAGGGTGAAAAGGAACTCTTGTGTTTGTGACAGTTGACTGGAGAGCAGCCGTCAAACATGTTTTTGAGTCATGAAAGTATTTGAAAATGTTCCTGTCAAATAATGGCATACAAAGTTCTTACCTGACCTTTGAAATTATTGCTTGTTTTAACAAAACAATCTTGTGGCATCTCTGGTTTCTGTGAACTAGGACCAGTAGGGGTCTTCAAAATTAATCTGTATTATCAATAATATAATAAAACAATCCAATCCCCCGTGTCAGAGCATCATAATTAATTTGTTCTAGAATCAGTCTGCTTTCTTTCATGCTGCATTTCATTTTCCTATGGAGGTCACAGGAAGAGAGAAATCATAACAAGATACTGAGAATTGAACTCTAATTTGCATGGGAAAATATAATAATAGTAAAGTAGCAGTAAATTTCCTTTGGGAACACAAGGTTTTCTTTGGTACTGTTGTTCTTGGTGAAGTTGTATGTGCTTTGACCTTGTCATCAATGACCTCAATAGAATAATTCCATAGACTTAAATTCACTACAGGATTTAATGTATTTTCCTTTTTCTTATATTCCCTAGATAATTTTACAGATTTCATAGGAAACATAAATTTCATTTACTTTTATATAACCAGCTTGTACTAATGCCAGGATGTTATAAACATTTTTAAAGCTTTTGCACAAATGTTCTGTAACTGAGTTAAGCGAATTAACATTTTCATTCCATATTTAAAATAATTTACACTTCTTGTTCTTAAAGTGACTGCAACACAGAAGCATCCTTTCAAGTCCCTGAAGAATCCTGTAAGTAAACGTATGGGAGTTAAGGCTGTTACATGTTCTATATTCTTCCTAATGGAAGAGTGAACAAGAAGTCACTGTGTGGCTTTTCATATGTCCAACTTGCCTTACAGAGCTCAGACAAAGGCAGATGTTACGCCTCTTAATCCTGTTAATTCAGCAGTGATTTTGATTGCACGTAATATAACATTATACTAAAGCAAATCTAAAGGTGGACTTTGAAATGACATCTCGAGGATGAATATCAGTTCAGTCAGAGGGCATGTCTTTGCTGCCAAACTTTATTCTCAAAACTTTCGCACAGTCTTTCTAAAAATAAAGAAATTATAGAAATATAATGTTTTTTGTAAGAGTATTTAATATATTAGCTTTTATCTCACTGCAGCATTACATTTCTAGCTCTTTTTCAATTGCAGTCATGCTGTGGATATAAAAAACTACTACAAATAATGAAATAAGTAGGAATAAAGTATCATAATACTTTGACATCTATTACATTATCTCCCTAAAGAAAATGCTTTGGTGTAGGTGAAGAATTGCCTCTCTTGCTGACAATAAGGATCCTTCAGGTTGAGAAACTTTTTAAAATTCACTTTCAAGAGCTGTATCAAGGCTAGTTAAAGTGCTGTAGAAGTACCAGTGTAACCATTTAGTCTATCCAAGTAATAACTTAAAGAACACTGTAGTTTTACCTTTGCCATCTCACTGTCCTCTAGACATGTATATTCCCTACTCCTCGCTCAGGTAATAGAAGTACTTTGTCCTGGACAATTTTGGGTGCATACTGAGGTCCAGGAGAATTGTGAGAGCTGAAGAAATCTCATAATCTCTTGTGCAAGTTTCATGTCTCCAAGGTGGCAGTCTTACATCCAACATTTTGCTGTTGCTAAGACCAAAGGCTCTGTCTGTCCCTCAGTAAATACAAGATATATAGGTCCTCAGCTAAACTAGAGGGGAGGTTTGGTGCTTTGGGGAGCTTCACAGGTTTTTTGGTTTTTTTTTTTTTTTTTGAAAGCTTCCTGCAGAGTCTGGTTATGGACTTTTGTATGATACTGGCATGTGTTTGTAAGAAGTTTCTTAAATTCAAAGTGCAGAGAAAGTGTATTTCTTTCACATCTGGATTCTGACTGCAGTTGACAAAACAGTGTTTCTAAGGTATAAGTGACAGTAAATTTCTGGTATTAGGATAAGAAAAGGAAATTAGTTACAATTTTGTATTAACTTCATTCTAATACTACAGCTGCTTGGATTAGAATCAGTTTCCTCTTAAAAATTGGAATGGTATTCATTCTAGGATAGCTGGCAACCACCCTTCACTGGGAAATCCATTATGTGATTGTTACTGGTGGGGGTTGGAAGATTCAATAACAAGTACTGTGCTGCTAAACTAAACTTTTTTGGGAACAGGAACTCAGGATATTGGACATTACAGAGTGGATCAAATTAGTCTATCAGTAGACTTCCTCCAGACAAAATGTAAGAAAATTTTGTGCAATTTTATGGATTGCCATATCTCTGTTTTGCAGCTCTTTCAGTTGAGAAGTGGGTTAAAATCCTTTCTCAGATGGTGGATAGGGAACTTGAAGCCATATTCTCTATATGTTTTTTCTATAGCTTGTGGTAGCACTGAGGAATGTTGTGATGTGGTTCACAGCTTATCTCCACAAGCAGTTTTGTTGACCCAAATGAGGGAGTGGGGCATGTGAATAAATAAGTCTTAAGCTAATAGCACCTTTTCTCCACAACATGATGTGGAGGTTTTTGTTTAAAGTGAATTAATTGTTTAAAGTGGACTGGGGTAGTCCTTCATGAACTTACCTGAATAGAACCTCTATGGAAAAAAAATACCTCTCTGGAGATGATTGCAGCATGACTCATTAGTCACTGATTTTCATCAGTGGTGACTGAGAGAGCTGAATAATTTTGAAAACTGAAGGCTCTTTCTCTATACATAAATAAGCTTACTAGTTTATTAAAATTATTAGTGGATGACTGAAATGTTGTTTAAACCCATGAGTCCTTTAAAATTATAAGAAAGCAATGTAAACATATTTTTCAAATAACAAACTGTTTAATTTAAGTTACTTGTTTAATGCAGATGTATCATCCAGTGCCTCAGATTGATTTTTTTTTTTTTTTCCCCTTAGCTGGAGGTGTTTGGTAGAGCTAATAGGCAGAGATTTACAAGGAAGTTCCTTACTTATTTTAAATAATATATTACGGTTGCTGTTAGTGAGCACTAGAGGGCTCCTTAGACTAAAGCAAAAGAATACAATGTCATGTTTGTCATCAAGGATATGTCTGAGGCATTTTGGTATTTTGAATTAAGTAATCAAAACCACTGTTTTCATTAGAATAGTTTAAGGCTTCCCTTTTCAAGAGAAAATAAATCAATGTATTGGAAAGGAGAGGAATATAGCCTGTTTTTACATAGCAAGTGTTTGAATTTTTGAGAAGCATTGCCTTTATATGTAGGCATCCTACTGGCTTAAATTTTTATAAATTTTTTTGATTAGCAGTAAAGATTTTTTTCATGTTCCCTTTCCAAGTGGTTTATTTTAAGATAACTTATGTGCATGGTTTATATTTCTTTTTGCTTGTCTGTCCACCTTTAAATGTCTTTCCTTACATGGTGGTAGTTTATAATTGCCCCTGCATTATGAAGCCCAAGTCTGCCTTGCAATCTAATAAATGTGATTGCTGTATGCAGAAGTGAATGTGAAATATAGCTATGCTGCTTTGGAAGTGTTTTTCAATCACTTTGGACTTGCTTTTCAAAAAAGGGCCAAACATTATATATTTCATGAATGTCAAAAATGATTCTTAGCTGGTCTGAATTTCTAGTGCAGCCTGAAAAGGCTTTGCCGTCTTACACTGGCTCGTATGTGGACTGAGTGTGTTTATTCCAGTGTTATTTGATGCCTAGTTAGTTGATTTGGGGGGGAGAGGAGGACCTATAAAATCTACTCTATGCTGATGGGAAAAAACCCCATGAAAGAAGACCACTGTATAAGCTGTAGGGGAACAGTGGTCTCGTCTTGGTTTACATGGTCTTTGTAGTCAGATCTATTTTTTTTCATACATCCTCTTGATTTTTCCTTGTATAGGGGTTCTTGTGCATAATTTTTTTGAGTGTTTTTCAAGGACACTGGCGTGTTGCAGAAGGTAATTGATATTAGAGAAAGGGAGAGACATTAAAAATTGAATTAGTTATTATGGTACCCAATTTACATCACTCTAGGTAGCATAATTTTTATTGTCAGAGGGAAGCCTGAAATTATGAGCCAAAATTAGTACAACTGTGCTTTCAAAATGGAAAGCTTTTACACAGACACAAATGTACACTTGTTTCAAGTGTAGACTTTGTGGAGAACAATGAGTAGGCTGCTTATTTAGAAAAATGAAGGGCATTTTTTCCCCAATAGCAAGTCAATCATCAAAGCAGCAAATGAGACTTTAAATAAAGGCTGAGAGATAGTTTATTTATGGGACCAGTGTTGTAGAAACCAGTGGAGATTTTTCTGTCTTAAATAATGTTGGCAGCAGCTGGGTAATTTTACTTAAAACACTTTCTTTGTCTGTCATGCATTCCCCACTTTCTTATATTTTCCTGGCCCTGATGTACTGTTTCCAGTCACAGGTATATGCAACTTATTTTTAGCCCGTGGTGGTGGTGTTCTGTACAAAACATTCTGCCTCAAAGTGGAATTTTTGGAAGTAAAGAAATGTAATAATGTAGTGGGCCCAAGAGCAGGAGATATAGTTGAACTGTTTCAAGATCAGAGTGATCTATTCCCATCTGGCTTTTCTTTCAGGTTCCTGAGACTTGATGACTCAAAATATGCATTGTTCAAAGGGGGCTATGAATTTACAAGAAGGAATCTTTCCTAGTCAGAAAAGATTCTTGCTGATGTTGAGTGAAGTGTTAACTGACCAGAACAGCTTGCAAAGAGAGCAAGGAAAGATTATTGTGGTCCATTTTATAATTTTTTCTCCTCCAAGTCCCATCAAGTTCACTTAATTGTTCTTACATGCTAGAAGCTCTTGGGGGGAGTGAAACAAAGACAATATTTGGAGAATGGTATCTAAGAGTGATGGTGGTAGAATTGGGGTGCTTTTCCTGCCAGGGAAAAAGATAGGGAAAGAGGATACAGTGTTGAAAAGCAATAGGCTGAGGCATCTGCTGTACTGAGGTCAGACTGTGAGGAGGAGTGGGGGAAGTTAGGGGGGAAGGAGGCAAAGAAAACCTGCTACAAGCACAAACTGTCCCTGACTGCTCCTAAACATTCTACCCCTCTCAGAACCCCCTAATTTCTTGCTGGTACCCACTCCTCATGGACATTTGGGAATCCCTCCAGACCTCCTTCATATCCTCATGCTTTCTCCACTGTAGTCCAACAACTTCCCCACCTACCATAACCTCACTCCTATCACCTCTGCCCTACCTACACCCCTGCTCTGCTGCTGTTTCCAAATATTGCTGGCACAGGAATGAGGACAGAAGCACTTAGTTTCTTTTCATCCTCGGAGCAGTAGCATTTAGTTTTATCCATCTTGCTGAGGTGCCTTGAAGTGATTCCATGGAGCTCTCTTCTCGCAAGCACTGCTAGTATTAGATCTAACAATTACCAGAATCAAAGTAATTTCAGTTTTCTTTGAGGATGAATGCACTGTCTGCATAGTTCAGTTTGCCGCACACAAAGTGAATTTGAGCTATGGATGTTAGACTTCATTAAAATGTCTTCTGGACACGCTATGGCCAAAGACATGTCCGGATGCTATATTTCTATTTTTCATCACTGATGAAGCATGATGCATGTGGTGACTTAGATTAGAAGATGACAGGCTTGGATCTGTCTCAGCTGCTGCTTCTAACTATCATAGAACCAAAATAGCAAAAGCCACAACACAGTTCATAGAGCTTGCAAAACACACTTGCCTAGGGAAAATGCCAGCCAGGTATCAAACACTTTGGCAATGAGAAGGTTCCTTTGATATAATCAGCAGTTTATCCCATGAGTGCAGTCTAGGATTTAAGGAGAGCCTGTGTTGGTACTAGGCTGAACAGACTGAATGCTCAGTGCAGAGAACATAATGCATTTAAAAAATATTTAATCTTATGTGTCATGGTTAGCTCTATTTGACTAGGCTTTGTTTGAATAAAAAATAGAATGTGAAATCCTGTGATTCTGGGAAGCCCGAACTCATTTCCTAGCTCTACTAAGTTTTTGCTAATGTGACTTAACATATGCATGTATGTAATTCTATGTACTTCCTACTTGAAATAATGTATTGTAATATTTTTAGCTTTTTCAATTCTAGGTTTTAGGGCAAGATTCAAATAATTTCCAAGAATTGCAGCATGTCAGGAGGAGACTAAGTTGTGACAAATAGAGTTAGGAAAGATTAATGTATTTCAAATTATTAGAAGATAAAGGCTTATATTTAAAAGTATCAAGTAATTCTAAAATGCTAATTTGTCTGAGGACAGGGTTCTTTGAAGGAGAATAATTTTGTTCTGTATTACATAAATTCTGAAGCAAAAACTTGCTGCAGACAACATTTGACTATATTGCTGGTAAAAACATTTTGAAAAATTAATGAAATGTATAATTTTGACATTTTGTAAACAAGTAATTATGCCAAGCCTAATCATCTACAAAAAAAGCAAGAATTAAAAGCACATTTAGAACTCTGTCTTTCTGATGCAAGAAATTCTGTTGGGTATTTTAACAAATGTAGGGATTGAGAATTTTAGCAAATGTGGGGATTCCTCTTTCTTCTATAATATTATTTGCCTCAATGCCTCTTTTAATTTATAACAAGTTATATTAATATTGTTCTTCAAAGGTATGGCTCTTTCTAGAGGAAAAGGTAATGTCTACCTGGATTGTGGAGAGGCAGTGAAAAAAAAGGAAGGGAAGAAAGTAAAATATTAATGTTAGACCCTGACTTCTGCTGGTAGAAAAAGATGGTGATGGGGCCAAACCAATTCCCATTACTTTGTATACCAGTAGGTGTGGGAATGCTGAAGAGGTCTGTGGTTTTGATGAAGTTTATAAAACCCACAGATATTTAGGAATCCATATAAGCAATATAATTGATGTTAATAGCTTTTCATATAATGCAGCTTATTCTTAATCTCAGAAGGTGGGCATTGGCGACTATTATCACAGCTAAATACTTTTTTGTGATAGGTATGCAGATATGTTTTTCTCTACCCATTATCTAAAATTGGTGTTTCCCAGTTTTCAGCTGAGAAGTTAGGTGGAAGTGGGAAATTGTATGTGGGTGGTAGTAAAAAATAACCCTTTTTCCAATGCAAAGCATATAGACACTCTCAGTGTACCCATGACTGTGTCCCTATCTTTCCATTCTTGCTTTTTATTTAGTTTTATTTAGTTTTCATGGAACAGCCTGTCCAAAGATTTACAAAGACAGGCTGGATCCTGTGGACTTGCCCCAACTATCCATGTTCATTTTGCCAAGAGTTCATACTTTTTCCAATTGCACATTTCCTCCGTAGAGCAAATTTTGCTCTAGGCTCCATGGCACAGTTTAAAAATACAAACACAAAAACTGTCTGACTGCTATTGAGATCTCTCTTATAACACAGCCACCAAAACCTTGTTAAATCTCTTGCTGATACAGCTGTGATATCTCACATCTAGAGGAAACTGAACAGCTTGCCACAAGTCCATCTTTTTTGAGGAATTGCATAACGCATCCTCTTCTGTCATGCCAAGGCCTTTCTGTAGGTGGAAGATAGGGCTGAGAACCTCAGTCTGAGGCAGCAGCACTGATCTTCTTAGATAGCTTCTTATTGGCTTCAATGAAATGCATAAAACTTAATAACACGCCTAGTGGCTATTTTCTCTCTTTTGAGTTAGCTGTGCGAATAAACTCCCAGAAGCAGAAGTTGTGCAATTAAAAATAATTTTCTCAGGACATTTTGAAGGGTAAATTTTCTGCTAAGTCTGTCATGCTGAAGCGTTTCCTGAAAAGAAGCACCAAGAAGTATCTCAGCAGCCTTCTCAAGAGACTAGATTTTCTGCTTTCAAAGAAAACACAGTGTGTGCAACCACCCTATGTATGCCTTTGTCTGTCCATCTTCCCTCTAATGGTGTTGGACTCTCTGCCCAGCTTTTGGTGGTTCCTGCCAGGTTGGAGGAGACAGAGTTCAGGTCTGGTTCATTGTGTTCAGCTGCTGCTGGTCACCCATCAGTGCAGATGTAGCACTAGGCTGGCAGGAGCTGGGAAGGAGGAAGGATGAGTGTGGTGACTCTGGGAAGGGGAAGGGCATGGAGAGGAGGCAGTGGAGAAATGCTGTGGGAGGACACTCAGGCAGAGCTGTGTGTGTTGGAGCAGTTCAGGTATTGTGCAAGATTGCTGTGAGGGAACATAGGCAGTACAGCTGTGTTACACTGGAGGGCTCAGGCACTGCATTACACTGTGGGTGCTAAATGTAGTACATGATTCTGAAGGAAACCAGGCTTCATTAGTCCTGCTGTTCCCAGGGTGACTTACAGAACAGTAGGCATGCTTTGATATATGGCTGTATACCAGCAAAACTTTCTGTGAATGGCTGGAAGACTGAGTGCTTTCTTTTGTTCCAAAGACACATTTTCATTTCCACAGAAAATGGAATTATTGAGGGCCTGCTGAGGATAGAAAGCCTGTAATTTATCGGGGAACTGCACTGGTAGGCATATCTAATCTGCCTAATCCATTGCCATTAGCATTGAACAGACAAAATGTTGAAAGCATACCTAAGCCTGCTGGTGATACAAAAGTGCCTAAAGCGAAATAGATTTTTTTTGTTTCTTGAGATTTATAGCTCACATATGTTTGCTAGACAAAAAAACCCAAATCCAACTGAATAATATTACTGTAACTTAGTTAAAGCTTTCTATTGACAGTATAAATAATGAGGACAAAGCTAGATTCCCTTTTATGTGCCTTTAGAATATTGATATAAAAATAGATCTTTTTGTGTTCATATTTCTTCACAATAGTTTAAAAGAATGCAGAGGCAGTAGCTCTACTGAAATGTATCTTTAAAATTGAGACTGGCATGTAATTGCATCAAAAGGGAAATTCAAGCTCTTCTGATGAGCCACAGTTTTGGAGGGGATGGAATCATCTTTGGTCCTTGTATGCAACTCCTCTGCTGATTCCCACTGAATTATTTCAAAAGGATATTTTTTTCTAACATTCACAAATGTCATTGTTTAACAACATTATCCCGCACAGTGTAATGCAGAGCAAAATAAAAAGGCACAAAGAGGAGTGAATAAAGCTTAGTGAGCAAGCTATGGTCAGTGTAGAAAACCAAACCAAAAATAAAAAGGTAAAGTGTAGTTTGGTGCCCTGTTTGGTGCTCTAGATCTCAAAGGCATTTATCCTGCAAGTGAGCCACTGGAAACACCAATAACTTCCTCCTCCAGCAGCATCTATTTGATTTTAGTTAACAAAGATCCTCATGAACCTGTTTGGTATAGTCTGATGAGATAATGTGTTAAATCCTGTGATAACTGGTCCTAATTGCACTTCTCTTCAGACGTTATTCATCTTTTACACAGTGGTGTTTTTCTTCAGCCTACTAATGCCAAACACTATCCAGGTATCACAGCTCTTAATTTGCATGCTCTCTTTAATGTTTTCTGTGGTTTTTTACTGCAGTAGCTTTGATTGAGTAGTCTTCTATTTTATTGACTATTCCCCTTGTAAGTTAGGGTAAATAATAACTATGACCTGCATTTTGAAGTGTTCAGTATTTTTTTTGTTCTTGAAGAACCACTGATTAACTGGTCAGAGCTGGTTTTTAGGTGACCTTGTAGCATGTTCATTTAGCGCTTTGCTCAGCAGCTCTTTGAAGGAGATGGGGTACAGAAGCAGAGGGCTTTTATCACCTTTCTTTTTTTGCCTCTTGGAAACCTTATTGGAAATTCACACACAGTGCTAGGATGCATTAGTGGTTTTGCCTTTTGCAGAAGTTGAAAAGCTCATTAGATACCATCAGGTTTGTTTTGTGCATGCTATTATGACAAATAATGCAATTGTGTGATCAAAATACTTGACTAAATGTTGTCCAACACTCCAGATGTTGGTAACATGCTGCGTGAACCTTCTGACTTTCCGGCCAGACCCCTCTGTCAGCGGTTTCTTGTTTTACTGTAGTTTTACCTAACATGGAGCAGTTGTCCCAAGAGAAAGCCTGCAAATGTAGCACAGCCCAGAAGAGGCTGAATAGCTGCAGGGAGCACAAATGGGCCAATACTGTTTTCTTGTAGTGGATGTCAATAGGGGGGGAAGGGACTGAAAAAAAAAAAAAAAAAAAAAAAAAAATATATATATATATATATATAAAGTGGATAGCTTGTTCAGTTGGGTCAGGCTGGCAAAAATGGCAAAAGAGATTTAATTGTTCTCACTTGGAAGTGGAGGTGGAAATGGGGGAGGAGCTCTGGAGCCCATGATGCTTCTTAAAGGCAAAAATCTCTCCCAGTGTCTAAAATCGTGGCAAGGCAATGCTCAAGAGTTATTTGAGCTTCAGGGCAGCAGAGTACTGTTCTGCACACACTTCATGGGTTTCAATTACTCTGCCAGACAGTATTGAGTAGTATTGAATCTGCCACTTGACTGGAGGCAGGCTTGATTAAGACAGCATTCATGATAATTAAATGGCTCAAACGGACTTGGAAAAGAGAAATGTGTCTAGCTAAGGACTGGGACAGTTGATCCCTTGCTGACTTTGTCAGCAGGGCTTGGGACTTTTTATCTGAGAAAAGGCAAAGCTTTGTGTGACTGCAAGGAGGCTGAGTCAGGGGGTCACTAACCTGTCTGCCTGGCTACTGCCAACCCCAGTGACAGACAGACAAACATAAGCATTCTAGAGCCTGGTCTCTGCATTTCTCTTATGTCTTTTTTTCAGGAAGCTGATCCACACAGAACTGTTCTTCCAGAGTGGTCTGTGGAGCGCTCCTTGATTTCATGGCATTTAAACACTCTGCTTTGTTTCTATCTCCTAACTAAGAGCTAATCCCTTCTAGAATAGTTTCCTTGTATCATTTTTCAGGACAATCAGTTACTGAGGCTCCAGTTACAAATGCCAGGGAAAGTTCTTCCCAGTTGTGCGTGTCAGCAAAATGTCTTCCTTTATTAAGGTGACTCCCATTGTGGAGGAAGGCTACATGGCAAAACACAGACTCTGCCAGAAACACCTCCGCATCTGAGGTGTTGGCAATATTTGTGTCATGATGAAGTAATTGGAGCACCCTCCTGATTGCTAAAACAGGTTCTTCCCAGACCTGTCTGAAACAGTGAGGATTTTGGAGGGGGAGGGGGCAGGTAGTGGGGAGGTTGGTGGATGAACTAGGAAAAGCAGAAAAGGAGGGAAATCTCCCAGGAATTGTTCATTTAATGCCATGCAGGGACTGTCAGCTTTGTGATAAAATGTTTGACATGAACTGATGCTGGAGTGCTTCATGGGATGGGGCTCTTGAGTCTGGAAAAGTGTTCTGGCCAGTGGATAAAATCTGCTTAAAAAAGTTTGTTGTTGTTTTGGGGACTTTGTTGGGTTTTTTTGAAGTGACAAAATGACTGATTCTGGAAACAAGTGAGAGGAAATGTGTGTTTTTGTTGTGAGTGTTTTTCAGGCATTAGGTGTTACCATCAAACATCCTGTGGTGCTGGCTGTGGCTGTTCAGCTGTTTGTACAGTCCCTACACTGGCCTGTAGCTCGTGATGAGAACCCTCTCTCCCACAACCTTTCAGCAGGGAGGATTGCTGCTTCTCCTCTCTACCTTTCTGCTCCTCCACAACTCACTGCTACTCCCTTGTCTTCTGCCATCGATGTCAGCCTTGCTTATGTTGTTATGTTTTGTGTGGACCCATCTATAAAAAAAAGCACCTTTCCTTATTATTCATAAGGGAAATATCTCTTCTTTCAGCTTCTTTGCTTCCTCTATGACTTGTAGCAGTGGCTAGCCAACAGTGATGACTAGTGAATGCTGGTCAAGAACTGCAGCTGTTTATTTTCTTGATGAGGAGGAAAGGAGGCTGAAGAAGAAATGTCAAATGTTCAGACTGGTTTAATTGTGTACAAAGGTATCTTGTATCTTCTTCCTGTCACATTCTTCCTGCCTTGCTTTTTGTGTTATTTCACAACTCTTCCTCTGGTTCTCTCTGACTGCAATTTAGACTGTGAACTCCTTCTGACACTGTGTTTGGGTGATGCCTTGCAGGAGACCACAGTCTGAAGCAGGGTACAGAAAATCTGTAACATAAAAAGTATTGATACCAGGCCACTTCACAGTCTCACAAAGTACAGCTTCTTATCATTACTTCTAAAAGTAGAAATGTTAGCAGTTAGGAATTGTCAAATAGGTGTTACCTGAAGGAGTTGCCTTCTGATAATCCTATGCACACATTAATGACAAACATTAAAATGTCATGGTCATGCACATTACATTTACAGTAGCACAGGAACCCAGATGTAAATACTAGAAGAAAAAATTGTTTGTTCAACACACTTCACAAGAAGGCCTTTAAGGCAAAAACAAGATCAAGCACACTGGAGCATGTTATATATTTCCACAGATACAAAATTCATGAGCTAGTGCCGTATTCACAGTGGCCTATTTGGGATTTTGTTTACTGATGGAAGTAAGTATTCTGAAGAAAAGGTGAAAAGGTTTTAGACTTTTAGAGTAGATTCAGACAGGTTTCAGACAGGTAGTGCAGGAAGTTTTAGGAACTGTCTGCCAAACATTTTGTGTGGCTGAAATAACAAGATAGAAAGGGCATGAGTCAAAGAGAAGATGGTGGGAAGGTGGGAGGAAGAATCCAGGAAGAGATTCAGAAATGAGAGGTATCAGTGGCCCCTTGGTTCCTCTGCAAGCATTTTGTATTTATTTTGTATTAGTATCTAGTATTTAGGCAGGTAGAATGTATATGGCATTTATCTCTTCTACCTCAGTTTGGCAGGATTGATGGAAACACATGTAGACACTTAGTATTATTTGAATGATCATTTGTATTATCTTCCAAACAAATATACTTCATCAGATCTGTGATGTTCGCTAGAAAACTTATTTTTATATGGACTAACTTTTCATCTTTTTAATTCACTCCAGATTTCCCTTTGAAAATTTGTGTATCACAGCTTTGCCCTTGAATGCAAGACACTTTACCGTGTGTAGCAAAGCATACAGGACAGCTGAGGCATGTGTTGTATACTTTGTACACAAGTAAGTAAGTGGTGTTACAGATGATAAAATTACTGTGCTTTTCCAAGGTCAGAGGGTGTTTGTGGCAAAGCATAGAAAAGAAGAAGAAAAAATTCTGAACCTTTTATTTGTGCTCCAGGTGTTTTTTGTTAAAGAGCTGGAAAGCCTATTGCAAAACTCCTGAAGTTGACTTCCAATGGTCAAAACCAGCATGTCAAATGAAAGCGTTTCCTCTTTACTTCCTACTGTGTATAATGAAACTGAAAGGCTGTACATAGCCACACATTTGGAGGGTACCCAGTAAAGTGCCCTGACTTCTGCTATCATTTTGTGAAAAGATCAGTCTAATCCTTAAAGGTTTGAGCTGATTTAAGTCTCCTGCTTAACTGAATTTCTTAGGGAAATAGAGCTCATGTGGATTACACTATTTGTCTGCTGATACACTTGACAACTTTCTGAGCCATCGATGTAAAAAGGCAGGCAGGACTCCCCTGTTGTACATTTTCTGGTACATTCAGTCAAAAAACCAGCATCACATATAAGGCTCACTAATCAGTGTGCAAGTGGGGCAGTGCAGTTTATGACTGCTCCAGGGGCACTTTGGAAGCGATACCAGGGAACTGTGGTTATTGTTTTATTAGTCTAAAGGCGCACAAATCCTTAGAAACCAGGCTTTGTTAGTTTTGCTCCTTGACCGTTTCTTCACATACAAGTCTGGAGCATAAAATTGGAAAATTAGTAAACCTCCATTCCTGAGGAAAATCATGGTTTACAATGCCTTCTGAGTGAAGAAAATAATTTACTCACTGACTGTTTTTCAGCAACATGCTGGAAACATTTGTACAAGTGCTCATTATTTTAAATTCATAAGCTTTTTGGAATTTTTTTTACAATAGGAAAAATAAAGTTGTTTGGCAATGGATGGCATAGAGAGCAGAGATCTTGATCGTCAGTTTATGGATGCTTTAATGTGAGAGAATCTTAAACCTTCATACAGTGCCAAGAACAGAGTTTGTGTGGTCTAGACAGAGTGATGGATGGGCCTCATGGCCCATAATAGTATTGAAACTCAAAACATCTTGGTATGTGGAGTGTTGGACATTTGGGTTATCACTAAGAGATAAAAAATTTATTGCGCACTCGTTGCCATTTGAAGAAGGCTGAAGCAACTTCTCTGTTTCCTGGAAAGACAATCAAAGAATGAAAGCACATTATTGGAATTTTTCCTTCACCATCACTATCTCCATTCCCGTCATACTCTGCTGTGTTTAGTGGAAATTAACTGCAGCAGAACATCCAGAGAACATCTGATTTCCTGTAAAACATTAATTTTATTTATTCTTCCTACGTGTTTTTCAGTTCTCTCCACTCCTTCCTAGTCCTATTGACAACAAAAGAAATCACACAAAAGATCAGCTGTTGGCTTTATGTAAAATATTGCATCAAAATAATGATTCATTGGAAAAAGATTTCACGCAGTAAACACACTCACAAATACCCACTCATGCCACAAAAGCAAAAATGTTGTCAATAAGGACAAAGGAAGTTGTTATTTTAGTTTTTGAACAGTCTTGATTCATGTTTCCTGTAATTTTCCTTGGGGAAAGAGAAACAATTATCCTTAAATAAACAATTTAACAGAACTGCCAGAAATTCTTCAAATCCTTAAACCAGTATTATCAGGAATAAATCTGTAGTTGGAATAAGCTATGTTCTCCTGCTGTCCAAATTTGGTTTCCACATACAAGTTTGAGTGCTACATCTCACATCATGATCTGATACTGTTTTTAACCCAAAGGTGAGGAACCATTGTTGTGAACTCTGTTCCTGTGGCATAGTGTGATGATCACCATTTTTCAAGAGGATCTCAGGTGGAGTTTCTTGGTTCTTACTAAGTTGTGCTGCATAATGACTCTGAGGTTTGCTCAGTAGGAAGCAGCCTGTTTGTTCCAGTTTTGTCAGCCCAGAGAGGTGCCTTGTGCTGCTTTCCCAGCTGAAACCTGTGACAGCTTGCTCTCTGGGACACTCAGAGACTGGTGGGATGTTTGTGATCACCAAGAGGGGTGCTGGGGATGCTACATGTCTGGATTCTGATACTGAGTTTGTTCTCTGCAAGGCTATTGGGAAGTGCTGTTTGTCATTTTTTGTTGATGTTGTTCAAAAAGCTGTGAAGATATACAAAGCTAAAAGGTCTCAGTATTTTTTCATGCAATGTTTGAAATATTCTGTGTGTGTGATTCTTCTTTCACTTGCTTTTTTTTCAGTATAGCAAATGTACTCTATTCATGAACCAATACCAGAAAGACTGGAGAGTGTTATGCTCAGTCTCTTCATGCTGCTGATTTCATATTCAGGAGAGTCAAATGGTTTCCCTGCCTTTGGCCTCTGTTAGAATTATGGAGCATTTTGGGTTGAAGGGACCTATCTAGTACAACTCCCCTGCAATGGGCAGGGACATCTTCAACGGGCCGAGGTCTCTCAGAGCCACATCCAACCTGACCTAGAACATTTGCAGGAATGGGGCATCACCACCTTGCTAGGCAATGTGTTCCAGGTTTTACCACCCTCAGTTCCTAATATCTAATTTAAACTGACTCTCAGTTTAAAGCCACTCCCCCTTGACCTGTCACTACTCACCTTTGTAAAACAAAGTTTCTCCCTAGCTCTCATGTAGGTCCTTGGAAAGTGCTATAAGGTCTCCCTGAACCCTTCTCTTCTCCAGGCTGAACAACTCCAGTTCTCTCAGCCTGTCTTCGTAGGAGGTGTGCTCCAGCCCTCTGATCATCTTTGTGGTCCTCCTCTGAACTCACTCCAGCAGGTCCATGGCCTTCTTGTGGGTGGGACCTGAGAGGGGCAGGCATCACTGCAGGTGGGGTCTTGTGAGAGCAAAGAGGGGGAGAATCCCCTCCCTTACTCTGCTGGCCATGGTTCCTGCTATGCAGCCCTGCGTACAGTTGTCTTTCTGGGCTGCAAGTGTACATTGCTGGGTCACGTCCAGCCTCTCGTCCACAAAACCTTCCCTGAACTTCTCGTTCAGTTCCTTCTTAAACGTCATGTTCTCTCACACATCCTTGGCAGATTTCTAGATCCTGGAAGTTTTTCCCCATCTGCCTTCTGCAGGTGGGATCTGACCTAGCTTTGGTAGGTCACCACATTTGGTGAGAGAGGTGTCAGGACTTCTTCCTTGAAAGTTGGCCAGTTGTTTCTCCTTTTGTCTAATATCACTTTCTCTTCTTCCACAATGCAGCATTTCCATTCCCTGTGTTTTCCCAAGATATATAAATTGCAAGTATGTAGAGAGTATTAGTAAAGATATGTAAAGATAATGTAAGAAAAAAATTAGTTTAGAAAAATTTACTCACAGTCAGAGGTCACTAAACAAATTTCTTCACCTTGTAAGACAGATCTCACAGAAACTAAAATTTCAGAGTTCACACTTCAAAGCTTTGTTTATATTTTATACTGCAAAGTAATTCTCTGTGGGAACAGATTTATTGATGCATTTTGCCCCAACTATGTTTTGTCATATCCCAGGAAATATGTATATATGTATAAAATCAAAACTTGGAGGGAATACTTGATCTGTTTAAATTTCTTCCTGATGAGTATAGGGCAGTTAAGTGGAGCCAGGGGCTTTTCAAAGATGAAGTCAAGCTTAACAAAAAGATGAGCTCACTTGTAATTTCTTCAATGACCGCAGATAGTACTGAAGCAGAAAACATTATTTGCTTGGATTTTAGCAGTGTTTGAAAAACCAAAGGTTTTGGTATGCCTCTTGCCCTCCTGCCCCTGATCAGTCTTGTAAAACTCAGGTTTCTTTTCCTAGAGATTCTCTCTGCCCATCTGGGTATCCCTAATTTTCTACGCGTCTTAAACAAATTGCTTGGTTAAAAGCAACTATGTTTAATGAAGTTACCTGGCAGTTGACACAAAAATAAACATTAACAAAAATTGTAACAAACACAAATTTAAATTACATTTTAACAGACACAAAAATAAACATTAAGTTTATTAACTTCCCAAATTATTTCAGTGCAATGGAATAAATCCTTACGTCACTTGCGGCAAGCAAACCACGTGCTTGGTTTTGAGTTCCCACTATCCTAATTTTGGAATTGTTGAATTTAACAACTGCTTGCTAGCTGGTGCATGTTGAAGGTGTCCTTTCATGGAGGTTGTTGTAATTGCTGTCTGCTCTGCTCTGAGCAGAGGAGAGAAAAAAGTTTTATCACTATCCTAACGAGAATGTGAAGCAATCTTAGATTTTGTTACTACAGCTGTGATGTGATAAGAATGCTTCCAGCAAACAGTTGCACATGTTTTAACACTTTGCTGCTTCTCATCTGGGACGTGGTACTGTGTCCTTGTTGGATGCTGCCATTACTAAGTTGGCCAGCCTAAAGCAGCAGGGGGAAAATAGGATCACTCAAAACATTGCCCTGCTGTGGTGCTCTGAGAGGCTCAAATCCTTAGAAACTATTAGTTGTGTTACCTGACCACATGATTGAATTCCATAGAGAGAAAAGTGGATCTGGACAAACTTTTTCATATCTGGTCTCATCATAAATGGGTGAGATGTAAATTCTGGTGGGGAAAGGAGACTGTAAAAGGGGAGTGGAATGGCATGGAGACCATTCCTTGAAGTTGAGTAAGGAGAGGGATGCTAGAAGAGAAGGACAAGTTCTTGGTTTTCCCCTATTGGTATGCTTCAGCTCCATTATTTCCCTGCATAGCCAGTCCATTGGAGTAACCCCTCTCCAACCCCTCTTGGAAACTATTTCTCACCCTAAATAAACCAAAGGCTCTGTGTGTCATACTTAAATATTAAAGAAAGTTGTGACTCAAAGGTATATATTAGCTCCTCACCTTGGTCCTTCCTGCCAGATGTCAGTGAAAGTCCTTTTGTTGGCTTTTATAGCCATAAAATTAAGTGCCTCAGCTCTGTCTCATCTCAGACCTGCCCATGCTTGTCTTCAGAGGTTAGTTAAATCAACAAGGTCTGTGCTGAAATGTATTATTAGGTGCCCCCTGCCACCCTCTCCTCCAAATTCTACCTGTCTTACATACCTGTAGATAGAGTCTCATCAGGCTAAGGCAAAGCCATCACCTAGGAGACTGGCTTGGGTTGGAAGGAATAAAGCTGTCTCTTACTATTTCCAAAAAAAGCAATCAAGAGCTTGAGGCAGGACAGAAAACTCAGTAGAATCAGAGACATGAAAACAGTGCACATTTTTATCTCATGACAAGGACAGGTTGATGACCTCCTCTGTTACAGAGAAAGCTTCCTGTGTTGGCTGCCAGGATGGTTTTCCCCTCTCAGTTTTTAAACTGATGGTGATTCTGATGTCTGAAATCATTGCAATTCCAGGTACATTACCAAAATACTTTGTTAAAAGTCAACAGAATGTGTCATTTTGGGCACATAATCAAAAGGGGAAAAAAAAAAATCTGTGCATGACTGAAGGTCTGTGCCATGCTCTGAAGTTAGCTATAAAGAACTGTTAATAGAAAATACATTAATTTATCTGAGTCTTAAGTTACCTCCATTCAGTCTTTATATACTCTTGTTAAAAATGTCTGCTACCTTTAAGAGAAGGCAGGAGAAGAAGACAACTTCAGTGCCTCCTCTTTCATGTGTGTATAGTTCCTTCAATGCTACTTTATAAATTACTCTTTTCACAGCTAGAGAGTCTCACCTGTTACCTGATGCCCATAAGAACTGAGCAACTCTACTTCTGTATGTGTAACACATGAATATGAGAGCAAAGCAAGCTGTTTGGTTCCATTTTATATTTTATCATCACTTCACGAGGTGGTGCTGGTTTGAGGGGGTGCTACATGTGCTGTCCAGCTTGCACAGGGTGGCCTCTGGGCCTCAGAGGAGTCCCATGACCCTGGCTGCAGTGTCTCCAGAAGCATTGCTGTCACCTCATTGATGACACTGTGTGGCTGGGGAGGGACACAGCTCCTTTGTGAGAGGGTGGCTGGCACACCTCATGTCACAGGAGAAGGTCAAGGGGGAGTGTGACAGTAGCCTGCCTCTTCCCTGCGTCCTGAGTGCAAGGAGGTGGCTGAGATGGTGCCCTGGGCTGAGGGCGCTGCTCTGGCTGCCCCTGGGCTGGATGTCTGCTGTTCACTGGCAGCCCATCAGTGTCTTATTTATGGCAGGCTCATAGAAACTTAGCTTGTTTTCTTCTTGCAGGCTGGTTCTTCATGCACTTAGTGAGCAGGATGGATTTAGCCTAAGCAAAAAATTCTGTAGAACTTTTGCAGAGCTCTTTGGTGCCAGTGGCAAAATGCCCACTCCTGGTGATATTGCCTGTAGAGCTCTGCCACCAACAGGTTTTGCTATTGGGGCAAATACACTTTGTCTCTTTTGATGCTTCCAGGTCCCAAGGAGACAAGTTGCTCTGGAATTCCAGTAATACATTGTCAGAGCCATCGGCCTGGATTATTAAGCTGAATTTTCTAAGCACCTCAAACCCACCCACTGGGGTAGCAGGCTGACTTCTCATGGTTTTCTGCCTTATTTTATTTTTTCCCCTCTAGCCCAGTTCTGTATGGATCAAATACCAAAAGATACTTTAAAGTATAAACACAGGAAAAAATATGGATGGAGAAGAAATATAGAACTTATGGAAGCCATATGGTTTTGTTTGGAGATGATCCACTATGCCAGCAAGGTCTAATGGATATTGCATTTTGCTTTGTTTGTAGGAACAGGATAAGTGTAAGTCACCTACCACTCTTCTTTGTGTCTGAGACAAATCCCCTCATTTTGAGATCATAATCATAAATGTTCAGTAGACAGTGTGCCATCCCACTCCCTTTTTTGCTGTAAAATTAAAAGCTCTTTACATTGCACCTACTATTATTTCAAAATAATTTAACTTGATTTATTTCACTCTAATAGAAAACTCCTTATAATAAAGTTTTATGTTTTAGCTAAAGGGATTAATGAAGATTTCAAGCCTGGTTTGTCAGTGAGTGACTTGCATACCAAGTCAGAATTGTAGAACAATAGGGTTATTTAAACAGGAAAAGATGTGGTCCTGATTTTCTTGTAGCTATACTGATTAAAGCTTGTCTGCATGCAAAATATTACATAGCTCTGTATTTGTCTGCACTGACATCTGATTTCTAGAAGTGTGATTGTATAAATACATATATGGAATAGAGATTCCTTTTTAAAACATTTGGTTTATGAAGGTACCACAAATGACTTTTTATGGTGTAATTCCCCTTTAAAATAGTTCCCATTGAAGACAACTATTAATAGTCCATGACATCAGGGGCGTCACACTTTCAACTTCAGATAATATATGTATACTCCTTGTGCAAAACCCCTTCCTGTTTTGTTTTCAGCATTGGTTATGTTACTCATTAGTATCTATTTTTGTTGTGAAACTGTCTCTCTTACATCTACAAATACTTTCTTTTTCCAGAGCGAAATGGATTATTTGCATGTACACTAAAATTGATTAAGACTAATTTTTTTAGTCAGGCTCTGATTTTAAAAAGCTTGTTATAAAACCTGTTTTTATATTACATCTACGGATAGCAATTGCTTTTCAGGTGATTTTTTTTTTTCTTAGTTGAAAACTGCGAAACAGGATAGTGAAATTTTATTTTTTTCCCCTCATAACCTAGTCCTGTTTTCCTTATATGGAATTACAATGAAACCATTAGTTATACACTAACTCAGTGTTTTCACTTGCTGTTAATGGTATTTTGTTTGTGGGATGTCAGCGATCTTTTCACTGGTCACGCTATTACTTTTTTACCCATCTATGTCAAAAATTAATTAGCATGTTCAGTTAATGAAGAGTGGCTTAGTCATTTCTGAAGTATTTCAAGTCACTGCAAGGATGACACAGCCATGTTAGTAATTAACTGTGCCAGCCTTTATTCTTGTTTTGGCTAGTAACTCAACTAAAAGTTTCCAGTGATACTGCATTTTGACATCTCAAAGGCTCAGCTGTTCCCCCAGTCTGGAGGTATAAAAGCATCAGTTAAGCATGTCCAAAAAATTAATTGGACCATTTCAATTTTGTGCTTTATATCACAGCTGTCCAAGAAGAAGGCAAATGGGGAAAACTTAGCTTGTGCCTTGTCTGGAATTGTGTGACAGTGTGAACTTCTTTTCTATTTGCTGGCTCAGAAAGGCAGCCAATCAATCTGGTTTAAGAGATTCAGGGATTTGAGCTGGGTAGCAATTTTAGCATGACTCATAACACTTCATAAAATTAGCTTGCCAAGAAGATGTGCTTCTGTGAATCTGTGAAATACCTGGGCTCGAGGTACAGCTGGAAGAGAAATCATTTTGACAGAAGAGCTCATAAAAGTCCAGCTCACGTCTTTGGGTGAAGGCAATTGAAAGAATCATCAGTATTGATCATCTCAAGTCCTTATAGCCTGAGCTCCTGCACCGTGCCATGTCACCTTCAGCTCCCCTTTGCTGTGGAGATCTTGGAGAAGCACAAAAGTAGGGGCAAATACTGAAGAGAAGATGGAGGCAGAGGCATAGCCAGCTGTCCACAGAGCATCAGTAAGTGATTGTCCGGCATGTAAATCCGGGCCCCACAGTTTAGGATTTGATACCCAAGAAGTGGAGTGCTTGGAACAAGCCTGTCTTAATATTTCCAGTTAATTAAATGTTTTGAGAAATTTTTCTCACCAATTTTGTGATGTCTAAAGGAAAATAATTTTTATTGTAAGCAGTTTTGCGTGTTTATGCAATAACATTATAACTTGCATGGAGACAGTAGCAAACGGGATAGAAATATGATGGGATGTTTGTAGCTGAAGTTTCCAGAGTTTTTGTGCATTTTAATGTACTAAATCTAGTTTTCATAGTTTAAAAGAATATCCCCCCAAGATACAAGTGGCCTCATCATTTATCTGAAGGGAAGATGGCTAATATTTGTTGTAGTTCTGTCTCTTCACTGGTGGAGGCTACTTCAGTGAAGCTTGTTTTTGTTTTGTGTGCCAGCGAGGAGTAAGGATCAAACCAGATGCTACTTTTGCTACTATTGGCAGCTGCCCTGCTCTGCTTCTGAATTTACTGCCCTGCTATTTTTCCTACACCTGCATGAATGACTTGATTTCCTTCATCCTCCCTCTCTTACCACTCTCCTCCTTGAGATAATTGCGTTTTGCTGTTCACGTGCTGTGGTGCTGAGCACAGGGGCTGAGAACAGGAAGAGTTTTCCTGCTGAGCTTCATCTGTGGCCTATCAAGTACTTGTGTGATGGAGGCAGAGTAGCAAAGGGAGCAGCTGCAGGAGGAAAATATAGGAGCTGGAAGCAGAGGGAAGGTAGTGAAGAGAATAGTGATAGAGGCTCAAGATATTTCATACTAGAACTGAACATGGAGTATAAAAATCTAACCACAGAAGGAGAATAATTTTCTACTCATAAAGTTTTCCAAATAATTCCACATTTTCAGTACTGCTCTAGAGCCTAAAAAATAGCTCTGAGCCTTCAGTGTTTCTTGAGTCTTGTCTAGGACTGGCCACTGTTGAGCATATATATGTCTGCTTCTGCTGGGAAATGCTCTCCTAGCTCAAGTGGCAGTAAATGTGACATGGCTCTAGTTTGCCTAATCCTGTAGTAACCCTGTTGATGAATACCATAAAGATCAACAAGATCCTTCATGTTGGAACAGCTATTTTTTTTCTGGTTATTATCCTCTCCCTCCCTAAATATATATATAAAAAATATATAAATATATTAATATATAAAAATTGTACTGATAAAATTATAGAAATTATATATATATTATATAACTATATCTAAAATTATTTATAACACCCAGTGTTAAATAGATATATTGTAAGTTTGTGCTTATTCTGAGATGAAAAGAGTATATGATGGTAATTCAAGCAAAGCTGTAATATAATGGAATAATTCAGCAAGGAGGCTGAATTAAAGTTGCACAAGCTTTTTTTTTTTTTTTTTTTTTCCCCTTAAATTGATCTAATGCAGTATAATTGTCTGAAAATAACTAAAAGCTCAGCTGTGAGCTTTTATACACCCCGGAAGAAATGCCTATATATAATTTTTCACAGGAAAGTACTGAAGGCAAAATGCCAGCAATGATTGCATGAAGTACAAAGTAAATTTATTTCATCATAAGAAAATTGTAGATTAACATTTATACTTCCTTCTGTTTTTCTGCACCCTCTGCACTCTGATATATCTATATTTCTTATCTGTGGGTGTGGTGCATTTCCTACAGCAGGAAAAGTTCTTGAGGGTTTGGTGTCATGTGGCACAATTAGATATTCTCCTGCTACTTGGCTGCTGTGAATCACACTCTTAGGTCTGGGACACGGAACTGCCGGATTCCCAACCCCTCTTGCACACAGGGACAGCTTAAAGAGTGTAATTTTAGTATTGACAGAGTAGGATGAGCACCATCATCATTAAACACTCAGATCTGAAATTACACGGGTACTTTACTTTTGAGTTTAGATTTTTTGCTCACTTCCCCTCCAACGTGAAGAAATCACTTTTTTTTGTTTTTTTTTTAGATGACATTTTTCACAAGCAGAAGCCAGCGAGGTTTCAGACATCAGCTGCTATGCAAACTGCTCTCCCCAAACAGGTTAATTTGGGAGGGCTTTGATGAGTGTCACATCTGAAGCCTCGCTGCTCTCAGTTTTACCTTGTCGGGGCTCGGGTGGGAGCCGTGGTTGAAAGCTGCCCAGAGACCCAAAGCAGAGGGTGAGGGTGTGCCTTGGCGGGGAGCTGCCCGGGTGTCAGCGATCACCTGCGGCTGAATTGGGTCTCGGATGGGAAGTAGGAAGTGCTGCGCTCAAGCTTCCTGTACAAATAAATGCAGCTTTCCCACAGCCACTGCATGCGGGCTCTGACGCGCCGGTAAGATATAATGGCAGCACGCACTTAATAGCAGGGAGGGGATGATTTCTCGGAGTGGCACAGGGGCTGGGAGACGAGCCCTGCTGCGGCATTTAAAAGTGTTCGGCTGTCAGATAGCAAGGGACAAGGAAGGGCGTGCGAGAGCAATCGGCTCCGCTCCTCACCGCCAGCTCCGCGGCTCTGTGGCATCGTGGTTCTTTGGGAATGCCCGAGTCTGAGTGCAGCCACTGAAAAGTCACACAGCTGGCAGTGAGCGCTACTCTCCTTTCAAGGTATGTTGGAATACAGCTTTCTGTCTGCTTTTTCCTTAAGAGCAGAGAATACCCTCAAAGAACAGAAAGCCAGTATTTGCTTCTAATGGAAGTGGAAAAGGCTATTTTTCTATTTTTTTTTTTTTTAAGGTAAGGACTAGAATGATTAAATAGCTAAAATAAATGTTATTTGTGGTTTGGCTAAAATCAAACTATGTGGTGCTTAGGGCTGAGGCAGAAGGAAACCTTGGTGTCCTGACTGTTAAAAGCCTGGAAACAAATAGACGTCAAGTACTTCCCAAAAGGGTAAAATGACTTTTGTCAGTGCAACTTTTGGAGAAATAGCTGTGTGAGGTGTTTAAAAATGCTGCAGCATTGGGATATATCTGTGTGAAAGGCGATTGCTAAAATGGCATATGTTTTAGTTTAAATAGAAGAACTTCTTTCATACTGAAAAAATACCTGATTAAGCTGGAGGAAGCCTGAATTTAAAATGCTGATACTTCCTCCTGGTTTAAAGGCATTTCTTCTGCCACAGTTCCATGCAGCTGGTATCAGGAGGGAAAAAACACGTTAATCTGTATTGTACATGTGTTAACTTCTAATCCGTGTTAATGTACACTTCTAATCTGATCAGGGTTTAAGGTTATGTCGTTTATGTAAGCACATACAAAATCTACCATACTTCAGTTTTCTAGTTTGCATTTAAAATTTTTTTGACACTGAGAATAGACAACTGCATTTACTGGAATGTTTGCCCTGCTTTCTCATCATAAGGCTTTCTCAGTGCAAAGCAGCTTTAGTAATGAAGATATTTCAGTCTAGTTTATTTTGAAGCTCTGTATTTTCTGTAATACAGAAGCACATTGCTTCCTAACTGCATGCAGCAATATCAAATGTCTTCCTTCAGAGAGCACTGTAAGTTGTAAAATATTTAGAATTGCTATAGTAAAGAAAGCATTGCAGGGTGGCTTCGAATCCTCTTGGTCAATAGACACTGAATGCTTTAAAGAAGTAAATTTTATCAGAGATACAGGCTGTGACTGAAATACCCCCATGCAGCTTTCCAACTGCCTGTGAGCAGGCAGAGCAATCTGATATGTTTGGCTGCCCTCAGCCTGAAGGGCAAGCGGTCTCGGTTAAGGGCAGGCACTGGGTTTGGGATTCCAATATTTACGGAAACAGAAGTTTCAAAATCCTGTTCTTAAATATTTTTCAAAACAAACAGATTGTCCTGATGCTTGTCGTGTATAGGACTTGTCTGTGCCTGAATATGAGTGGGTGTCTGTGTTGTTGCTTTAACATGAAAGTGGCTGAAACCCTTCCATTGATGAACATAAGCTATTTTGGAGAAAGTACTGCACATTGATAAGGCTGCATGGCTCCAGTTATGCTGCTGAAAGTAATGCTTTAGATTATGGATTGAGAAGTGTGTGTTTGCAGACTGTCTAAAGCTGTAGTAAAGTGGAGGTATTCTTTCAAACTAAATCAGAGCTACTCCAGAGCCAAGCAAGTGTGATGACAGACTCTTTTTCTCCCATGCATCTTACTGGATGATGGGGTTATTTCCCACAAAGTCCTGTCTGCTCACACAAGGACACTGAAACCTCCCTAGGCTTCATGTGGAACTAGCATTTGGCAGCCTGGAATGGTTTGTGCTCCCCATGCTGAGGTATATTCTGCATGCACCTCGCTGGTGGCTGTGGGCTTCTTTCCCGCAGATGTGACATTTTGGCGATTCTGTTTGTGGGATAATATGCCTTGGTGCAAAAGTTAGCAATAAAAATAGCAAGCAATATGGAGTTTTTTCTCTCTAGCTAGGTTTTTGGATTGCACTCTATTCTCTAAATGCTTCATAAGCTTTGTAGAAATAAATAGTGTGAAAATGGTTGTCTGGCCTTTCCCTTTTGGTGGAGGAGAGTGTGTACTTGTCCATATTATTATTGTGAGTTTAAAATGCAACTGTGAGAATCAGCAAGCCACTCTGTAGGGAAACAAGCAGTGCTAATGCTTAACCTGGTTCACAGCTCATTTGTATGCCTCTGATATCATCTGTGGTGTGAGCTTGAGCTCTGTCCCTGCAGTTCACCCTGTTCAGACCTTTCAATGGTGAGACCCAGTAGAGTTTGTTGCTTCAATGTAGCTCAAAAGAACTGCTATAGACTTGCTGTTCCTCTTCTGGAGTGGGGAGTTTTCTTGAATGTGCCTGAAACTTCACAGTGCCTATAGATTGTACATATCAGATCCATAAATATCTCCTGGGCTAGTACTACTGTGATATCTGAGACCATAATTACAGCTCTAGGCCCATGGATATCTCAGGCACACGTGAACAAAATACTGTGGCAGTCTGCCAGTGTCACTGTGAGCTGAGTTCGTCAGACCTCCTTGCATATCCCAAAGCAGACTTTGCCTTCAGCTTCGTTCAGCTGAAAGTGATTCTGAAGCTGTGTTTTTCCTCTGGTACTTGCCCAGAGCTGGGTACAGTTCCCTCCTCTTCCTCTGGTTTCTCCATGCCAAAGCGCAGCCCAGTATAATGCAATTTGCAAATTGTCTTCTTTGACCTTACATTCATTCCATTTGAAAACCAATCTTCTTTTGGATTGCAAAAGGAAACATTGAACAAAACAAGAAAGAACAGATCCAAAGGGAAAGATAGCAGTGATATTAAGCTCAGCCTCTAGCATTCTGTGTTTCTGCTGAAGCATAGCTGAGCTGCAGTACTAGACTATGAGCCTTCTCACTTGACAGAAGCACAGGTCTGAGGGCCATCGTACACTGCAAATTTACCTAGTCTTGGACAAACATTTACAGAGATGCTTGTGCCAAATAACTTTGTGCTGATCAGTAAGAAAATAGTGTTCAGTAATCGTTCTGTGTCTCTTCTAAATGGTTTTGGCTCAGTGGGAACTGAGTGGGCTTTACATTCATAAAATAGGTCACTGCTAGGAGATACTAAAACACCAAAAAAAAAAAGAGTATCTCAAATTACAAAGGTCCGTATCCTTCCCTTCCTGCTGAAGTAGAACTTTTCTAACTCCTAGTCTTCCAGGAGGGACAGAGGTGCCAAGTAGAAACTTTTAGGCTCCAGAGCATAACTGGGTTAATTGCATTGCAAACATACTTTCAAATAAAAAATGCAGCTATGTAAAAAAACACTTTTTTTTTTGGAGTTTCCTAGATCTCTTTGTATGTATTGGTACTTGTGCACAATGACATATGTGTTTCTCATTTTTGGTTTCTTTATTCTATTATAATAATGAAAAAATATCATGAGTTGCCCAAGATCTGGGTGACTTTTTCCTATATTTTTAGGGGAATCTGCTCAGCCCATAAGAGCAAAAGAGAAAACCCATAATATGTAGTTAGAAAGGTCACCAGTTTCCCTTCTGCTTTGAGTGTCCTTGGTTCCTGCAAGCACAGTTCCAGCTTTGGTTGCTAAGTTAGCTTTGGGCTAACTTAGCATCCTTGCTCCTTCTGAGTGAGTCAATATATCTTTGGAGTCCCAAAGCCAGCCAGCACCAGGCACAATGATTTGGGACATGTGAATCTGACTTTTGGGTCCATGCACACTAGAACAGATTCCCTGCAGGGAGTTTTTTCCTGTGTATTTTTTGAGCCTGTTGTAGACACAGCCGTCAGGGGTACTTGTTATACATGCTTTTTGTTGCAAGGAGAGACAAGAGAGCACAGAGTCATGGAATGGCTTGGGTTGAAAGGGACCTTCATGACCATCTAGTTCCAGCCTACCTACCATGGGCAGGGACGCCTTCCACTAGACCAGGTTGTTCATAGTCCTATCCAACCTGGCCTTCCAAGGATGAGACATCCACAGCTTCTCTAGGCAGTCTGTTCTGGTGTCTCACTACCCCTCTGAGGAATGAATTTACTCCCAACACCTAATGTAAGTCTCCCCTCTTCTAGTTTAAAACCATTCCACTTGTTAGATCGCTATCAGCCTGTGTAAAAATTACTTTTCCTTTTCTATAGACCCCCTTTAGCTACTGGAATGCCACACTAATGTGTTCCTGGAGCCTTCCCCTCTCCAGGTGGAACAATCCCAGCTATCTCAGCCTGTCTTTGGAGGAGAGTTGTTCCAGCCCTCTGATCATTTTTGTTGCCCTTTTCTATATGTGCTCTAAACAGGGCCGTGTGTTTCCTGTGCTGAGGACCACAGGGCTGGATTCAGAATTCCAGGTGGGGTCTCAGCAGAGTAGAGGGGCAGAATCCCCACCCTTGATCTCCTGCCCACTTTGCTTTTGGTCCAGCCGAGGGTGTGGTTGGCATTTTGGACTGCAAGCACTGATGCTGTTGACTCATATCCAAGTTTTCATCCACGAGAACCACCAAGCCCTTTTTGGCAGAGCAGCTCTCAGTGAGTTCTTCTCACATTCTGTACCCATATCTGGGATTGCCCTGACCCAGATGCAGCACTTTGCACTTGGACTTGCTGAACCATTTAGTTCTTATGCACCAGCTTCTCTAGTTTGTCCAGATGCTGGTTAGAAGACAGTATACAGAATCACTTTTTATTAGAAGGAAGAATTACCATTTTACTGTCATTCTCATGCTTCTGCCCTTTAGTTGAGGCTGTCAGTATTTGCATCTGTTGCAAGCTTTTCTGCCTTTTGCTTTGTTGCAAAAGTGAGGAGAGGATGGAAAGTATAAGACGTGAGTCATTACTCAAGGAGTGGACATAGTCTGGGTAGCTGACAGAGGCTTTGATGATATTCATTTTTGGTTATACAAACTGTTAAATTTTCAGATAGACAAGAAGGAAACTTGCAGATTTGAAAACATTTATATGTTCCATATATTGCAAAAAGGAAAAATCATGGGCACAGAAGAGCTTTATCTCTTTTTGGGGACTGAAACGATTCCTTGAGGCTGCCTCTGCTTACACTCTTATGTGCTGTATGTTGCTGTGGTGTAGGGGAGATTTCTTTGCACATGTGTATATATAGCTGCAAATAGTTCAAAATTGCACGCTCCAAATCCCTATGTACATAGAAGGAAAAACACATTTCATGACAACTCGCATCCAGGCTAATCCTTTGCATGCAAAGAAAATTCCAGAATTAAGTAGAAGCAGTGACACACAGGCTGGCACTGGTTATGTCTGAGCAGTAGATGGGAGAGTTCATATGTTCTGCCTGTGATTAATTTTTGAAGCATTCTCATGGAGGTGGGGATATGATGAAGGAAAACAAGCCAGTCTTCCCCCCCTTCAAAAATTAAAAAAAAAAAAAAAAAAAAAAGAGGGTTGCAGAGCTGTAGTCATTGGGGAAATGGAGCTGATCCTGTGGGCTGTTTACCATTGCAGTCACTGGAACATTTTTCAGAGCAGTGGGCACTCTGCCAGCCACTGATACTTTAACTCTTCCCCATGGGGTTTGCCCATTTTAGGGCTAAGATAACATCCACGGGGCCAGCAATAACTTGCTTGCTGAAATTTTGCACAATGGAGAAGATGCAATCTTGCACCCTCTTGACCTCTCCACAGTTGCCCTGATGGTTTCAGTGGTGGAGATTCTTCATCTCAGTTTCCACAGAAAATCTGTGGGAAAGGCAATCATGCCCTTTGCCGACAGTGAAGTAGAAGCCACATACATGTACATAATTTAGACAATACTACTATGAGGACATGTATTTTTAGTGTTGGTCAATGTTTTTGTTGCAAATACCCAAGCAATGTGTGTGACTTGAGCAATTTCAACCCCCTTGTTGACTTTGCTTATCGCATTTTGGGAGGATGGACCAACAAATTAAGGAAACATACACTTGTGAAGAGTAGAAAAAAGTCAGGAATTCTTGTCTTTTCTCCAAATTCCACGACAATTAGGACAAAATGCTTATTTTGCCTATAGGCATTAGTTGTCATAGTCGTAGGTGAAATGTCATAGCTAGCAGAAAGTTTCTAGAAAGTTTTCTGTAAGACTGTAATCCTATAATGTAACAAGTCTATGAGTCCTTTTCAGTTCTACTCATTTTTCTGAGAGTTTGGGAGGTGGGGCAGCTTCTTACAAAGATAAGCTCCCAGTTGCTTATCTTTGCACACATAATGCACAGGTCCATTGAAAAGCACTCCTTTGGAAACACTCCCCTTGGCAGGATTTGGACTGCATGGCTAAGATCGTGTAGAGACTAGCCAGTTGTTAGCAGAGGCTGAGGCACTTGAGGCTGAAATCTGGAATGTTTACAGGTTGCTGTTCTCCCTTGTAATTATTTCTGCAATGAATGTTGAAATTTGGAATTGAAGTAAGTGAGGCAGTGATGAATGCAAACCTCTTACTGCGTTTGATGGACACTTCTGGTTTATTACATGTCTTATACTAACATCTGGATTTCTAAGTAGTTGCATTGAGCCCCTGAGAAACTAACTGTGTTCCCTGTGCTTGGCACAGTACGGGCAGAAATCTTCTTGTGAATGCTTGGAGCCTGAAGCACAGAGACAGAAGGGGAATGTGGAGAATAGGGTGGGAGAGGGCAGGCAGCAATGAGACAATGTTGTGTTGTGTGATAGACACTGTCGTCAGCCAAACAGCTTTTTTACTCAGGTTTAAGCAAATGTCGTATTTGTCTTACACTATTAATAAAATGCAGAGCAGAACAGATAATGTGTGTTAAAAGTGTTTATTTATAAAAATGGGAATATACAGTTGTTTTAAAAATACATGTCTGTTAAAGTCAGTCAAGAGTGTAAGACTAACAGTGGTTGAAGGTATTTTTGCTGTTCCAGCATAGCTTGCATCTTCTGTTCAGTAGCGTGTATGTGAGGCCTATCAGAGGCTAGAGGTGTCCCAAATTCAAAGCCTGGGCATGTGGGGCTCCTCCACACTGGAGCAGCAGGCAATATGGAAGGAATTGCCTGCAGCAGAATTCTTCCCAGAATCTGTCTCCCACCATGCTGGGCTCTTACCTTTGCCCATGTGTGGGCTGGGAAAGAGGGAGAAGAAATGTGAATACTGAGAGGACAAGAAGAGAGATGGTAAGTCAGGGGACTGTTACTGGTGTTTACTTATCCTTTTTTGCCTCTGCAGATCAGGCCAGAGCTGGAACTTGTCCTTTCCTCATCTCCAGTTGCCTTTGGAAGGACTTGTTGAGGAGCTGGCAGAGGGATGGTTTAGGGATACACTCCGACTAGTTTAACTACCAGTCATGAAAAGCAGTAGTAATAGTTACTTCAGTAAATGTGTTTAGTTTCAAAACAGCCTCATGTCTGGGTCCAAACCTCTACTATTGTTTCTTGCCAAATTTCAGCATAGTCAGTAGCTGTTCATGTTGTTTTCTTAATGGCAAAGGCTTATGTTAGAGATAGTGGCTTCCCCAAGGTCTAATCCTCAGATTTGGCTTCCAGTCTTTGATTCACTGACTGTCTGTCCTTGTAGCTAAAGCTTGAAAGTTACCACTGGGTAAGCTTTCTAAATCATTGAGATACATTTGGATCAAGGGCAGTTTTCAATGTTTCAATTCTTTTATTTTGGTTACCTCAAATAGCATATTTATTGTATAATAATCAGCTGTGTATTTGGCTGTAAGATTAGATAGGGGCAGATTAAAATATTATATGTATTAGTTTTGTTCACTGAGCAGCCACACAAAAATGGTTATAGGAGGAAAATCAACTTATTCTGTTATTTCTGTTGATGTAAATCTAAAGTTGTTAAAAGTGCTTTTCAATGCTTGCCGTGAAAAAAGTCTGTAGGATCATATTCTTTCAAGCTTGCACTTTCTGTGGCTTAACAAAACTACATGAGAGAGATATTAAAGTTATCATCTTATTGCAAGCACTGAAAGAAAAATTCTCAGGTCTAAAAACCTTCTAAAAACAAACACACAGTAATTTTTTTTTTTCCCAATAGATGGCTTTCAGTACATATTGCAGAATTCAGTGAAGGATCAGGTTCATTGTTCCTGTCAGTTGAGTTGTTCCTTGGCTTCTGGCAAACTCTGCATTCTTCTCTTGACACCAGTAAGTTTCTTGCTGGCCCTTTGGAGGCCTGTGTTTATGTCACATCTCTGTTTGCCTTGACCTGCTTGCCCCGCAGTTGGGACACTGCTTGCTCCCGACACAGCTTTGGCAGTCTCCAGCCAGGGGACCCCGAGAGTCCAGTTAGTTTCTTGTTAGAAGAAGAGTGCAAACTACAATCACATGAAGCTGTTTTCTGCTGTTTTTCCACTGCTTTCACTTTAACAATGTGTGTTTACAAGTGTCTCCAAAAAATCCTTTATGTTAGAACAGGCTAGTGTCGCAAATTTCTTCTGAACACACCCTATCTAAACTGTAAACATTCCAGCTCAGGGATTTAGCATATCCTAAGGTTTTGTTATCTGATTAACAAAAATAAACATTTTTTTCTGTGTCAAGGGCAAATTGTTACATCTGACTTTCTATTCCTGTTTTAGCAAAGACAGCTAGCCAAGTTATCAACCCATTTGACCTCACAAAAAGTCAATTCATTTTACTTAGTAAATGCCACAGTTACCAAAAGCCTTCATGTGGTCTGAAAGAAAGATCTGTCATTTGTAATTTTGAAGAATGTGTTTTTATTTAATAGTGGTATATTACCTCTTGTCAACAGGATGTTAAAAGTAAAGTACACCAAACTAGTTTGGGTGGAATTCCTTGTAGCTTAGCATTAGCATATGTTGCATAGTGTCATTAAGAACAGAGGATGTTATTTAGAAAAGCTTTAGATTTTAATCTCAGACCTGGTAACCAGTACTTGGGATTCCACTTGGTATAATTTTGTTGTTTGAATATGTTTTGGAAATATTTGGAAATGTTTGATGCCAAAACCACTCTAGTTCTCTTCTCTGACTGCATTTTGTTTCACTGCATTTTGTGCTGATAAACTTTTACTGAGCACTATGACCAGGATGAACATAAAACCTTAGGAGAATCCTGCTGTTGACCTCCTGCAGGACCAAGAGACCTCCATAAGCCTGCATCTGGAGCCAGCACCATGCCACTGCTCAGGCACAGTAAGCCTGATACATCTGGGTCATCCTGAGATGGAAACCCAGGGGGGCCTGCCCCGCACTCACATCCAGGAGATCTGGTGCAGGAAGCGGTGGCTTTCCAGCCTGCCAGTTCTGATAGAGCTGTGTCCTGCACTTTGATATGTGCTAGTTTCAAGCACAGAACTGAGTGGATGTGGTGGCTTCTGCAGTATGGTCTGACCTCATCCCATGCAGAATGACTTGCTCCCATCCTCATGGATTCCATGAGTATTGCCATTGTTTGGCTCCTGTCAGTATTGGAAGGAGTCAAATACCATGTTTTGATTATGCCTTTCAGTTTAATAACAGACTGAGTTACTTCTCTTTTAGTTGACATGTTTTTATCTTTAAGTGATCCAGAAGTGCTTTTCCTAGCTCCCTACAGCTGTGAGTAGCAGCATTATTTCACCATTATCTTGTAGATTCCCTGTTCTTGGACTCTCCTGCTTTTTAAGAGTGGAAGGGGGAATACCCCACTTTTTTCCCTCTTGCCTGTTCTCAAGCAGTATTGCAAGGAAATGTAAAAAGGATTCCCACAACTGCTGAGTCACATCTGTTTCAGAAAAAAAAAAAAGTATAAATTCTGCTGTATTCATTTAATATCCATGGTCTTCTTGCAAAAAACTCCCCCTCCCTGAGAACGTATTGACATAGGGTCTCAAGAAGTTGCTGTGAAGAACTGGTGTTCTAAATTTTCAAAGTTATTCATACCTCACAGTATTGCAGGACAGTAGAGAAGTTATCCAACAACTGTATTCTCAAAACCTTGTGGAGACTGATGTGCATGTGTCCTAGCGGTGTTTTGGTTTATTAGAATGTTTTGGAATGATTGGATGTATGTGATATTTGGGAAGCTGTTCAATGTGTATTTTAAATATTCTAAAGTGCTGGTATAAAAATTCCTGGGAGAAATCCAGATCATATTCTGAATTACTATAGTCAGTCCCTTAAGTTGTTTTCTTGTTTTCTTTTTTTTGGTGCAAGAGGCTTTCCACTCACTGCATTCCTTTAAAAGTATTTGATATATTTATTTTTTGGTTGCTAGCTTGATATGAAAATACTCCATATAGATACTAGTTCTTGAACAGCAGCTCAAGTTTGTTTTTTTTTTTTTTTTTTTTTTTTTTTTTTCCCCCCCAGGCATTCCAATGAAAACAAGTGAGAGAAATTGCCTTTGGTGTGTTCTCATGTACCAGCACATTTACTTAGGCTGCTTGTCTTTTAAACAAGTTTTCTGACAATAAAAATTTTACAGTGTAGAAAGCTGTCATGAAATATTATACCTCTGACTTTTCTTAAGCCTCGCTCAAAGAGAACAGATATTGAAATGCTTTTATTCTCTCTAATGCTTCAGCTTGGTAGCATATTATGGTAATCCAGAAATGGGTTCTCCTTGTACATGCATGTAATCAACTGCTTGCTGTTTTAAGGCTCAGATGTAATACAGTAATTCTGAATATATTAAGAATGTATTTAAAATGAGACCTTCTATTTGTGGATCTGGTTGCTTTTTTTGAGACCATGACTTCAGAAAATCCAAGTACTTGTTTAACTTCTTAGTAACCTCATTTAAATAAAGCAGAACATTCAGGCTTTGATACACAGGAGCACTTTAACATATGATTAAATGTCATTCTTGAAGATGAAGGCTTTTTTAAATTGTGGCTTTAATCATATGTTTTACAGCCTAACTGGATCACTGCCTGATAAGTAATGCTGTATGGACTGGATAGGTAGCTCTGTGTAGGCAGTGCATATCACAGGGAGAAATTACTGCACCGTGGGTTAGTGGTCTGTGTGTAAGACCGCAAAAGCTCTAGTGCACTTGACTCAGACTAATCCTCTGAGCAGAGATGCTGAGTTTAAAAAATCTGTCTTAGTAATAAATTTTGAATGACATTGTCTTGAGAGAGTTGGGACAGCTAAGGACTTGTAACCAAAATTGGTAGTGATGGCATTTCACTGAAATTGATAGAAATGTGGGTTTCTGACAGCTGTCTTCACCAGTCCTAATTTCATAGCTCAGTTTATATCTTGTAATTTGACCCCTTTATCTTAATACCACTTTGTTACATGTTTTAAATCTTTCTGTAATTACTCTTTTTTCCCAAGGATCTGATTTTTAGAATTGGTTTTGAGCACTCATGTTTTTCAGGTAGTTTTCTTTTTCTATTTTATTTTTTAAGGAGGGAGCCTTAGTTACAGGAAATAGCAGAATCCTGAGTGAACAATGTCAAACCAGGTTTTTGTATGGCATTGAAGTAATTTCATAATGGGTGGATTACTTGAAAAATCTCTAGGGCATGAGAAAGAATTACTTGCAGTGCTTGCAAATGTGTCTCCAAAAGAGTTTAGTAAATACCTGGTACACTAAATAGGAGTGTAGCACACATGCTGTGAGTTTGTTTGATGCAATTTTTTTTTTTTTTATTGTAAAAGAGAGAAGTGCTGTGCTAGGTGTTAGACCCACATGTATCCTAAACCCTTTTTTCTATCTCACCATGTCACCATGTTTATGCAAGTCCACATGCCTGGATGCTGGTTTCTGGGTGTACTGGGGCAGAGGGGCCTCTCAGGTCTTGCCCTGCCCACAGGATGGACATGCCAGCCCACAGGGGAAAACACAATAAGGACCCTTTTTGTTCTATTAATGTTTCCTGGAGCACTGTGTCTCATACCTGTGCATTTCTTGGCTTCCTTCTAATTGCAGGTAAAAGCATACAGCTTGACTAACTTCAGCAGAATTTCTTGTAAGCACAGGACTTGAAGTAGCTTCTCCAAGAGCTCTGGTTTTTTGCAATTGGATGCAGCATGTGAAAAATGAAAGCATAACTTGTGGTGCTAAACATACTCCATTCATTTTCTTCCAGCTTCAGAGCAGGAGGCTTTAATGAATTCTGTGTGATGTTACTAAGTGGTGAGAGTCACATTCAGACACACTTTTTGTAGCTAAATACAGTGACTTTGTTGCATATCGACAATGTCCTGTTGTTGTAGCTCGGGAGACTGCCTGGCTTGTTTTCTCTATCGCATACACAGAGTAACTTCTGTTCTTCGGTAGTAGTCATGGTTTGAGGCAGCTGGGCAGGCTCAAGTGAGCCCTCTGTGTGACTATAACAAGGATGTTGCCTTAAAATTCCTGCTTACAGGGAAAATTTCAGCAGTATGTTGTAGATTTTTGGTACCTCTATGGAGCTGGGGTGTCTTGACTTTGGCTGTCTCCCAGACTCACCTATCCGCATTCTCACCCCCATCACAGAGAGTTAGTAGTTTCTACTTTGGGGTGCTAATGCCAGGATTTGCAATGGGTACCTGTCTAGAAGCAGGTATTACAGATATTTGCTGTTAGGAAGTAATTTTCAAGGTTAAACATCAGACACACTAATGTCAGGAGGCCCTGAGGGCAGACCAGTTTTGCATTCCTTCCTCCAGTGCTTTTCTTCTAGTTTTTGTATTTCACTCAGGAGCTCCATGCTTTCGTGTTAGTGTTTCTGCTCATACTTACGCTTCTCAGCCCTTTCTGCTTTGAGCACACTCTAATGTTTTCTGGCTTACGGGCAGCGTTGAGATGTTCCAGTGCGACAAGAAAGCACAAAGCTTTGTCACCTCCCAGAGACAAAGCGAAAGTGTCCACAGGCAGATGAGTGAAATGGAAACATTGACAAGTCTGAGCGCTTGGCAAGCTGTGGTCCTGGTGGCTGTGCAGTTTGCACCCCACAGGGCTGACCCTCCCTAGGTCGCTCGCATCTGTTCAGACTTTCTGGTCCTGCCTTGTCCTGTGCCATCAGTACCATCAGGGTCACAGCCAGGGAAGTATGAGTGTTCTTATGGGCTGAGCAGCATACAATTTGAGGAAAGATGTCAAATTTCCTGGAAATCCTGTGCAATGAGAAAGGAGTATGATCTGCATGTGTGTATGTGGCTGATAGAAATAGATAAAAAAATGGATCTTCCGAGTTCCTGAGTGTTTACGCATGCCAGGGCCAGTTTGACCCTTCCTTGCCATGATTCACGCTGGTGCAGGATTCAGACCAGTATATTTCTCTGGATTAGAATGCCCTCAAGAAGTCTTTGTCCATATTCCATGACATCTCATGGAGCCTGTGCTGCTGTTCAGTGGAGGTTTTTTTTGCAGAGTTGAGGTGCTGCACTACAGTTTCAGTGACACATTTCTTGCTTTGTTTGGGATGCTTTCCTAAACAGGACATTTGTGTTTGTAAGCATGAAAGGGAAGATTTTAGTGCTTTGCAACTATGTGTTGTATTTATATGAGTGTCCATTTTTTTCAGAAACTTTCAATTTACTTTAATTTCTGATCACTTTTTTCATAAATATGAACTAAAATAAACTAAATATGGAAAGATGTTTTGCTTTTTGTTCTTAACTAATTTTTCAGTGACTCCCTCTTCTCGTGCACAACACATACACCCAAGATGCTTAATTTTCAATCTAACCTATTGGCACCTCACTTGTAATTACAATAGGAATTTTAATCCTCTGTAAAGAGGACTGATGGATGTGTAATTAAGTAATGACAGTCTGTGGGACAATTGTAGCAAAGTGAAAGCCATAAGAATTCAGAGCAGCTGAGGTGGAACTTCATGGCTTCCCTGCTGAACCTGGAAGAGTCAGTTCTGCTGGGCTCATAAAGTTGAGGAGATAGTTGGAGAGCTTGAGAGAGGACAATGCATTTTGAAGTGTTGGGGAAGAACAGGAGGAGTAGAGGCTGGGAACGGGAGGACAATACTGTTACCACCATCTGATCTGATGTTGATGAGAAGGAACCTCCCCTGCGGACCTGATCTCAGAGCCTAGCTGCTGTTGAACGGGTCTACCCTCCTCTGTAACCCTGAGCTCTTCTAGCATGTGTCCCTTGGCAGCAGTAGTAGAGGTCCCAATTCTCATGGGCAGATGGAAGGACCAGTGTGGGCTCGGTTGCTCTGGGAAAAGGAGCAGGGCCAACAGACCACAGGTCTGCTGTCCCTTTTACAGGCATGTGTTCGGCACTAACAGGATGGCTTTGCCTGTGCCAGCCTGACCCAGAGAGCTGCTTGTGAACAAGCTGGCCTCTCAGGGACTGTGGGAGGAGTGCTCTTCCTGGTAGCCACGGTGTTTCCTTCAAGGGCTGAGCAGGCAGGACACAGAGCTGTCTCCATATTCTCTGATCCTGTTCGCTTCGTTTGATGAACTCTGATGGAGTTAATGAGGCTGCAGTGAGCTGAGCCAGCCTGGGCTGGCTGGGGGTGGATCCTCTGATGTGCCAGGCTTGCTTGGTGCTGTCTGCTGGAGTTTTCCACAGGGTGCTCTGCCTCTTTTAGGGAGAACCTCAGCTGTGCCCTGGCATCTTGGTGTGAGGGAAGGGTGAATATGTGGAGGGACAAGGAGCAAAACTGAATTTAACCTGCAGTCTTCAGGGACAGGGTTATGACAAGGGTTATCATCAATAACAGTGAGATGTCATAATGAGTCCCTACAGCCCTACAGTCACATTGTGGCATTAGGTTGCTACTAGCACAGAGTAGTGTGTCAAGAGCCTGCTCCTCATTGTCACTGAGTGCTGGATTTAGGCCATCTAAAATTAGCCTCTAGCCCTAAAACTCAATCTTATACCTGAATCTTCCTGCAGCTGCCTTAGTGCTGCCTGCATGCAGGGTCATAACCCTTTTTAGTTATAAGAAGAACACTGACTTTTGAAACAGCTGTATCCATTTTATATCCATTCCCACATCTTGAAATATTCCTACCTGTTCTTTTGTGCATCTGTCCTTTTAGCTTTGCTGCCTTTTACTGTGTAAATGAAGAAAATCTCAGATCACTGCAGAGTGAGGGTGAGTAGCTCTCCTGTACAGGTGCAGCTGCTGTTGAAAAGCAGCCTGAGTAAATGTGTTACAATTCTCCTAAATACTGAGATAATGTCTAGCATGTGGGTTTAAATAACAGGTAGTTCTTGATCTGCCATAGCGTTTCCAGTGACTCAGAGTTCCCCCCCACCCTGCTGCAATAATTACAGAAGATTGTTGCAGTTCCTGACTCAGAGGGAGATTTCCTTCAAAGGCTTCTGCCCATGCTGGAGCTCCAGCTCTGCAGCTCTATGGATCGAATTGAGAGGGGCATCAGTGCAGCAGGCCCCAGGACTGCAACAAGAATAATGTGGGAGTAGTGTGTGTTATGAACTAGTGATAGCAAGCCATAAAAAGAGAGTTGGCTTTGGATTTGTGGTCAGAAGTTTGGTTGCCGGAATCTTGGCCATGATACTTGTATCTCTTGAAACTGTGTGCTTACAAGAAAGGCATTCCAAGGTACAAATCTGATGGCTTCTCTGACAGGATAGTCTAGGAAACTACCAAATGTAAAAATTAAAAAGGGTTAAGTGTTCTTTAACCCAGATTTATTGTGGTTTTCTCGGTTTTGAAGAGAAAGTGTCTTCCTGCAGATTGTGGGAGCACAGGGCATGAGGCTTTGGGGACAGGCCTGGGGATGGGCTCAGCTGTGAGTAAGGTTATGAGGTAGGAGCTGCAGGGAAAGGTTCCACAAACTCCATGAGCCCTATCATTCTCCCCCTAGGGAGGAATTCAGCAGGTACTGCAAGTCAGTACATCACATATGCGTTGATGGTCTGCAGCTGCGTTGGCCACTCCGACAGCCACTGAATGGCAGCAGGGACGTGCTGCCAAACGTGACCTGACAGCCCTGCCCAGAGGGTGCTCAGGGCTGCAGGGGAGGCCAGCAGAAGAGGACCAAAGGGCTCAAGTCTCTGATTTCCCTCACGAGATGACAGATCTGACAGGCACATTGGTAGGTTTTGATTGGTTTCATGTTCATGCAGCCTTCATTTGTGATGCAGCTCTTCAGATTTAGTAGAGCTGCACTATTGGTGCTGCTGCAAGCAGCTGGGCACAGCTGGCCACTAGGTCTCTGCTTGTAAAATATGTGTGAAGGTTGTCTTGCCATCAGCAAAGTATATTCAGAAGGCAGTGGAAGTTGGGCCAAGTTTCTTAGAGGTGTGGCTAGATTTTTCTGTGCCTTAAATACTGTGGTGAACCCCACTGTTTGTGCTGAGGTTAGTAAAATCTGCAAATAGCTTTGCATTGTTTCAGCTTAAGCACAAGGATATTCTCTTTAATTCCTTTTTCAGTGTTACTGAGTAAGAATGAGGGTCTAGAGATTTTTTATGATTATGGTGCAGTGTTTTCAAATGCTTAGGCCAGAAAGCATTACATGCAGACATGGCATTTCCATCTGCTGCTCATCAAAGAAGAGAAATTTCATCCCCAAGCACTGCTGTGACATGTAGCGAAAACATGGCTCTGGTGATCATTTCTCTGTCAAAGTGCTGGTGTACTTGGTTCACAAACATCAGTTAAATGCCTCAGAGGTCTATGAAATAAATAGAAGAGCTGGATGCCAGGAAGTGGGATACACAAAAGCTACTTTTTGGCATCATTAAGGCAATGCAAAAAAGAGGATTGCACATGAAATGCTCTTACTCATTTGATTTTAAGCTCCAGCCCTATGTGAAGTAACACATGCAAGCTGAAGTCCTTTCCTGATTTTAGATGCCTTCACCGTCCCTTTTGCAATAGAGTGCCAGCTCACTGTCTCATTGACAGAGAAGGTGGAGTTCATGGTACCCACCACCAACATTACAGACTAAATGTTTGAAGTGCTTGCCTAGAAAGTAGCAGTCTGTTCCTGTCTTGCACTGCCTAGGGGAGTTTCCAAGCCACCAACTGGAATAGAAAGTGGGAGTGGAGACATTCACTGGAACTGTGTGGTGCAATGAAGACTGAAGGATCCCTCTTGGGTGGGAGTATGAGTCTGAAACTCATTTGAAAAGGCAGAGTGAGGTATATATATATAAATATAAATATATATATATATATAGATAGATAGATAGATATAGATATATATAGATATATATATATATGTATGTAATGCTTCATCTGTGTGTGTTTTGTTTTAAGCAGCTGGACTGAGGTGCTTTGTGCCAGCAAGGTGAATGTTCTCAGAGAACCCAGCCAGTTCAGGTCTATTAAGGAGGTGTGCTCTCTTTGTAAATTTTGAATTCACCAAGTTGAGACTGGCTCCAAGATGTTGAGTAGTACATTTGGGTGTGCAGGTACTTTTATGGGTCTGAGATGTAAATTTTCAAAGCAGTGGAAGTGACTGCATGGCTTGTACAAAGTTTCAGCTGCCGATTTCTCTTTTCAGGCTGAGTTGCACCATTAATGACTGAATGGGCTCTGCTGAGAAGCCTTTTCCTGACACCATGACAGCTGATGAGTCAGAAGCTGGAGAGTTAGCTCTGGAGCCTCTCCTCACGTGCAAGCTATGTCTCTGTGAATATTCCCGGGATAAGATGACCACTCTTCAGGAATGCAACTGCGTCTTTTGTACAGCGGTAAGATCTGTCAGTGCCTTCACATTACAGAAGCAGGGTAATGGAAGATGGACAGAACTGTGAGATGGGATTGCTTGTACAAGAAGCATATGTTGCACTCATGCTGACATAGGATGCTTTTCTAAAAAGCATTTGGTGTTAGCCTGTCTTGCCTTATTTAAAAGATTTCTCTTGTTATTTTACTTTTGATAATTTGTAACTTAATATATGTTCCCATAGCAAGCACTAGCAAAAAGTATAAATAAAGCGAAATAAGATGCAGTTTAAGAGTGTTGGAGAACATGCATAGTTTGCATGCAATCTCAGTATTTTCTTTTTTCTGAAGCAAAACCTTGAAATATCATAGGGATAGCTGTGAGCTTTTGTTTCCCTATTATCCTTTTCTGAGTTCTTAGGGGCCTTTAAAATCTTATATGTAACTTTTAAGGGCAGTCAGAAAACCTAAACAAAACTGGCCTTTTGAACCCCCTGCCTCTGTGCTGCAGAGATGTTGCTCAGGTCATGCATTGCCTATAGTAGTCAGTAAGGACTTTTTGGCCTGCAAATTCAGATCAAATAAAGCTGGTGGAAATGATAGGGGGAGAAGTTGAATGGGCTGATAAAAGCCCTACAGAAAGTAGTACTCTTCTGGTCTCTTTGTAAGCATGGGAAAAATGGACCTTGTTTCTCTGGTGGTAGTGACTTTGATGTACCTCACTAATGGTAACTAATGTACCTGACCTGAAAACAGGTCAGAAGTCACTGGAGGATGTTGGTGTGCTGCTTTTTGTTGTTTGTTTTTTGTTTGTTTGCTTGTTTTGTTTTGTTTTGTTTCGTTTTTTGCAAGGGGGTGGGTATTGGTTTGGGGCTTTTTTAACTCTAGAATAAATGTACTTGGTTTTATGTTTAAAGAAATTGTGGATAAACATCAAGCAAGTATGTTTAAGTTTTAGCCTTGATTGTTTGAATTCATGAAGAAATTGGATATTTGTGAAGCCAGCTAGGGTGAGAATATTTTCACTTACGCTGAATTCAGGGTAGCTTAAACAGGATGAGAATCTAGCTGTGTATTTCAAGAAACTATGATAAGATTGATTATTTTGCATTTCAACCTGAACTTCATGAAGTTTGTTTTCTATACCGACTTGCATGAAACATTTCTGTATTTTCATTTGTAACAAAAGTTTGAAGAACACATCACCTAAAAGGTAGATATGAAAATACTGTTTTAAATAAAAAAAAAAACCCAGAAAATTGGAGAAGTTGATGCTTTTACAGTGGTCCCACTCCTATCCCAAGAACTCAGTGTCTCTGGTTTAGTATTGTTAATGGTATATGAACCTCAGTGCTAGCTGGGTAGAGTAACCCTTAGGGAAGCGTGGGCTGCTGAGGACTGTGCCAGGCAGAGCTGGACTCTGCTCTCCAACAGGACACTGGCTAGAGGGAGAGGGCAGGAATGGCTGGGGGTGTTGCTGTGCCTGCATGTCCCCTGTCGGTGCCACAGCTGCCATCCATACACTCCTTCCCTGGCCAGCACTGGGAAGAGTCTCCTGTGAGCTTGGTGTTTCGGTGCTGTGACAGTGTCAAGGAAGGTGCAGTCACTTTGCTGACTTTGAACCAAGAGCCAGCCATGGGTGAGCCCGAATGCAGCTGGGAGAAGCCTTTAGACACGCTCTATTTATTTCACTGGGCATAATGTGTCTCAGTTGTGTTTATGCTCCCAAGTCCAGCGTTTGTCTGACTGTTGTCTGTGTCCCAATGTCCTCCCAATGGATGTGTCTGGGCTGATGCATGCCCAGACATGTAGATCTTGCATCCTGTAACAAAGAGGGCTCTGGAAACTTTTAACCTGGCTACATGACTCTCTGTCTTGAAGCCAGAGCAGTTTCTGGGAGGCCATATGAGTTGCACTTTTGGGCAGCCTCCAAAAAGCAGTGTCAGGAGCAGCTTGACATGGAGTGCTGGGACTTGCATGGAGGATTGCTTGGGGCACAGTCTGCAGCAACTCTACTGGTGTGCCATGCCCTAAACTTCCTCTCACCCTTCCAGGACATCTAGATACCTTCACACTACACTTAAGAAAGATTTTGGTGTAAGAATATCCCCTGTGAGCTCTGGGGTTGAGCACCAATCAGTTTTGCAGTTTTTCAGCTAGCAATGCTCTCAGCTTGTGTAGCTTATTCTTCTGTCACTCAGGGTAATTTTATATATCCAGGAGTAGTATTAAACTTGAAATAGTTTAATACTTGACATGGAAATAATAGGTTCTACTCCAATAAGCTGAAACCATTGTTTTTGTTAATTTTTTGTTCTGTTACATATTACTTTTTTTTTTCCCTTCCTAACTGTAATAGTGATGCTGCAACAATGATTATTTTTCACAGTATTTATGGCTGTGGAAATAACTGGAAATAGTTACTATTTAGATATTTGTGGGGGCGAGGTTATATTTCCTTTCCATTTGTAGACTGTAAAACCAAGGCATTCAAACAACTTAGAATTGTGTACAGCTATTTTTTTTTTCAGCTTAGAAACTCTTGCAGTAAACAAAATACCCCATAAAAGCTGTGTTCTAGCCAAAGTAAGTAAACTGTGCTTTAGAATGTGTATGTATGCATTTTGGTGGAATGTTGCTAGTAGGGCAGGAGTTTTTCAAATAACTGTAAACATTTTTACTCTCTCTGTTCTCAGCAGAAAAAGCAGATGGCTTGCAGAACATACTTGCCATCTTACTTCAATCAGGTCTGACGAGGCATGAGCCTTGGGTTCAACATGTGTTGCACTTGGCATAAGATTCCACTGCAGTGTGAGATAAAGCACACATTTACACATGCCAAGAATTTGGAAATGGCTGCAGTGTAGTGTATGTACCTAATGACTTGGTTTCATTGTGTTGGGATTTATATTAGTTTTGAATGAAAGACTGATCTCTGAAGAGGGTTGGGAAGAGGTATATGATCTGTGAAAGTTTTAGAGGACTGAACTTTACATTTTTCAGTTCATTTCCTCTATCTATAAAGTCTTTGCAGAGTGCCATGCTGTGGTGCACACTTTTACGTATGGATATTCAGCAATATCTGAACTGCTCAAGCTCCACGATTTTATGGTCCCTTTGTTACCTTTACTTATCCCTTTTTTGAAAGGGGACGGGGGGGAAGGTCTCATCTGTTCCTGATACTGCTCATCTTGTTCCTTGTCTTCCCACTCATCCTTGTCTGTTTTGGGGGGGATGTCCTTCTTATCAGCAGGCCCTTATGTTTACCTTTTTTTGCAATTTTTTCTTCCTTGGATGTGCAGCCACTCATGTTTTTGCCCCCATGGTGGTCATGGTGCTCACATGTGTATGTGAAATAATTATACACTATGTCTGTCCACACCATTACAGTGTTAAAAAATACAGTATTTTACAGTGCTTCAGTGCATCTGGGTCCAAAGCAAGCTAATATTATTTACTTCTTGATTGATCCACTTACAGAATAATACTTTGAATATTATACTTATTTCTAATAAAAGTTCCTAAATGTTTGCTCTTTTCCTTCCTTCTTTGCCCCGAGAGTGCCTCACTCAGATAAGAGTCAGGAGTGCTCTGGTGGGCAGTGCCAGGAATGGACAGGCCACCCTCCCCACTCTGCCTTTGCACAGAGTGCTGGATGTTGCCCGGGCTTTGGTGCTCATTAGATGGTCTGGAAGGTGTGCATCTAGGAGACTCCTGCCTTTTCAAAACATGGCTGAAACTGGGAAAGCAGCAGGGAAAGACAGTCAGTGGTGTGATCACGTGCATCTCGCATCCCCTGGGCTAGAATTGCCCTGGTGTCTGGCACAGCATACTCTACCCTTTGGAAGTGCTAGAGAGGAGTGCAGGACTGGCAGTAACACTGGAAGTACCAAGGGCCCTATGAAAGACTCAGTGTGAGTCTGTAGCCTGTAAGCAGTTGTGGAGGCCAGGTTTTAGCAGGTGGGGTAAGATTGCCCTGGTGGCAGTGGTGACAGGAGGGAACCAGTGCACTGCTGTTGCAAAAACGTGGTCTTAGGGGTCAGTAAAAATTACCAGTGTTGGCTTTACCCTGCACACCAATTCTTTCTGGTTTTGTCTTTGCTCTTTTCTTTGCCTCCTCTTAAGCATTTCAGGGCCCCAGTGAGAGCCAGGTGAGCAATAAATGGGATTGCTGCTATTTATGTCAAGCAGCAGCTTATGTCCATCTGTCTTGTGTGTTATTTACTGGCACAGGGTTTGGATGTCGAAGACACTGTGTAACAAACTGAAAACAGAAGATGCTTTCACGTATGTTATTCTGTGTTGTTGGCACAGGTTTAGGCAGAGCTAGTATGATTCACCCTTCTTTTTTTCCCAAGCAAATTCTTTGTCGAGTCTTGTACTTCTGAGAAGTGTGTGAGGCAACTGGGTTACAAAATGTGCAAAACAAATACCATGATGATCTACCTGTTTGTTACTTTCGTGCACACAATGCAGTCCAAATGAGATTAAACTTCAATGCAGCTTTAGGAGAAGCAGGAGTCAGCATGCAAGCCCAGGTAGCTTCTGTGCTTTCTTGTGCTTCTACAAGTAGGCGGTGTTCCAAAGGCAATTGGAGAACAAGATTTTCTGCTGCAGCTATGTATGACAGCAAGGCTAGGGCTAGGCATGGGCTCAAAAGGCTCCTTTGCTGCTGTGGGTGGTGCGGTGCCATGGACAGCCACCTGCCTGGGCCCTGGGGGGGCTTCAGCCTCAGAAAGAGGCTGCTGATGGCTGCTTTTACTAAAGAAGAAGAAGAAACTGTTAGAGAAATAGGAGTTTCTCTGTTGGTACTTCATCAACAGGAGGCTCTAAGGCTCCTCTGGTTTCCTTAATCTGTTCAAGAACAGCCGTGCATTGTTCTGCCTCCTTTGGGTGGCTGAACAGTGACATTTGGCCCTTAGCGCTGTGAAGTTTCAGATTGTGGAAGGAAGCACTCGGAAACTGGAAAAACGAATGTCTTGGGGTCTTGGCAAAAAACACGGTCAGAAGAGTCAGAGAGCAGAGGTAATCAAGTAGATCAAGGACAAGGAGGAGGCAGATGGCAAAAAGAATGGGATACCAGCTAAGTGAAACAACTGTGTATCAATAACCCACTGAAATAATATTTAGTACAACTTATGAGTAAGGGTATATTTGAATTTGCCATCATCTAGCCAACCCTGGGTTTTAGTATCACTTCTGTTGCTTTGTCCTCATTTTCAAGAAGGGGTTTGTTCTCTTTTTCTCCCCATCCTATGAGACACCTTCTCACAACTGCACCAGAACACTCACTACCTTCTCCTCTTCCTAAATATACCTTTTGCTGCAATGCCCCACTTACTTTATATAAAGCTCATCTCAGGTTGTTTTCCATTTGGAAGTGTTGACATTTGGGATTCTTTTTTTCCCTGCTCAACATTTGAAATTTTTCAGAATAATTTTTTTTCAAGTTTTAAAAAAGAGATTTCCTACACCTGGTAATATTGGCACTGAACACAGAGCACTTCTGTAGTAATTTTGATGGTTTAAGAACTTCTTGTATGTAATTCTCTGCAGAGTAAAACCAAAGGCAGAGGTGGGTTATCAAAAGAGTACAGATGTACCCGTTGACTTTTAAGGGATACTACTATTCAGGAAGAGGGACTGCATGTTTCTGAAGTCAGTAGAGTTGGCAGCCTCTGAATGGTGGCCAAGGGAAGATGGGAGGAAGAGGGAACTAATATTTTAATGACAGCATTTCATCGAAGCAGTTGGTGTTATCTCCATTTAACCAATGAAGAAATGGATGTGAAGTAACTTGTCAATGCCTTGAAGTGCCACAGTAACTGAGTCAGACTGTGACATAAGCCTCATGCTCGTGTCTGTTTTGTAGTTGTTGGTCAGACCAGGTTTAGCCTGACATGGATTTTTGGCAAGAGAAATTAAATTTGCAGCTGGTTCTATTTTGTGAAGGGTGAGTTTCTCTGGTCCTGTTCTTTGGTCCTTTTCTGTTTGGTGGTACCACTTCATGGCAACAATTACCAGGAACCTTTCCTGCTTTTTATGGAAGGCTGCTAGGATGTCTTGGGCCTCATGGTTTCATACTGTGTTTCTGAGCAGAATTCAGCATCACTGGTAGATATTTTGAGACAAAGCTGATGACAATATATTTCTCAGGTATGTTTGAAGGATCCCATAAAAAATAGGCTTGTGGAACAAGAGGAGGTAGTTATGTTCTGTTCTGTTGCTTGGTGTTTTCACTTGGTCATGACAAAATAAAATTCTTGTTAATGATGTTATTCCTTCCCTCATATTGAGCCATGAACTGACTGTATGTTCTTTGAAGCTACAGGGGCATTTTTTCAGTTTCTTTCAAGCATCTTTCTTGGTAAGATTCTTATGTGGCTTGATCTTCTATGCATTTGATCTTCTATCTGTTCATTTATGACTGTATCCGGTCCTTAGCAGTTAAAATAGAGATTGGGCAGTATTTCATTGGAATTTTGCTTCTCGCTTTAAACTGTGCCTATCATAAGTTTATCTGTAGCGAATGAAGAGATTTCCATTTTTGTCCAAAAACTTTAATTGGAAGAGCCTCACTTTTTTTTCCAAGCAAAGTGGAAATGCCTCCAAGCTAATGGCCAATACACTTGTATCATCTAGTTTTAAGACCATTTGAGAGATGCTTGAGGAGTTTGAGTACCACACATTGAAAGTGACTGATCCATTTTGGTGATGGAACATGTGGAAGTGCAGATGTCACAGCAATGATGAACATATTATTAAACATTATATAGATCTGCCATAAACACTATGAGTACTGTCTAGGGGGGGTATGTTTCTCTTAGTATATGTTTGATTAGATACTGGGTAGAACAAGGTGGTTAAATTTAGAATTCTGACGTGAACTGTCTCACCAAAATTAGTAATACTAGATTGTGTACTCACTAAAGAACAGGTAACATTCCTAAAGTATTAAGAAATAAAGAATGTTATGTCTCACTGAATAAAAAGTACATAACCATGGCCCAGAACTAAAATAAAAACTGAATGCCTATCTGTTCATCTGTTCTGAATCATGAGGCAGTCTGGAATGTCAACTGAAAAGTTAAGTATTCTCTCCATGTACAGTATTTCTGCCCCCTGCTCCCAAACCTGGAGTTTGTAAAAAAGTCCATGCTGTACAAAACCTGAACCCCAAACAAACACAGCTTTGAGAAGATCTCAGGAAGACAGATTAGACATTGTAAATAATTCCTGTGGATTTTAAGAGGGACTCCTCAGTTTTTCTTCTTCTTTTTTTTTTTTGGAATGGAAATTGTCTTCAAGTTACATGTTAGGAGAAAGGCCTTGTTTTGGCAAGATGCCTTCAATCATGTTGTGCATTTTCACATTTAATGTAGATCATGGCCTAGTACTGTCTGCGAAATACTGTAGATCTGTTCTTTACTTTTCCATAATTGAATTAAAGACAAATACCCTTACTTGTCCTGTACCAACTGCTGCACAGTGGCTGGCAGCAGTATCGGTGGCATTTGACAGGAAAATAAGCCAGTGTTTTCTGTTTTTTTTTTTTCTTTCTAGCCCTCCCTCCATGTTTCTTAATAAAGATACCTGTTCAGCTTTGTCATATTACATATGGGGTTTCTTTTATGCTTTTGTATCCAAACTAATGAGGCTGCATTTTGGGATCTGAACAGCTGCAGGCAGGTCAGAGAGGAGCAAGGTAATGGAACATGTCCAGGTACTTGAAAAGCAGTATGTAGGAATGATTGAGATCCATCTTTTGTCTTTGATACATAAGTTATCTCAAAGTGGATTTGAATAGAAACTTCATATTTCACAGTGAAAGGGATATCGTGCCTTTGTCACATCATTACCTAGCAACCTAACACTGAAGTTACACTTTGAACTCATTTTTATGTTAAAATGCAGAACTGTTATGATCCCTTTGCAGACTAAATATATAACCAAACAGACATATTTTTCTTGATAAGTACATTAAAAATAGCTTCTGTACAATATACTTTTGGGAAAAAAAAAAAGTTGAAGTTAGAGCAGCATGCAGAAGTGTTGAAATGAAAAATCCATTAATAGCCTGAACAGAATTTTCATTCTTAGGCTCAAAGCTGACCATAGAAAGCACTTCTGTTTATTACTGAAGAAGGAATCTTTTACATTACTACTTTGTGCATTCCTTGATTAGGCTTTTCAGTGTATTTTTAAAGATGACTCCGTCATCTTTCAATGTACTCTTCCAACAGACCCTTAGTTCCAGGAGGGGAATATGTACTTGGGGAATTGTAGGAATTTGTCTAAATCATAATCTTTCCTACAAGTCTTGCAAGGTACAAAAAAACCCAAAACAAAACAAAACAAAAAAAAAAAAACCACCAAAAAACCTTCATGAGTAACATTTTGTGACATAGGTAACTGGATATTGATATTATTTTATTAAATAGAGGAAGGTGATGGCCTGAAAGACAAAACCAGCATAAGAAGAAAAAAATCTTGCCCCAAAATGCTTAGACAACAAATTATTGACAAAAAAATGTCATTATACATTATGAATCTCAGGCAGACAAAAAAAATACTTGTAGTCCTCTTTTGACTGAAGTTGTCAGTAGTCCTGCAGGAGCAAAACATGCTTCTAAAAGCTAGATCAGCAGCAAAACATTCTGTTAGGTGTACTGAGTTTTGCTAGTGGAATTATATTACCACATTTGAATTGATCTCTCTTGCTTGAATGCCTCAGGATTTTATTATGTTTCCCAGAGCACAGATATGTACATGATATAGTTGCTCAGTGGGGAAAATCTGAGTTAACTGATTAGAGCACACTTGCAGGTATGGGAATTAAAACCACTTGTGTTGGTGTCTACTTTTTATTTGAGGGGTGAACATAATGGAATCAAACCTCCAGTGCGTGATCTGGAATCAGCAGGATTCTAACCTGTTCAGCAAGACCTTGGTCAGTTTTTAGTTTGTTGTCTCAACAGTTCTGCCTTGGCTATGTGACACATTCATGGAAACTTTGCTGGCTCTGGCCATGGAAAGTAAGAGGATGGCATTTATGTCACCATGCGCCACAGATCCTGTGTTGAGGCCACTCCAGCCACTGACTGTTTTCCGTGCTCACAAGTCACCATACTGCAGGAAATTGGTGGGAGAGTGTAGCCCAGGGTGTTGAGATCTCATGATTTCTAGGATGTCAGGATTAAGACCCTTTCAGGAAATGCTTTGTATCACAGAAGGCAGAGCATCTTGATTTTCCCTTCCCTTTGAAGAGTAATTAAGTAGCATATGTAGTGTATACCGTTTTCCTGAGACACTGCTGATTTTTGTAGACATAATGCCCAAAAAATCTTGCCATTTTATGTCTGCAAAAATGTATTCTCTAAAGTGTGGGTGGACACGCTGCTGAGAAGGTCAGTTGTGATTCATTATACGGACATGGAAACATCTTTTCATCACGTTTTTGGCTTGCATCTTTTCAGATACTCTTAGTTGCCACTTCTCAAGTAAGCAGCTGAATTAGTAGCTGAGCTGTAAATAATGGTAAAACCACTCTGAAAACAGTTTCTCTGCAAGATGAAGGCATATTTAAAAATTTTAGTGATTTTCCAGTGTTTCTTCTTTGGTGCTAAGAGGGAACAAGAAATTCACATCTTCATTTATGTACATACTTTGGTAAAAAGCCTATCCCTTCAGCAATAAATATTAAATGCTTCCTTCAAGTTTCCCAGCAACTTTAGGCCCTTCTTGTATTGCACCCAAAGCACCTTCTCCAAGCGCAGAAAATCATGACCAAAGATTTCATATCTATAAAAATGATTTAACAGGGAGATTTTCTGGGAAATACTTGAAGATCCATGGCACTGCACAGCCCAATTACATAATCTCTCCAAGCTGAAAACACGGCAACCTCTAAAAGAACCACAGAAGGTTGGTTGGCCACTTATGTTCACCTGCAACCAAGCAGTGGGTTAGAAGAGAAGAATCCAGATCATTAGCAATCCTCAGAAACCTCTGTTCTCCTGGCTTGGTACCCCTAATGACTTAGATGCTGCATATGGAAAATGATTGCAAAATCTATACTATGGATCGAAGCTCCTTAAGAGCTTCATGCCCATCCTTGTACTCTGACATAATTGTCAGTGCTCTGAGCTCCTGTCCTGAGAGTCTAAATTAAGAACAAGCCTCTGGGCTGCTGCTGGGCCTGCAGTAACTTCTCAGGCTTTGTCCTCCCTCTGTAACCACCTGACCTGAGCTGCCCCCAGAATACAAATCTACTGTACCATGCTGTCAAAACAAATTACTGAATATCAGGCGGCACCACGGAGGAGACAGAAGCCAGGATCTTAGCAAAAGTAAAAGGTTGCTCTCTCATGCTTGCTGAGGAATTAAGGCAACCTAAATGCTTTGGTGGGAAGGAAACATTTGCCCTTCACCAACTGCTGCCCTGAGACTTGATCCAGAAAGTAATCAGGTCTCCCGTGAGGAGACGAAGTCAGATGTAAGGAGGTTCTGCCCACGGATTTAAGAAGTGCACTCAACACACTGCAGCCTGTGCAGGCCTTGGGGAAGGGACTCTGAGGGCAGACTTTTCTGTTTACATTACTTGTGGAGGAGGCTGTGTACAGGTACAAACCAGGGAGAAAATCTGTGTAGGGAGTGAGTACTTGCTGCCCCATTTCTCCTGTGATATGTGCTGAAGCATGTGGGCAATGCTCAGTGCTTAATGAATATGGAGCTGCAGGACGAGGTCACCCACGGCCTCCATCTGCATCAGTAACAGCTCTGGGAGCCACCCTGGGCTCTGGGCATGCTTTTCTTGGGCTTTCCCTATGTCACCCGCTGCCACTGCCCAGCCCACGGTGGCAGATGTGGGCACAGCCCTGGCAGCTCCAGTGTCACCAGGAGCCCACTCCCAGGCACCAGTGTGGTTCCATACCTGCTTCTGTTCACTGCTCACTGCTCTGTGAGGGAGCTGCTGTGCTGGAGGGTGCTTTGATCCTGTGGGTAAACTGACATTGTAAAAGCACTGTGCCTGGATGCCTTTGGGAGCAGTGGGCGAGAAGATGGGACAGGGCATGGAAACTGCTGTTGGAATAATAAAAGAATGACTCCTGATTAAATCTGGGCTGATAATCCCTAGGGAGCTAATACTGCCTTCAGTAACTGACATGATTTCTTTTTTGCTTTTCACCTGTATCTCCCTCGCCTCCCACACACTTCTTGCACCATCTATTCCTTACAACCTGCTCTGCTGCTTTCTTATAGGGGTGCATGCTGGATCTGAATACATTAGTTCTTAATGAGATACACATTTAAAGCTTACCAGTTAGGTTATATCCCAGCGTTCTTCTAAGAGAATACACTTCAAATATTTGCAAATCAAAAGTAAGTTAATTTAAAATGCCAGTAAGTTAAGATGATTCTACTTGCTTGAGCTAATATCTCTATAGCTCATCAGAATTCAACAAAACGTGGATGTGGAGATTTCAGTAGAGAGACAGACGGAATAATAAGGAAATCTCATTTCCATTTGTAAAGGTCCTAATTATCCTGACGGTTGAGAGGGAATCAGTTTTCCAATAAAAAATACAAATGAGGAAATTTCTTTAATCTGAGCACCATATGCAAGGCCTTCTCAGAATAGTCCAGACTAACACAGATTTGAACGTTACATGCCTATAAATAATAAAACAGTGTTTTTTGAAGAGTCTAAGGCTGCCATACTCAGAAAGGCTGTGATTCCCCATCACTCACCTATTAGCTTTTGAACTCAGTGCCTCTTCCAAAAGTTGGCAGAGACAGAGGTCTCAAAACCTTATTTCACTTTAACATATTTCTTGAAAATTGATGGGGCAATAATGAAGAAATCAGCAGTACTGGGGAGGAGGTTTGTAATGTGGGCATGAAATATAAAACTGTAGGGAAAAAACTACATTAGTCCTTCTTTTCATAACATATATTTATTTTCATTTACAGTAAACTGTGCAAGCGGATACAAAAATCTGTCAGAAGTCCATGCTTTGTTGTTCTGTTAATGCTGACTTGCAATTTATCGTATGCTTTGCAATTATTTTGAGGAGACTTTGTTGTTTTGTTTTGGGTAGAAGTGACCTTACTTACTTGTTTTTGCAATTTGGAGGAACAATTCCAGCACTGTTCTTTGGTCCATTGCATGAGTTTTGTGTTATGATTTTACTGAAGACTCTATAATATGTCTTATAAGGACAAATTGAATATATTTGAAACTGGCATGCCAGATAAAGTGTGAGGAGAATAAAGGGCTTTTTGAACTTGGAGGGGAAGCCTGCTGTTTTTGTAATGGAACAATTTGGAAACACTCGTAAAGTGGTCTCCCTGCTGGAAATAGACTTTGGATAGAGTAGAGGTTGATGATAAATTGTGATAAATTATGGAAATTATTTGCTCTGTGGTGGGGAGGGGCGGGGTTGAGGAGGAGGAAAAACTGGTGGCCGCACATCTTCTAAGGCACATTATAACCTCCCAAGCAGGTGCTGAACCCCTTTTCTCTTTTGTGCAGCTGAGAGCAGTGTCTTTCTTGTAAATGAGTTCTCCTGCAATGGCGAATGCTGGATGAGAGTCTGAATTAAGAACACAGGAGGAAAAACAAAGGCACAAAGCCTGTTTAATTAGGATAAAAGATACTCTCCTCTGCCAAATTCTCCAATCCCAGTTTAGCAGAGCATAGGGGTTGTTAGGGCTGAAAGGTCTGACTTGCTGACTTAGGTAAACGCAATGCTTGGCAGATGAAGTCATGCATAATTAATTGTTCTTTGTTGCATTCTTTCCAATGTAATGACTTGTAGCATTCACGCTTATAGTAATTGATGTTTGCTGTGTGCTGGAGCTTCAGGACAGCCAATTAAGGTGGTGAAGGTGGGAACTGCACAGCATCTCTGACATCTGGTTGTTACCAACATGTGGGCTATAACATTTTTTTTTTTCTTTTCTTTACTTGTTTCTAGTGTCTAAAACAGTACATGGAGCTGGCAATTCAAGAAGGTTGTGGTTCCCCTATCACATGTCCAGACATGGTATGCTTGAACCATGGGACCCTACAAGAAGCAGAGGTATCTATACTTCTCATACTTCTTTCTCTCTCCCTTTTTTTTTTTAAACATATATCCCCCAAATTTCTTTATCTGCATAATAATAAATGTAATCATACAATTTTTCCTTCCTTTACTTACTTTTAATGAGCTTTTGGCAAGAGGCCTGACTGACAAGAGGTGAGAGAAACAAACAGATGTTTTTCAAGGGTTTTGCTCCTTTTTCCCTCCCTCTGTGCCTTGGGGGAGAAATTCCCTTGGCATCTGCACAGCCTCTGAATTACCCATGCAGGTGACTTAACCAGAATACCCTGTAGCCCAGAATTGCTGAGCCTCCATTAGACTGTCAGTTCAGTCAGATTTGATTTGACTGCAAACACTGGAATTCTTGCATCTTTCTTAAGAGCAAGAACTCAGATTGATGGTGTGTGAGGCCAGAATTTCCTTGTGTATGTTGATCTTGGGCTGCAACAACCAATTTGCAGTCCAGTCTAATCATGCAGGGCTCTATAATTATATGGAGAGAAAGGTATCTGCACAACACCAGGTAGAAGTAGGTCTTAAGAGATATGGAAGGTGTCTCTTGGGATACACCCAAGGGATGCTTGCTTGCCTGCTTTGTGAGGCAGGAATGTCCCTGCTGGGCCTGAGAATACAAGTAGGACAGAAAAAAAACCAAACCCCAGCCCAGAAAAATAAGATGGCTAAGGGATTTTGATTAGATTTGTGCATTCTCTCAGTATTTGAGGAATAAAATCAAGGAGAATTAGATCTCCATCCTTGAAATGGAGAAGTTTGTCTTCTGGATTCTCTTGAGCTCTGTGCACACAGATGCTGTAACTATGGCAGAAGTATATAATCCTATTCAAATGCCATCAGTGACTGTGTGAGTACCAATACCAAAAATTGCTTTTTCTCCAGAAAAAATTCTGGATCTGCTCTCCAACATACATTAGAAATGTTGTGCTTAGTTGAATCAGGTCATGGGACTTTCAGCTCTGTTTGTTACGGCGTACAGGCATATATGGTGGAGCCTTTTTTTCGGCTGAATCCAGCTATTGTGAAAAGCAGCTAGCTGTTTCCCTTTCTCCTCTTTCTGCAAAGATATAGAGAGGGTGTAGCAATGTCCTTCCACCCATTGCACCAGATTGGAGGCATCTAGCCTTTATTGAAAATGTATTTTTAAAGGAAAATTACTGAATGACAGGAAGAGTTCTGCTCTGTTCAACCACGGTTATAATGCTATAGGAATTAAGAAAGATGTATTTCCTCCTAGTTAAGGAGACTCCAGGGGCATTTCATAATGGACCACTGGCCTAATCCTTGGGTGTTTTTTGGGCTGGCAGCAAAATAACTAAACAGCCTGAATGTGCATTAGTGTCCCGTGGATGACTGAATGTTCTGACACTCCCTTTTGGCAATGTGCTTGAAACACAAGCCTTCTGCTTGAATAGCTAACAAATCCCCAACCTGGTTGGGGAAAGCCTCGTCAAAATTACTGCTTACGTATTTTACCAAATACCTATTTCTTTAAGGAAAAAAAAACACCCAGAAAAACAGTAAGGACATAAAGAATAAACTGTCTCCATTCACAATCTAAAAGAACAGTGTGGAAACTACAGATTTATGTATGAACACTCTCTATTCCTTTTTTTTCCCTCTATAAATAAAGGCTGTTCTTTGTGAAAATGTGGCCTTTTAAAGCTATTTCTTAAAAAAGCAGAACCTTATCAGATGATACAGAATGTGTTTAACTAGGGCTATTGTTTGGCATGGAAGTTCTGTTTAGAGTTACAGTTTATTCCTTACACTCTCAAACTCCTAGTGTAAAAGTAGGAGGCTTCTCACCTCCGGGGGGGTCGGGATTTTTTTTCTTCTGGCTTCTGGCAGGACAAGGTTCCTCACCAGAACCATGGTGTGAGGCATGACACGTTGCCTGTACTGTGGGGACAAATAGAAATAAAAAGTTTTTTTTTTTTCTTGTCTGAGATAGCATCAGCGTTTTGAAAAGGTGTATTTTTCATGTCATGTTAGTTTCAGACTATGCTGTGACTGCTGTTCATCAGGAACTGTTACAATTTTGAGAAAAAAATAACAGTTCAAACTGTCTTTGTCATGGATGTGTTGCTAAATCAGGTCCTATACTTCGGGCTAAATGCATCTCACTATGTTAGCTAAAGCAGTTGTTTTGTTTGCTTTTTTAAATGCCTTTTGCCAAAGCCTGCAAAAGGGAGGTAAAGGTGAATTTGGGGATAATTTGAAGTGAAGGAAAGCTTCTTCATTGGCTTCAGTGCATTTTGGATTGAGCTTTCTTCAATGAGGAAACTGAACAATTAATAACAGAGCTTATAAGCATATATAACACAGTATAGCTATGAACACAGAATAGCTTTGGAAGTCCATCTTCTTCTCCCTCTCAAGGTCCTTACTCAAGCTGCGTAACATTCCTTCAGTGCTTTCCAGTGACCTGTCTTCATTTAGACAAATCATAATTAAGTCCTCTTTATTTTCTCAGTAAAATTCTGAAGTTTGTCTAGTTTGGTGCTAAATTACTAGAGCCTTTTCAAAGCTCTTGCCTTGCTTCTGATTTTTGTTCTTCTTCAGTTGCTTTTGGGGGATGGAAGGAAGGAAAAACTCTGGTTAACAATTTAAACATAGAATAGAATTTTTTTCTTGTATGTCTCATGAAGAAATGAGCAAGTGTGAATAGCAGGAATGTGTTTCTCTAAAACAGTTGAATATTTAATCAGTGCTTGGGGGATAAACTGCTTATTCATAGAGTATAGGAGATGTTGGGAATTAAGTCTTTACTTTCTGAGGTCCCTCTGGACCTCAGAAAAAAAAGTTCCAGTTTTTTTGTTCTTGAAATGCATAAAGTGAAAAGTCATTTGAACGAGAAAATTGTACTTTTCTGTACTTTGAAATATGTTTTCTGAAACAGCTCTGGCTTGGGTTTCTTTTTCCTTCAACAAAATCTATTTGAAACTGGTTTATTTCCCAGTAGTTTTTTTTTTTTTTTTTTTTGACAAATAGTGCATTTAAACAGAAGGAACTGTTTCACTTGCTTGAAATCAAGTGCAATCCTAGGTCACACCTTGACCTGTTACATCTAGATAGCAGCTGCTTGCAGTGTAGCTGTCTTGTAGCAGAAATAATTGAGGGGTGGTGGTGGTAAGGCAATGGTTTTGGCTACAGACTGTCTTTCAAATAGCTGGTTACACAAAACAGGGGAAGTTCAAAAACAGTCTTGTTAAACAAAATGTTTGCCCTTTCAAACTCCAGTGGCACAATAAACAAAGATTACTTGGATTCCTTCCTGGAAGCAGAAGGTATAAGGAACATCTTATGTTAATACAGTTCTCTTTAAACACGCAGACTTCTGTCTAGAATATTCCTGTCTCTCTTGGGAACTTGCTCCATTGATTTAATTGTACCAGTTAATATCCCTAATATAAATAAGGGGTAATTTATCATGGTTTGAAATTATTTTGCTTGGTGTGAATCCAGTCACCTGTGTAAGCTATGGATCAGGGTAAATCTCCACTGCATACAGGGATTTCTACTGTAATACTCACTTGGATAATATCTAGGGCATTGTGCTTTGCTTCTTTGTGATTCCTGTATTGTTCTGGGGTTTATAACATCAATGCAGTGATCCATGTATGCATAATCTGATTTGGATTAAAACTGTGCAGCAATCAGTAAAGGAGGCACTGATTTGGGTTCTTAAGTTTGTCCAGAATTACCCCTTTGCACGCAGCGCAGGTTCTGCTCATTGTCCCTCTGTCTGTGTAAATCTGTGATCCACACCAGTGCCAACGTGACAGAGGGTTGTCAGCACTCTGTAAAGTGATGCTGAAATAGGACAGTAACCCAGATCTTAGAGTTCTTAATTGCCTTATATTCCATACCTAGCCAAACACAAAATCCCACTGGGACTTGGTCTAAAATATCAGTTTTATTTTTTATTTCAAAATTGGTTTATGTTTTGCTGCAGAAGAGATTGAAATGGTAAAATGAGAAGGAATGTGAGAAAATGCTGCAGGCTGACCTATCTTTTTCAGGGTCAAAATAAAAATTTTTGTTCTTACTTACTTGTTTTTTAAGTAAAACCTAGGGGAGCAAGTGAGAGAGCCTTAATTTTGTTTTTATTTGTCACTAAATAAGAGAAGTGCTCTTTAACGGAGAACATGAATAATTTAGTATTTTATTATGACTCTAGTGAGCATGGTAGCTTGACAAAGTTGTGGGTGTAATTGCTAACAGCATAGAGACTGAGCTCCCATACCCCTTTCAAAAGCAAACCAGAGCCCCTGTTGGAACCATTTTACACTGCTTGCAAAAGAAGACAGTGCCTCTGTGAGTGGGGCTTTGGCAGAGGTGGGCACTGCCACCCTTTGCAAATTTTTCTGCCACTGTAGGATCTGCCCTTGCTGCCTGTCTGGTAAAGTGAGAAAGGGAGAAACTTTTCTCCTGCTGAACTTCCCTCCCTTGGCATTATCAAAGTTTGATTCATATGGGTGTGAAAGGAAATAAGATCTATTCAATTTGCTTGATTGCCTCCTTGCATGTCCCTTGAAAGTCTGAGAATAGGTGGAGTAGTGATTTTCCCTTTCCACTGTGGTAGCCAGTATTTAAAAACAGGGGAGTTGTTCTTCCTTGGGTCCTGGTTACTGCACTGCCTGGAAAAGTTTGCTGCTATGTACACTGAACCAAATTATTGTGAACCATTTTAATTTCCTTTCTTTGCTCTTTTGTCTCATGTAGTAGCAGGGACCCTGGTTATTGTGACACATTTCATGACATGATCTTTTTGGGTGCTTGACAAGGATCCAGCTGGAGCCCTTTGTGGTAGTAAGCCTTCAGGATTTTGCTTTTGTCCATCAATATTTTTACTTCAGGTGAATGCTGCTGTTCTTAGCAATAGCTCTTGTGTGTTCTTGTGCTGTGTAGCAAGAGGATTTGAACTGCAGATATTGCTTACAGGGTATGGGAAATAAGAAAACTTACTTTGACTCCTAACAGCCTGATATGTCTCAAGTCAAGATATTTTCAAGAGAGGAGTGTTCTTGCCTGTATTTTTTTTTTATTAACCCCCAGTATTAAAAAAAAAAAAAGAAAGACAAGTTCACCAAACTGTCCTCTAGAATTTCTTCCTACATGGAATAATTTCGTAGCATAGACTAAGAAAAGTCTGTTTTCTGGTATGCTCATGGTCTTCCTCTTTTGGCTCTTTGCCATCTGCTGGGTTGCTGGTTTGCTGCCTCCCCAGATTTCCATGCCCTGACCAGCCCAGAGACATGAATGATTGTGCAGGAGAGGAGGTGTTTGGGATGGACAGACACCCAGGTGGGGCTTGAGAAGTTGTCTGGAAATGAACATTTAGACTGATGCCAAGTAGGAGGAGATAAACACCTAATCCCCTTATTGTACTTACTACTGTCCTTCTTGATTAGGTATAAATAAGATTAAAAGTTCCCTGAGGAAAGGATTTGCTGTTTTTTTTTATAGGGACCTGATATCCATGTTTGTTTGAGTTTTTTTCAATTAAGTTTGCACATACAGCTTTCACATGGCACTGAATTCAGGCAGCAGGAATTTGTGCATTGTTTTCCTCATGCCTAAAGATACTAAATCTCTGAGGTGCTTTGCTTCAGCACCTCTCATGCTGACCTGTGGGTGGGTGCCATCAAGACCTTGTCCTTCCAAGCCTCTGGGGGTCAGTGGCACAGGTGATTTGCTGCATGTGTTCAACACCCAGAGCTGCACACAGGGAGGGCGAAGCTGAGCTGTGAAGAGGATACTTAAGAAAAAAAGTGGAGCTGAGTGAAGCCAGTGGGGAAAGCTGGCATGGTAAGCTCAAGTTTTCCCCAGGAGAATGGGAAGCTTTCAGCACTGCCTCTGCTTCCTATTGAAATCTGTGTTAAGATGCATAACTCTGCTCCCACTGTAATAAAAAAGGCTGATTTTTAATACATGGGAAATTCTGGGCTCAATAGAACTGCTCTTGAAAAAAACTGTTTGTTAGAAGTAAAAGCAAGTACAGAAGGACCCCAGCCAACTAAACAATTCACTCAAGTGGCTCTTACAGCATTGAGACTCACTGTTTTAATTTAGTTGTAATGAAGGAAAATGTAAAGTAGTTGCCAATGCTCACCCAGCTAGAGAAATGCAGATGACTCTTTTCATTTTCCAAACTATTTATATGTGAAGCTGCCCTGGGGAGGAGTGGGCAAAACTGAAATGATGTGTCATTGCTGAAATTGCTAAACTTCACTCTTTTTACCCATTTGATTTTTTTTTTTTTTTGTGTTTTCCAAGAGTGTTTCAGCTGACTTTTGATGAACAGGTGAAGAGTTTCCCAGAAAAATCTCTGTGTTTTACAGTCATAATAATCTGAAATATTAATTAATTACAGCCATATGAATCTTTAAATCATTAAATCTTGACATAATTTGGATTCATTTTTGTATTCCTCTGGCTTCAGTTAAATAAATGAGCCACGTATCTGCCACAAAATACAGTTGTGTACAATCAAGTCCAAATGATTTGAGATATTAGTAAAGCAATTTTGTATTTTATATGCAATTTTTTTTCCATCTGTGAAAAAAATGTATTCATAGCATGATATTGAATATATACTGGATTTTGTCATTGTATTTTTTCTCATGGGTGCTATACCCTACAACTGAGGAGGACAGCAAGGGCCAGTGTCCACTTCACTGAGGGCAAATTTTGCCCTTTACAATAATATGAAGGACTGTGGTTGGACACTGGATGTGAGATTTGAAAGCCTGTCTTTTTGAAGCTGTCAGTTCTACCCTGTCTCACAAGTGCTTCAAATGATCAGGTCCCAGGTCTTATATTAGTCTAGGTTTATTTTCAGTAAAAGAGAAAAATATTTCTAGTGCTGGTACAATGTTACAAACTGATCAGATAAAGAGAATGGTCCCACATTCTAAATCTGACAAACATGTGACTCCTGAAGTGCTGTGAAGTTCCTTTTAAACTCCTCCATATCCTGTATGCAGGTTTGCTTATTAGTTTTAAATAGGGCACTTGGTCTTCTTACGTAGACTGTTAATTGGAGATTAGAGCATTTAGCCTTTTAGGCTGCTAGTTTAATTAGGGTAATGTGTAAAATATATCAGCAAAGCCTGTTTGTCTATGCCAGCTACATTTGTTAACTTCAGTCGGGTTCCCAATAGGCTTCTCCGTGTCTAAGGCAAATTCCAACAGCAATGGCATTAGTTGTCTTGGCCCAAACCCCATGAAATTAACAAAAAATGGAAACCAGACTGCCTTTCAGTTCCTGAGAGCTAAATGGCCCCTGCCATTAACACTGGGAGATGTGAATGAAGAACCATTCATTTGAGCTGTATTCTTGTGCATGAACACCCTGCTGCAGTCTCCAGGGCTGGCAACACATCACCCTTTGTTACACTAAACCAACATGAAATAAAACTAGGAAGCCCGAAGTAAATACGGAATCCTTAGAGAAGGTTTTCGTGTTCATGGAAAGAAAGACATGGGCTGAACTACTGGGTTGTGTGGCTGAAATAGGGGAGGTTAAGAACTACTTTTTTAAGTTTTGGAGAAGAAGTCAGGGTGTGGAAGAATGTGGTGCTGAAAGCAAGCAGGAACAAAAAGATGAATTTGAGACCCAGCTCAGGAAAGCAGGTGTGTACAACATAGCATTTATTTGTCGCCCTGTTCTTCTAAGTTCTAAGCTTTCTTCTAAGCTTCCTGATTTTTGTAATAGAGTTTCTCACACACTTTTCATGTAAATAATGATTGTTTTGCATTCCTTTCTGGAAGAAGAAAAATTTGATGAACTGTTAGTTTGACCAGTGTGGCTGCAGAAGTGGCAATTTCATCCTCCAATCCATAGTCACTTTTGAAAGTCTATAAATATTGGAATTCAAAAATAAACTGTGCTCTTTTTACTTTAGATGTTTCAGCTTGTGTGTATCGTTCATTTCGTGTCCTATTACAACACTTACTCACTTTTTAAAGTTTGTATTTCTAATGCTTCTTTTGTGTATTTCTCATTTCAGATTGCCTGTTTGGTTCCTGTTGACCAGTTTGAGTTATACAAGAGGTTGAAGTTTGAACGAGGTGTGAAGCTTTTTGTCTCTATTACCTTCTCTTTTGTCAGTGGAGGCAGCACGGTTATATATGGCAGAGACAGAGCCTGTGGAGTGAGTTAAGGAAGAGACACAGAAGATGTCTTTGCTTTGAAATGGTTCAGGAGCACTCACTAGGTCTGACTGTGCTCCACAGACAAATTCAAAATCCTGTTTTGCAGAATCAAAAAAGCAGCATCTTAATGAATTGTCAGATTTCTGCTCAAGCTTGTGGGCAACACTCTCAGACTGTGTGCCTGGGACTCCATTGTTCTTCTGATGGCATGTTCATCTTGGGTCCTTGAGGTGGTTGTACTGGTAGAACTTGTCAAGGTGCTAGAGGATGCTTCTGTCCAGGGCACACAGACCTTTTACACATCCGTAGGGATCTTCAGAGCTTCTGGGGGACACATACTCTGAAATGCAATGTGAATTTTTGCAAGCATCCCTGCAAAATAGCTTTGTTTACATAGAAGCCTCATGTGTGTTCATCTAGGAGAGTTTTTCTTCCCAAGGAATAGTAGTCCCCTCATTCCTGAGGAAGGCATACTTTTTAAAGAGGTTAAAAACTGAAGGTCTCACTGAGGCCAAGATTTCCTGTGCCCAGAGGTCACTCTTCTGCATCAAGAGGTGGTTCCTTGACAAAGCTGAAGAAGAAACTTGCTAGTCAGAAAGATGAGATCCCCTTCCTGGTTTTAAAGACTGTCACCAGCTTCAAAGTTTCAGCTGGAAGGTGCAGTGTTTTTCAAAGAAAAGGTGCACTGTTTTTCAGTGTGTGGTAGCGTACAGAGCGGTGTGTCTGAGACACTACCCCACTCTGCCTGTTCTCAAACTTTCCTTGAAAGACTGTATTCATATTCTTGCTCTGCATGCCTGCTTAGATGCAGTGGATTGTGTCAGACAATGCAGAGGTCTATAAAAATTAGGCAAGTAATGCACTTGGAAAGTTGGTCAGGTAGAAGAGTATATAGGTTTTTACTGAATCTCATCTGACATGAATCCTTGTGAATGACCACAAAATAGAAAAGCTGCAAAACACTAAAATATGCCCCAGAGTTTGTGGGCAATGCAGATTGTAGATATGATATTCAGGCACTCAGATCACAGATCAAAAAAAAAAAAAAAAAAAGAAAAAACCCCACCAAACCTTGGTTTTATTTTTTATGTCTTTCTCCTGTTTTACCACCTTCTTGTTTATTCTTAATTTCTTACAAAGTCTCTCCAGCTCATAATCTAATCAATGGCTTGTCTACAGTCCTAGACCATGGAAATCAGAGTTTGTTAAATCACCATATTGAAGGGGAAAAAGGGACTTTCTTGCAATACATTTATCTGTTTTATGTAATACCTTTTTTAACTGAAGACTCTGAAACTATTGGATTCCTGGTATCTCTTCCCCTGTAACTAGCCAAAGCTGAACTCATGATCTTTTGTCCAGCTCACTGTTACTTTTTTTTTTTTACTGCCTCCCACACAGAGAAGCCTGAAACTTGTCTGTTTTTTAAATCCTCCTTTCCTTTTCTTTATTGCCTAAGTCTGACAAATCCTCTTCCACCTCTGCTATCCCTCTTCATTATGATTTTAAGATCTGTCCTGACTCCTTTATGATAAAACTGGTGTCCAAGCAGCAGACTTAGGCATAGCCCTTTTGCCTTGCCTTTTGGCCCCAGCAATAAATCCAGCTTACTGATGTCTGGGAACAACGATTCCTGCTAGCTAAAGCTCTGACCTGGACACCCAGCACTAATCCCAGCCTTAGCCAAGACCTTTTGCCTATCCTGGATTTAATGCTGTCCCCAAGGCTGACCTCTCTGCACTCATCAGTGGGACTTGGTTTATTAGCTTCTGCACCAGTCTCAGATCTGAGCCTTACCTGGCAAAGCCTGCCTGCCCTGGTCTGACACTCTTTTTCTGAAACTAGCAATAGACCTCACTGGTGGCATCTGCTGGGGGTGAATTCTCTCCCAGAATCTGTCCAGAGACTCCTTCCTGATCTTCAAGTGATTGGTAGAGCCCTTCCAGACATTTTCCATTGTGAGAATCATTTTGAGGAAAATTTCGAACACTCCAAGAAGGACTTACACATCCAACAGCTATTTTCCTCATCCCCAGTCTGTGCTAGCTATGTTAATAGAATGTTCTTACTTCTCATTTTCATTGCTTTCTTTTTTTAATGGGCCAATAATATTGTGTGGAAACATAGTGAGAAGGAATTGGTATAGAATGGTGTATCTATAGACAATTGTTAAATTTAATAATAGATGCACTGATGGTAGGCTGTTTTCTTGTGGGTTTTGTGTTCTTAGAATGCAAATGCGTTCTTAAAAACAAGATTTTTTTGCATGTCTGTAACTTCTCACAGAGTTTCTGTGAAGCATATTTATTAGAAAAACAGGAATTGCTCTATGTCTATTTAGGATGGCATTGATGTAGTCAACAGAAGTAAAGAAATAGAGGAATGGTAAGTGGTTAGGGCATATGCATTATGTTTGCCAGTAGGCTGAGTGGTAGATGTAGAGAATCTCCAGTTTATGCCTGACTCAAAAGGAGTCTGTTTTAAATGGAGATTTCTGTGAAACACAGTCATAGTCTTACCCTTTCAGTGAGTACCTCTTCTGAGCTAGAAATAATTTTCTCCAGGGTGCTGCATTCCCCCTGTCTGCCACCTACATCTCACCTGCTTGCTTGCATGTTTTATGAAAACTGGCCAGATCCCTGCCCAAAACTGGCACTGTTTGGGAAGGCTTTCCTCCTGAGAGTTGAGGGAGCTGTGGCTGAACTGGCTGCAGGGTAGCCGGGGAAAAACTTGGGAGACAAATGGCCCTAACCAAGAAATGGAGCAATGTGCCAGAGCAGGATGATAGCCTCTTTCCCTTTTTTGGCTGTGCCTTTTTAGTTTTTTCTGGTTTCACTTGTGCTCCATGGCAAACCAAACAGTATGAGACAGTGTGGATTGCAAAACACCATCTGTAGGTTCTTTGTAAGATGGAGGAAGTGGGAGAGGAGGGACTTTCATCTCTTGCATTACATCTTGCTGCAATAAATTTGTAAAAAACAGGTTTACAACCCAACTCTCCTCCTCCCAATGATGTCAAAAGCAGACATTCTGTCTTTCACCCAAACACAGGATAGAGGAATTTAGGTTTCTGAAGCTGAAATTTCAACAGAAAACATGCAGAACCTATTGCGTGAAGGATTAAATGCAATAGCAAGTACTAGGCCATAGTCTTTCCCAATTCAGGGTTTCTTTTAAGAGACACCAAAAATAAAAATTTCTCAGCCAGGACATTACCTTTTAAAAGTATGTAAAATATGAAAAGTTACTTGATTTGCTGTGGCTCTCTTCTCCCTACTAATGAAGCTGAGAACTAATTTGTTTTTGCTTTCATTCAGTAGAAAGCAAAATGTTTGTTTTGGGAGGCAAAGAAAGTGTGTGCAAGACAGTAAGAGAAAAGAATGCAACTAGATCCATGAAATGGCTGAAAGTAGATAGTACAGGTGTTTTGCTGTCACTGCCTAAATTATAGGTGACAGCCTTTGCACGGAAATAGAAATTCTCTACAACTGTTGGAGCTCTCTGACACAGATTCAGAAATTACCTGAGGTCAGAGCACTGTGTAGCTGTGTGTCCTGCAGCCAGCAGAGAAGATGAACATCCATATGTGCTTTCAGCAAAATTTTCCAGAGAACATATATATGAGGTCCTTGTGCAGCTTTTTTGTTTCAAATGGGACAACTAATTTTATCTGCTAGAGGTACCTTGTAATGCCTTTTGCCATCTCACAGTCAGGATTTCCATTGACTTCAGAGACATCCCCTCTATCTATTTATTTTCAGTGGTGGTACCAGAGAGCTCCCAGGGAAGGAGGAGGGGCAAGGTAGCTCCTGCAGGCATGACAGCCCTTTTCTGGGGAGGCTCTGCAGGGTGTGAGTGTTCATCTGCGTCTCATGGAATTGAGTAGCAAATGACCAACAGTGAATGTGTCCCAGCTGGGTTTTTGTTGCAAATTCCTTGAATAAAGATTGGGAAGTGAGAGAGAGGATCAACATTTATCATTCCATGGCATGTGGTGATGACTGTAACTCAGTGTCTACACCCTGAATCTTGACTCCTGATACCAGACAAATAATAATTATATGGTACACTGAATGTTAACTGCAGTTTGTAGATAGAGGAGAGTAAATAAGGCATGGAAAGTTACTTGACATTAATGTAATTAAAGTCCTTCTGCTGTTTACATGGAAGTTACTGCATGGCTTGCAGATGTCAAAGACATGGAGTGGCCTAGTGCTACAAAAGACACACGCTTCTCAGCAAGCAGCAGCTAGGTTCCTATTTTGAACCATGCTATAAAAGGCAAGGAACACATTCTGTGTAGTGTATTTCTATTGTTGCAATGCTTTCAGTGCAACTGCTTAGCAGAGGACAAATGCAGACCTGCCTAAAGAAGAGCGGGCCCAAATGCCCGCGGGCGTGGGTGTGAAGCACTATGGCTTCCACACCCTTGTGCAGAATTGGGTGCTGTATACCTAGACACACGTCACTGGAACAAGAAGGGGACTGCATAAAGGTTTTATTTCTCTCTCTGTTGCGTTTCAGAAGTCCACTTGGACCCCCAGAGAACGTGGTGCCCCACAGCCGACTGCCAAACGGTGTGCCACATTGCACCGAGCGAGTCGGAAGCGCCGGTGTCAGCGGAGTGCCCCACCTGCCACCTGACCTTCTGCTCCTCCTGCAAGGAGCCGTGGCATGGGCAGCACCTGTGCCAGGAAAACCAAACTACTCCAGTGCCAACCGAGCAGGGGTAAGATGGGAATCCATGACAGTCATGCCATGTTTTGGTTCTTTTCATCACAGGGCCTCACATTCGGTTCATGGAGCAGCTTCCTTCTAGGTCCACAGCTTCAGCTCGGAGACTCTCCATCTCTCCTGGTGTTTCCTAAATACAATTCCAGTCTAAATATTACTTTAAATGCTAAATTTTATTTTTTAATACTTAATATTATCTGTGTACTTGTCAAATTTGAGTTGCAACTGACACTTCTAAAAGGTGAAGCCCTCCAGGACTTTAAATCTGCCTAAAGGCTTTGTTGATATGCTAGAATTATGACCTGTGCCTGTACAAAAAATCCAATATACCAATATTGCAGGATCCAAATTTTGCTTATACTATGATTAAGAAATCACCCCTGCTTAATATTTACAGAATCTCTGAATAGAAAAACCTTAACTCCTGCACAGTGTAAATTTCACTTGGAGTGAAAAGCCTTATTTATGCTCATTTTCCTTAACTGCAAACAACCTGCAGATGAGGTTGTAAAAGTCATTAATCTAAAGAAGAGAGGCTTTTGTGTTTAAATTGTCATTCTTTGGTTGTCCGTTTTTGTTTTCAGAATCAGGTTATGTTGAGACATGTTTTCAAAGTTTTCTATCATCTTTTTTCAATAAATGAAAAACTTAAAACCTAGATCATTCTGCTTGCTAGACACTCCATGGAAGAGGAGTTGCCAAAAAGTTCTTGCTGTGATTTTTCTTCTCTAGGTGTGATCTCTGGCTGTGGTGGAGTTTAAGCCTATTTTATTCAGACAAGGAGGATTCAGACAAGGATTAGGAGTTGCATAATCCAGTCCTGTTAAATGAATTGTGTAAGGTCTCTCTAACAAAGTGCTGAGTTTTAATGCTATAGGTGATTAATTGTGGGTGTAGTGAGTGTTGGTTTTATATAGTGTTGGTTTTTTATGTGACATTAATAGTCTTACGCCTAGTAGTGAGTAGGTTTCAATGTATTGTGCTGAATATAAGAAGCTTCACACACTGAGGACACTTAGGACAACTACATTAGATGCTCTGCAAAATAAGCACAATACAAATCAAGCAGTGGACCTGCATACCAACAGTTATGTTCACATCTCACTTTAATGTTTCCTTACTCTTCTAGATTCCTTATTGGAGCAGAGACAGATGCATCAATTAAGCAGTGCCCAGTTTGTCGAATTTATATTGAGCGAAACGAGGGCTGTGCTCAGATGATGTGCAAGAACTGCAAGCACACGTTTTGCTGGTATTGTCTACAGAACTTGGATGTAAGTGCTGCAGATAAAACACCAGGATAAAGAATAATGGGGTTAAGGGTTAGTCTGAGGCCCTGTGCAAGCTCTTTGTTAGTTCGTTGCTGTCCTAGAGAATTTCTTGGCTCAATTCAGCTTCTGACTCAGCTGCTTTCTCTTCTTTCACCCAGTCCTTTTATTTATATCAATATAGTTTTTTATTTCTTCCATGAAGGGTTGTGGCCATGTCTGTGGGTCCCATGTTCGTTCTTTGAGGGCGATGGGACTAACACTTTGCTTTCTGGAGGTTCGTCCCAGCAATACCTTGCTTGGATTCTCTCTTCCTAAAAAGAGTTTGGTTGAGAGTGAGGGAGATAGATGTCTTCCACCTGTTTCAACAGGAAAGGACGCAGTCTGTCTAAAAAATGCATGGTACTGGGTGAAGGGGGTTGTTCCATGGTATGGTGGCTAGGGAGGACTAGGTCTCCTTTACTAATCTATCTCTAGTGCCGTGCTTGCTGAAGAGAATGATTGGCTCTTAGGCTTGAGGATAAAAATGTTCAATCATGAGCACAGATTGTGAAGTGCATGTTGCTAGTTACTTCTCAAAGGTTGCAAACCAGTCTCAACTTGTGTGGACTTTGAGTATCCTAGCAGCATGAAGAGTCCTGGAAGTAATGCACTTGTATACATGGCAGCTTGCCCTTTTGGCACAGTCATCAGTAACAGCTGTGGGAGCGTGGAAAGGACTTTACCAGCACTTGAAATAAAATGTTGTGTGCTGTGTGGCTTTTCTTGTCTTTTTGTACTCCGCAGCCAGCAAACAATGAGACTTCCTCAGTCTTCATCCTTTACTCAGCACGCTAAACAGGTTTCTCTTAGTGTTATGTCCCCTTTCTGTGGGGGGATGAATGTGCTTTTTCAACGTGAGTCTTAGGGCTTGCCTCAGAGTACATGGAGTACAGGGTGATTGCTTAACACTGTGCTGAACCAGAAGAGTGTCACATTCTTGCAGACTCCACAGACATGCCCTTATCGAGTTTTTGTCAGTTCAAAGGGACAAAGAGAGAAAGAAACTGTAGTTGTGTGATTCAAATGTAGTTTCTCTGAATGTGTGGGGGTTACAGGAGCTCCAGGCATAGATGAAGGTAGTTCCTGCAAAACCAGAGAGTGGAGCTGAAAAATGAAAGGGGAAGCAGCATCAGGTTACAGCACAGTGGTTTAGGGAGGGTAATGCAGGGCATGAGTCACGTTCTGAAGAAAAGAATGGGTAGTTTAGTAAGTATTAATGGTAAAAGAGAAATTAAACAGGATTTTTGTACATTTTATATTTTCCTGTTAAGTCTAAGAAGAGAATTACTGTGAAGTAGGTACAGCAGGAGAACAGAAGGTAAAATACTTCAGGAAGATGATCCCTCACATTGCTAGTTTTCAGAAATGCCTGTTGTTTCCAGTTCCCTTTATCATCACCAAATTATAGACTAGGTACTTGTGCAATTAGGTGAAACTCATGTGCTTATACTTTTCAAAAATGGAGGAGGAGAGATGCTGTATGATAGCTCAGGTGCCAAATACACGCTAATTTCTGAAACTGCAAGAAGTTACTCTAGGTGATTATTTGGAAGACAGGTGAACTTGTCTGCTGGCAGCTGGCAATTTCAAAGCAGTGCCAGAAAGGTTGTGTTTCCACTCTGGTCTTGAACTTCTCCCTGCAGTTCTGTAACCTGCTCTTACAGCTTCTCCTTTTGTTTTTCAGAATGATATTTTCTTACGGCATTACGACAGAGGCCCTTGCAGAAACAAGCTGGGCCACTCACGGGCTTCAGTGATGTGGAACAGAACACAGGTGTGTTCCTAGCCAGCTGGGCAGAGCTCTCATGCATGCATGAAGCAAAGAGATTTTAGCCTTCAGAGAAGAACCAAGATGATTATTTTCATATTTTCATCTTTTTTTGGTGACCTATGCTATGTTTATGCATGCACATGCATATTTTATTTTCCGTGCTATCTAAATATGTCTTTTCACCACCCTGTCTTTCAGGTTGTGGGGATCCTCGTTGGACTAGGTATCATAGCGTTGGTGACCTCCCCCTTGCTGCTTGTGGCATCTCCATGCATCATCTGTTGCATTTGCAAATCTTGCCGGAGCAAAAAGAAAAAACCCAGCCTGCCGACAACCTAAAACTCTGTGTCTCTCTGAGTCTCCATCTGTACAGCATACGTATGTGAGGAAGCACAGTGGTTGTGTTTTGGTGCCATACCTACCAAATAATGCCCCCTTTTTTTTTGCCAGTTCTTGGGATAAGTGCCTATTCTTCACAGGCTACTCTATAAGTAACAAGTCCAGATTATTGCGCAGTACATACGGTGTAGGTTTTTGCTTCCAGAAGAGGAAAACAGGACACCATTCAGTCCTTCATACCCTAAATATGATCTGCCATTCAAGACTGATAGAACATTCCCATTTTCCATCAGCTGCACATGACTTGATCCTGCTGCATTACTCTGTCTTTGCAGATTCAGTCACTACTGTCGTGCTTGCTGTTGGTTCTTGGTGCCATTCAGATTTCTCAGAAAGTTTTGGGTCTTTTGTGAAAGAGGGAGAGGGAAAAGCCTGATTAGGTTCTTCTGTCTGATAGCTTCTGTCCAGTTAAATGTAACAAACCATTAAGAAAATATGTTTGATAGTTTCTTGTCAATTGGCTGCCAGGGCATTTCTTTCAGCATTTAAATCCATTTTATTTTTGCCATTGATCTCAACTATAGAAGTAAAAAAACCGACAAAACTCTTTCTAAGATAGGGCTCTCTTTTGAGAGACTGGACCTTGAGAAAGCTGCCATTTTTTTTCATATCAAACATGACATATCTACCATGAAATATTAGGAATATGCATATTTCCCTACCATTGGGCATGCCTTTTGTCAGTACCATGGGTGTAGAAAACTCACAGTGAAGGGAATATTGTAAAAAAGACTGTGATACAGTTTCCATTTTGTGCAGAGCATTGGGATCCCGGTTGGGTGTGTGCAGAGTGGCAGCATGGGTGCAGATATACCAAGTACATACGGGCAGACAGTATATTTTTTTACAACAGTTTACGTAGGTTGGCAGCAAGAGCCCTGTTAAAAAGTTACTGAAACCAGGCTAAGCCAAGCCCTCCTTCAAAACCTTATGGACCTGCTGAAGTGAATACTTGAGAAATGCTGTGTAAATGTGACCTCCGTCCATTGGTGGGTATTTCTTTCGTCCTGCTCAAGGTTAACAAACTCTGTTACTGATATTTTTTAGTTACTCTAAATCTGGAAGGCAGTCATTTAATAAGTGCTTCATTTTAATTTGGTGCCTCAACATCAAACCAGTTCAAACCCTGTTATCAGTTACACCTGTATAAGTTCACTGAAAGCTCACTGAAGAGCTGGAATTACTGCAGCTCTTCAGTCAGGAGTAGCTGAGATCAGACTCTACTCCCTGGAGTTTATTTCCTTAATGGATGGTGCTCCTCACAACCGGGGCCGGTGGCGCTTTTGTTCTGAACTCCCGTCTGTGCATTCTATATCTGTGGGAACAGAGTCAAGTTTGCACTGTATAACTGGTTGTAATTCCAAACCCCTTTCCGCAAGGGCTGCAGGGTTTGAAGAGATGCTCAGCCCGAGCGCGGTGTCGGACTCGCGCTCCGCCCGGCTGCTCCTCTCGGAGCACGGGTCAGCCGGGAGTGTTGCGTGGGTGCTGTGAGTGCTGGCTGTGTGTGCTGCTTGGCCGAGCCTCAGGAACTTCGCCTTCTTGGCAGCTGTAAATGTGACCTTTTTTTCTGTTTAACTTTGCTCTCTGGTTACTGTAACAAAAGTGGCAGGTTTTTTTCTTTTGAGAAAGTGTAGTCTGTTGAGCAGACTAGCAAGGACAGAGGCCTTAAATGATACTGTCTGTTTTACTTTTTAATTGATTTCTTTTATAAATACTGTCTGACTTTGCTACCAGTCGTGGCTGGAGGGCAGGCAGTGCTCGCCAGTATGAAAGGCTGTATTTATTCTTCATCCTCAGCTTTGAAGGGAAGCAGAACGGTAGACAGTACATTCTAAATACAGAGTGCAATGCAGGCAACTGCCATTTATAATAAATAAAGAATGTTTTCTGTATGTGTTTTCTTGAAGAGCACTAATGGTAGTGCTTTGGGGTACTTGTGACAGATTAAAGTGTCCAGCCCTTGGCTTTGCACTATTTTTCTACCTATGTTTTTATGGCACTACTGTCATTTTCCATTTTATTTATGAACTTGAAGTTGCAAGTCTTACTTTAACAAAGCCTCAAGGACAAATATGTAGGAGCTGTACAGTCTCTTTAACCATAACCAGCATTGCAATGTACCAATATCCTTTGCATGTCAAAATTTGAGTGTTTTTCATGTTTTGTGATCTTGCCCATGACCGATGCATCCTTTGCTAGTCTGGTTTCTTTCCTTGTCCTCTCCCTCCTTCTGCTGGCCTGTTTTTGCTAAAATGCCTATTGGAATGAGGGTGGAAGATCTTTTTTTCATTAATACTGTTGTGTTAATGAAACTGCCAGGTTCTCCCTCTGCTAAAGAAAGGCAGCTGAAGGCAGCTGTCTTGCACCAGTTTAAGTGCCTGGTGGGCGTACAAAATTGGTATAAATTAATCATGCAGGAGTTAACACAGCCTGGCAGTCTCAGTGCCAGTCCAGGCATCTAAGAAATCTAGATTTGGATTGGTAGCCCAGGCTTTTGCTGGAGGTCTTTACGCAAAAACTGGATAAGGAGAACAAGAGCTACAGGTGCCACTTCCTTTGGCTGTATAGGTGCAACAAATGGACCAAGAAAGATGCTCTAGACATCTTCAGAGCTTAAAATGAAAGACTTAGAACAATGATTTTTTAAAAAAGGCCGTGTCCAGTGCTCCATGTATCCTGGGTTTCAAATTGCATGGGAATACTTGAGCATGTGCATCAAGTAGACCCTGGCCTGGCCAAATCAAGCATTACCTGTGCTGGAGTGCTAGGAGCAGGAAAGCCCTGATGCTTTGTTTTCCAGAAGGCAGCTATTTTGCACCAACTGGCTATGCTCACAGAGTTTCCAGGGAAACATTTTAGCAGGAATCTTTTTATGGTGTTGGCTTTTAATTTTGTGTTGCTTTGGTTTGTTTTTTAATTTTGTAAGAAACATTAAAGTCACTTTATAAAAGATTTATTGAAAGCATGACAAATAATACTAGTAATAATTAGGGAGAATGAAAAAAGACAAGACTCTGACTACATCTGACTCTTCTTAATCAAGGTATCTGTAAATCCACTCTCCTGAGCTCCCTCTGTGCGATGTAGTTGGTGCACATCACCAGCTACCAGGCTTCACTGCTCTTCCCATCTCTCTTCTTGCCCTTGTGGCAGGTGGCTGGTGTGGGGGCAGCAGCCAGGGGAGAGCCCAGGGCTGTGGCAGTGCTGGTACCACATAGGAGCAGTTGCCCACCCTGGATTCATCACCAGTTTGTTCTTGGGCCTTTAACCACTGAGAGACACCTTGGGGGTTTTGGGCCTTTAATGTTACATTGAGAGCATTCACAGATGACTCTCTTGGAGAGCAGAAGTGGAAAGTACTCCATTCCTTCTGAACCAGGAGCATTCAGACCTTATGAAAATTGGGCTCTAGGTGTTTAAAGGTCAGTTCCTAAACTTAAGAGACCAGTGCTGGAAATCTGGATTTGTACTGCATCTGGCCACAAATCTCCATGGGCACATACCACATCATTTCCCATCAGTCACTGGTTCTGTGTCAAATACAGCTGAAGATCCCATTCAGCATTCCATGTCCTTGTGTTAAAATGAGCATGATGATACTTGCTCCCAAATCCATGTCTTAATAAAAAGAAAATACTTGTCATGCTACAGCATAAGTGCATCTCTGCAGTATTTATTTCAGAGCTATAGTGGGTGCTCAGTGCTGCCCTTCAGTAAGTGATGGTTTATTTTTGGTGCATGGGGTTGCTGACCCCAAAGAAGGGCACAAGGGGTAACAATAATGAATGTTTCTCAGTGCTTTAATAATGCCAAATGCTACGTCTTCTTGTCTGTCCAGTAACACAGCATGAAGTCCAAAGATATGTTTAAAATGTGCACAAAGTTTACTTGAATGAACTAAGAGAAACTGGATATTGCCTCCATATTTGCATGAGGAAATAAATACAAGTGGGCAGGTACTACTGCATTTCCACAACGTTTGGCCACTCCATTTTTTGGTGCCATAATGGGTGGTTGTGCCTGCTGCTTTAAAAATTTGAAATCTGTTTTGCACTGTAATCTCCTTCTCTCAGTCATTCTTTCTCATAATTCCTTTTATGATCTTATTTTCCTTCCTACATTTCAGGCCAAAGAGTCATAGAGCAAATCTAGTAGATTTCTTTGTATGAGGATAAAAATCTTCCAGGCATTTTCTCCCAGGTTTTAAAAAGATATTTGATGCTGAGTTACCTGACCAAAGTTAGAAATTCCAGACTTGGCTTGTTTAGAAAAACTTATTGAGAGTTAAGAAGTTCTCTTGTAACACCTAAATAAGGGCTGCTTTGTTAGAACTCATAGATAAGGGAGTCATGCAGCTTTTGAGCTTCACAGAAGAGATGCTTCTGTTGTTAAGCAGACTTCTTTGGAAATGTGCTGGGGGAAAAGAAACCCAAACCCCCTATATCCTATAGACATATTTTTATTGTATAAATCAAAAATACTTCTCTTGTATAGATTCATAATTTAAGGATTCAAACCCTCTGGAGGCTTTATAGGGTATACTTACCCAGGAAGATAATCTTATAAATAGGCTGAGGCAGTTGAACAGTGTGCTAGTTATAAAACAGTTGTCAGACATCTCTCACACATGAGTGTGTAGGATGAGATCATAATTTACATGGCTTGAAATAAAGATGTGAAAATTTACCTTTCCTGGAACAGCAAGAGTTGGTTCTTCTGCAGTCTTCTGGAAGGTTAACTTACTGCTAAGACTCTGGAGAACTTCAGTCTCATTTTAATTTGTACTCTAGTTAGCAAAGTAATGAAGTGAGAGCTGAATGATGTTGCTGAACATGAAGCCCAAAGGTCTGTTTTGTGTCATGACAGGTTTCTCATAACCAATGTGGTTTTATAATTTATTATTATAATTTATGCAATGCAAATATAATTTATAATTAGTAATTATAAAATACTAAGGATGAAGTATCATTGCCTTTATCATATGATATTTATTTTAATTGCATTCCTACTGGAAGGCTTTTCTCTTCTGCTTCCCGTAGAGAAGGTCATGGTGCACCTGCTAAGTAAATTTGTATGATATGGTGCAGTCCACAGTAAATTTTTCCTACTATTTTGTAGTTATATCAAAGGTTTTTTATGATCCCTCAAGTTAGTTCTTTGAATCAAGCAAATATGTATTGTTGGGAAAGGTAAATTTCCTAGCAATGAATTTTATTGATCATCACAATCTGAGCTATAAAAGACGATACTGATTGACAAGGTCCACCGGCTCTTTTGGGGACACAACCTCATTCTTCTCCCTTCTTCCCAAAAAATCTTATATTTTCTTGGATGAAAATTAAGGATGTCAGTAATTTGCTTATGCCTTCTGGATGTCCAGAGAGAAGCTGCAGCTTCTGGTGGTCACGTGCCAGGAGATCCCAGACAGGTTGAATGTGCGATGCTGCAGTGTGTGTGCAGTGAGTTGCTTAAATTTCAAGAAGGTGCCTGAGCTTTTTGGCTTCCTGGGGCCCATGCAGGATGTGGTGGATGTGGTGCACAAGGGACTTGGCCAGGTGAGGCTTTGAGTGTCACCAGCTCGATGGCACGTGTTGTGCTGGGCTGTCTCACCTTGTTCGAGTGCATCCCAGATCTTCATCAGGGGCCCTATCTCAAGATTGCCCTTTCCATAGCTACCTGCCCACTTCCAAAACACCCCAGAACCCAGGGCAAATGTGTTCATTTTCCAAGTCTCTTGCTGCTGGCCTGGTCCAGTTTCACAGAAGCTTCAGTTCACATGAGCTATTTGGAGCTCAGCTGGTCTGATCATTGACTTTTCCCTAGTGATGAAGAGAAGCAGAACTGTTCCATATGCTGGTATTGGCATCACAGGCACCAAGGGTCGCTGTGTGAGAGCTCTTGTGACTGCCCCAGCATTGCTTATTTCTGAAAAAAGCCTGTGTTTTAAATGTGTGTACATGGAAGTGTCCAAGTCTGACACTGGGTATGTTTGCGTGCGTGGTGTGAACCAGCAGTGGCCACAGACCCCTGTCCTGCCCCTCGCAGATTTTACATTCTGTTTATCTGGTTTTTTGGGTTTTTTCTTTTCCTCTGGGTAACACACTTTCTTCACCACTTTTCTTCTGGTGAAGGGCAAAAGGGTTTGATCTTTGTAAGATTTGTTAAAATATTTTTGTGTTTATAAGAAGAAAGCTGACATGTATAAAGAAATAAGTGCTTTTGTAAATTTTTTTTTGTGATAGGATTCAGCATTTAAATGTTTTACAGATGCAGTTTTTTGCACCCTCTGCATATATTCATAAAAATTATATTTATTTTCTGTCTTTAAGGTTTACTTTGGGGTTTTTTTTTTTCTTCTGATGTTATAAAATGCAATATGTGCAACATTAAAAAAAATCAGTGTAAAGACATCATCTCATTTTGTTGTAATCTTCAACTGCCTTTAAAAAGATAACATAGAAAATTTATGGAAAGAATTTCAATACATTAGAGATGCTTAATGGAAATTTTGAGGATAAAAGAAGGTAAAAAAGCTTGAATCAAGAGTCTGGACTGTTATTTACTTTCTCAAGAATAATTGACGTTAAAATCCTTTTAAAGAGTGTGGGGCAGTCTCTGGATTAGCCCTGGGAGCCGCTGCAGTGGCATGCAGACAGCGGTGGTGTTTGCTCTCCATAGATGGGATACAGGATTACTAAAGATCTGCTCCCCTGCAAAGTCTGGTGGAGACTCTGGCTTGGGAGCTACCAGGAGCTGGGGCTACCCCAGGAAGTGGATGTGGGATGTGTGGCAGGCTGCACAAAGCAAAGTCTGCTGCTTCAGAGCCCCCTTTCTCTTCACTTGCTCCCTCAGCCCTGCTTGTCCTTGCAGCAGAGCGGGGCCTCCTGCTCCGAGTTTCCAAAGGACCTGGTGGAAGGCTGCATCCTGCTGTGCACTTGCAGACATCCATGCTCCTCATAAGTTTCCTCACACTCCCACATCCTGCAGTGCTTACAAGAGACAATCACAGCTGTGGTTCTGAGCATCACCCATGAAGGCAATGTTTACTGTTAAATATTTCTAGCTTAGCTACAATTACTCAGCATCTGAAGGTAGGATTTTCCAACTGGCTGACACATCCTTGAAAACTCCATGTGTCATCTGTGGGGCTTTTCACCTCAATACACTGTCTGAAAGGTCTTGATAGTTTTGCCTCAGAGAGCATGTTTTCAGGATGAAGGTTGAGAAGAATACAACCATTGTCACTTACAGTTCAAATTTTGGTGATGAATGTACATTTTTTTACCCCACTAGTTTGCTTAGAATAAATTCAGCACTGATGGCATTCCATTTAAACACAGCAAAATTTTTTTTTTTTTTCCAAATCTGTGTGTGTGTGTTCAAGGCTTTGGTCTTGTGTACAAAGCAGGAGCGACTTACCAGTCCACACATTAACAAAGGTGACGACTTGGCAGCAGACTGAAGGTTTTCAGCACAGCACTTTTCCTTCAGAGGATCTTGGTGATTGCTGAGGAACCAGCTTTCTGATGGGAATGTGTCCATTCTGTCAGACTTATGATGGACACCAGCTGCTGGCAGCCAGTGTGCCTGGTACCCTGCCAGCCTACCAGCTGCCAGTGGTGGGCAAACTGCCCGGCTTCCCACCTGGTAGATGAGTGAACTGCCAGCTCCTCACCTGGCAACTTTGAAGAAAACACCAACAAATCTTTTCCAAGAAAAAAAGATACACATTCCTGAATTTCCAATATTTAAAATTCCAAATCAGACTAGTCTAAGCAACCCAAACATCTTCTGGCCAGGAAAATGAAAACAAACTCAATGGATTCAATTTTGATTTGATTGCAGCTTCAAGGTGCAATTTCCCCTCCCAGCTCCTGCAATTGTCATGAAGACTAGTTTTCTTCAAAAGCGTTTTATTTCAGAGTTATTTGTAACCAAATCCCTCAATTTTAAACTCTACATGTTTTCTGAGATTACATAAGATGTCATTTACCTTCTTAACCTCTGTGCGTGCACATCTATCCACTCACCCACACCCACTTCTACACTACCCACAGTATGATCCATCCTTCCAGTTTGACAAACACAAACCTCTTAAAACACCTTTCCTGGTCTCCCATTTTTGCTCTGGGGTGACCCTGTGGGTGGTGCCACCCACCCCATCATCATTCTGTCACATTTTCCTATGGGGCCCTTGACTCCTCCTGGGAATCCTTCCTCCTCTGTAAGCAGCAATGGTCTGCCTCTCAGAAGGATTGCCCTTGCAAATACCTTTCCCAATGTCCTTTGATCCTGGTACCTACCTGGCAGCTCTTTTCTCTTTCAAGTTCTACAACTTTTCTGGTCTGAAAACTTCTTAGTTTTTGGAAACCAGAAATCACAGAAAATTAGAACAAAAAGGCTTGTCTTTCTATGGAGCTTTCCATGCATAAAAAACACCAAAAAATCCAAAACCCCAAGGCAATCTACCACAAAAATAAAACTAAACCAACATCCCATACTACCCACAAAATTATATGTTTCTCAGAGGAAACACTTTCCACTTAGAGCCATGGGTTACTTCTTGCATGGGACGTCTCATGCTGAGCTTCTCTGCCCAGAGAACCCCTTGTTAACACCTCTGTAGTGAGCCATGTCTGCAGCCACTGCTGTGCTGAGTCTCACAGGTGTACAATGGGCAAACTCAAGGCTTCAAATCTGTACTGTGATGTGGGGGGATAGAATGTAAGAAAATAAAGCTAGTGCTGAAGGTAATCTCGCCCCTGAGGAGTTGCAGCTGCACTAATTATCAAAGATTAGGAACAGGTCTGCCCTTAACAGGCCACAGCTGTGTCCAATAAGGATGAGTGCTATAAAAGAGGGGGTTAGGTGGGTAAGGAGAGGGCTGGAGTTTGTTGGCTGGACTGTGAAGAAGTAGTCAGTGCTGTGAGGAGCTGCCCATGAGAAATTGCCAAGAAGGTATGGCACTTTTGCAATAAGATGACAGCACTGTGATAGTCAATATAAAAAAACCTAAATCCTCTTTTTTTGTCATTCCTTTCCCTAATCTGAGCTCTAGCTGAGTTAGAGAGCAGTGCACCCAACAATAGGTGCAGTTTAAAATTCAGCAGGCTGTAGGAATATCTGTCAGAGCTCTTAAGCAAGTCCTGTGTCCACACCTGCCTGAAGATGTGCTCGTGTTTATCCAAAAGGGGAAAATTGCAAAATCTCTGGTTTCTCCAAATAGGGTTATAAAAAGTGTCTGCAAAAGGATGAAGCCTTTGAGTAAGAGCACCCCATGTCTTTTTCCTCAGTAGTGTCATGTAGGGAAGAAATGAAAAATCCTTCCTGATGCTGACCCTTTCTTAGCATAATCTATTCTGAAGCACAGTTGGTAATTTCACAGTCTCACCTTCTTGAGATCCATGCCAGTGTCAAGAACTCAGACTTTGAGAGACCTGGAGGACTGGCCAATTACTAGGTAACTGTGTTTTCCTGTCTCTTGGCTAAAAAAGTTGTATTTAAGCCCAGATGGATGTAGATGCCTGTGCTACTGTGTGTGGTTCCCAGAGACTGGGAGACTGCTGCTTCTGCTTCTAGCAGCTCCTGCTCATCCTAAGCACCCCAGCTAGTGGGGAAGCTGCTCTGGCAACTGCTGGATTGACCTATGTGAGTGTGTCTGAACATCCTATTGCTTGGTTGGGTTGCCCAGAGAAGTTGCGGTGCTCTGTCCTTGGAAGTGTTCAAGACTGGGCTGGATAAGACTTTGAGCAACTTTGTCCACTGAAAGTTGTCCCTGCCTGTGGCAAGGGGTTGGAACTAGATGACCTCAAGGATCCTTACAACCCTAACCATTTTGTGGGATGGGGGCCTGTGGGTCACACCCTAGGAAGAGGATTCCAGGAAGTGCCCAGAAGCAGTGCTCTGGATAGCAGAGGAGGTACTTCAGGACCTTGAGCCTTGCTCAGTAGAATGCCTCTTTAGAAAGCTTTGAGGTTTTTTTTAACTGTACCTGCTCCCATTTGGCGGATTTTCTTCCTGGTCTCCCTGGGATTCCCAGTCAGAGCGTACAGTGAGATATGCCATGGGAAAGATCAAGGGATTCATGTCTGACTCCCTGGGATACTGAAGCTTGACTAAGCTCTATTGTTCTGCCCTCAGCATTGCCAGGAGAGGGGAATTAATCTGTTTTCTGCTACTCTGTGTTCAGTTTTGCTGACCTATATGTTGCCTGGAAGGGGTGGTGTTCCTGATGATCTTTCAGCTGGAGAAGCCTTGTGGCATGTCTGCTACCAAAGTCAGCTGGAGTGAGCAGTGTTGTAGTGCCAGGGGTACCAAGTGAGGCAGTGTCATTTTAAAAACACAATCAGAACGGATAGGAGACTTCTAGCTTTGCTCAGGCTATGACTACAAACAACTAAAATGTGACATGCCCTGAGGCCTCCAGCCTGTGTCATCACGAGGTTCTGTAGGGAGCACTTTGTGGCTCCTCGGGGGCAGTGGTTTCAAAGTGGTAACAGGAATGCTCTGGGCTGCAGCCAGACCTGAGTCCCTCTTGGCTGGGTGAGAAAGTGCAGCAGGGCCTGATAAATCTGTGGTAGCTCAGAAACCAGAAGAGTGCTTGTGGTAGTGGTGGGTTGGCTGGGTTTTGTACTCATTCCTACCACCTCTGACCTATGTTGCCTTCACATCACCCCTTAGGGGTGGTCAAGGGCTCTTGGCCACAGGAGAAATCTGGTAGACAGAGTGGCTGTAAGGAAACTTTCCTCTTCTCCCTTCCACCAAACTTATAAAATTTGGTGTGGTGATAGTGTTAAATCAAAGGCTTCAGTCTGTACTGCAGATAGCTTTTGGAGGAAAAGACACCTCACTAGTTAGCCAAAGGCTAAAGTTCAGCCTGTAACTATGACCCTCTTACTAATTCTATTTATGAAGATGAGTGATTTCCCATGTCACATCCTTCACATAGACTGTGATGCTTGTGGGTTGTCTTTCTGCCTGTTCCCCCCAGATGAATGCACAGCTGTTCATGCTGTTATGAATTTATTTGAATTGGTGCCTGGTACAGCCACTCCAGAGGATCTCTCTGCCTGAGCACTGTGAGAGGTGGTAAATGTGTCTCCTTGCAAGGCTGTGCTGCTGCACAGAGCTTGGCTTGGACCTCTTCATCACTTGTAGGGAGCTTGGACTGGGTCCTACTACGGTGAGATGAAGGGAGAGTTTTGTCATGAATTTGGTCCTTTCACCTCTCTTCTCCACGTAAGGGTTAACTTACTTCAACAGTGCCCTAATCCCATTTTAGATGAGCCAATAAAACTCTGTGTGTTTAAGGTGAGACCTGTTTATAGAGGAAATACAAGGGGAATGGGCATGGTTGTGGAAGATTTTTTGTCCAATGTCCTGAATCCCAGCTTGGGACCTGGGCATATGAAAGGTGTTCCCCAAGAGTCTGGAAGAGGAGAGGCAGGTTTGGGGATCCAGGGGATACCTGACCACTGCTGCCCCAGTGTCTCTCCTGCCTTCCAGGGCTCTGCTCACATTTGCTTCCTGGCAGCTAGCTCCTGGTATGGCAAGACCCTTCCTCTGAGCCCCTCCAAATCCCTATGGAGGTGAATATAAAACTGACTGCAGAGACACAAAAACCCTTTCAAAGCAGGGAAAGGCAAATGCCTGTGTTGGAGAACAAATAATGGGAGTAATATATAAGACTGCATTATTTTTGTTAATTTTTGTAAGATGACTTGGTTCAGCTGCCAGTGTTGAGCATATGGGATCAATAAAAGCATTCAAAGAAAAGAGCATGTATGAAAACAACAGGGGGTAACTCAGCAAAAATCAAGCATGTACTTCTTTGTTAATTAAAAGCAAGCCCCTAATTCTAAGCTTCTGGTGGTTCATAATCCCTCTAAGGATTTTGGTCACTCTTCCCAGCTGTGGCTTGGGTTTTGATGGTGCCAGGCCTGGGCTTGTGGTTGTGCTTAGTGTTACGTGTGCATGTGTGTCCCATTGCTGCCAATGTGTTCTGTGCCAAGTTTGTGCCTGTGTATAAACTTTTGTGGGATGACAGCTCTGCAGGAGGCAAACCCTGGATGACAGTGGGCATGGAGACTGGTGGGATTGCATGCCTGCTTCCCTCCAGCAGCCTCATCTGCTGCTGACACCACCCAAGGGAATGGAGGGTGGTGCCCCTTTCTTTTCCTAAGCACCTTGTGTCTCCTGATCCTGCATCCATGTATTTTTGAGTGTTACCTAGGTGTGGTGAGACTCAGCCTTCTAGTTAAAATCAAGGAGAGACTTGATTTTAACTAGACCTGTGGCTTCTCTAAGTGAACACCTTTGCTCCTGAATGACTCCAGCAGACCCTGGAGCCGTGCAGGCTGGGATAGGGGTGTTACAGCTGTTAGTATCTACAGAGAAGGGTTTCTCTGGCACAGGCTGTGATGGTGACCTAGAGGGAAGCGTGTGCCCCACACCACACTCTGGCAGGGAGGTATGTCTGCAGCTCACCTCTTCTCCCCCAGGTTGGTCTGTACAGGAGCAGCAAGGTACTCAGTAATCCTGCTTCCACTCCTCCGGGAAGGCGAGTCCCCCTCAGACCCAGGGTTTGGTGTCAGTCCATGTCTGCAGCTGTCATTAAACTGAGGTCATGCTGGAAGGATAAGCACCTGTGACAACCAGGATTGCTTATGACCTTGGCAGGTGTTATTATAAGCCCCATTACTTATAAGTTATCATTATGCTATCATATAATTTTTTATAATTGCCATTATCTAACTATGTATTTATATGCATGTGGTGATCTTGGGACGCCTGAAGTGGCCAGTTTCTTCCCAAACATGGTTATGTTCCAGTGCATGGGAAACTAAAATACCTGGCTGTCTGAGGCCTGGAGAAGTCCAGGGGGTGATAAGGCACTCGAGCTATGTAGGACATTGCTTTGCTGGGGGAGGATGGAGGCATTTTCTGGGGGAAGAGGAAGTTATTTTGTTCTTTGCAAATCATGTGTCACCATCATCCTTGTCCCCCTTAGCCCTGGCTCATTCTTTGAAATGACAGTGATTTCGGCTGAAGATGTGCCCTCTGCCTCTTATTAGGGGATTTTGCACATCCAAAGCTTCCTGTAAAGCTGGCATTGATGTGGGCCTGCTGGGATTGCTGCTGAGCTGCAGCATTCCTGTGGCCTGGCAGGACAGAGGAAGAAGAGACTGCTTTATACTCTATGGACTGCATCAAGCAAAGTATAATAGCTTCCTCCCCAAGATTTGTTTTAAAAAATGGATGCTAATGTACTAAAAGCAAAGATGCCATTTATTTTTAAACAGGGTTTAACTAGAGACCATTTGCACTGTTTCATGCTGTTATCATTTGTGTTTCACTTACATCTCTGGGAAAACAGTGGGGGGAAAGATGTGCAAGTCCAAGGTGGGAAAGAGAGGGAAAAGAAAAACCAAATACTGCCTTGGATGTAGGATTCTGCTGTTGACTCTTGTGGTACCCACAGTAAATCCATTCAGTGTATCTCTGGGCTAAGCAGTAACACTGAGAGTCAAATGCCCTGAGGTGAAACCCAGCTCACCACCTTGCTTGCATCCCTAAGGAGCACAGGGCAGGGGATGTGTGAGAGAGGAGCAGGAGCAGCGACTGCTCACCAGTGACTTTGTGCAGAGAAGAAAGTGAGTGTGGGAAGGGAGAAGGAGACTGAGAGGGAAACAGTGAGTGTCAGAGGGATTTGTCTTTTGAAGTTTTCCTTGTCCATCATAGCCACCATTGGAATGTTACTGCAGGTTGTGCTACATCATCTCTGCTCCCAGGAAGCAACAGAGCTGCCAGAAAAGCTGTGGAGAGGCATCAGTTGCTGGCTGTGCTCCTTGCTCTGAATCTCCTGCCTGTGTCATGGCAGGGAAACAACGTGCAAGTGAGGGATTACGAGGGTGAACAGGCAAAACATGGGCCGGGAAGCAAACAGCAGGTTACAACAATTGTCTGACTCAAAGGCAAAAAAAACAATGTAGGATTTTTGCCAGCTGATTTCACGGAGTGATTTAGCTGTTTTGCCGTTAATGTTGCCCAGTCTCTGCTGGGAAATAGTTGATGTGGGCACACTGTCAGACTTTACGCTCCTGGAGGAATCAGAAGTGATGCTGGAGGTTGGTGTTGAGGGTCTGGAAGCTGGGTTTCTCAAAGTGGTAGCTCAGGGACTGGCACATGGATGGACAGCACAGCATGAATGACCCCATGGAGACCTGCATGTGTTGCTGAGCTGGTGTTGGCAGCACAGGGCACAAGAGAGGTACAGCTACCCACAGAGGGGGCACAAGTGTGGACCCTTCTGCCCTGCTGTCATGGGATGTCATATGAGATCATGCCTTTTGCCTAGTGGAGCTAGCACTGGGGTGGGACAGAGCCCTGAGCTGGCATCTTAGACAGCTAATTTGTCTTAATCTTCTTATCCAATACCTTTGGGGGAGTTTTCAAGCCTGTACTGGGGCTTCAGTTGGGCACCTCTTTGATTTGACCCTGCAGATGGGGCTCTGCTGCATAAGCCTTGGTGGTACCTGACTTGAACATCCTTGAGCAATAATGGGAAGCTGTGTTTATGTCCTTGTCCCTCCCTGTTCTCCTCCTCCACTTCCCCCAAAGATCTTCCTTGTGTGACCTCAAGGATGGCTGAACCACTGCAGAGCCACATTCCTTCTCCAGAAAGCAGGATATCCTTTTTCTCAGAGGTTTGGATTCACCATGGTCATGCACTCTGCCACAGCTGGGCCAAGTCTGGGGGCTCTACAGTGAGAACAAGGGTCTTGGAAGGGCTGCAGAGGAAATTGAATCATGCCTGTGTGTGGGCTTGCTGACTGGATTATGGGGCACTCATGGCTGCTGACTGAGCAAGTGCCAACTCCCAAAATCTGGGAAGAGAGGGGCAAGAAGGGATGGGGCCATGGAAGCTGCCAGATGGTGTCTATTTCTCTTATCTGACCTCTAGCAAGGGTGGGAATAGAAATGGAATATACTGGTGAGGTTTGGCCCTACAAGGATCCATAGAGAGCAATTTCCCCTTTGCAGCAGTGGGAAGATGAAATACTGACTTGCAGCACAGCTGAGTGCAAGCCCTGCTCCCCTGTGTGCTGCAGTGGTTGATTCTCTGGAAATAAGAGAAAATTCAGCCAGAGGAAGTAGGTTATGTTCTCCAAATGCCATAACATCTGACACATCCAAACATGGTTTGTGTTGCCAGGGTGGTGCAACTTCCCATTAACTGGGATGAGGGTTTTACCATGGATTGCTGTGAGCTTCAGCTGTGATGTGTGAGGCTTTGTGGGAGCAAAACAGTGTTGCTTTTCAAGGAGGTTAAAGGATGTCCCTGCCCTGCTTCAGATACTTCTCTGTATGGAAAATTTCACTATTACTTACAGGAACAGAGCCTTTACAAGTCTGGGAACAACCTGAGTTTCTCCTGTGTATTGAAGGGCTTTCTAGGGACTTTTTTTTGCTGCTTCTTCCCCTTTCTGCAGGAGTGACCCAAGGCAATGGCAAGGGGTAGGGTTAAGGGAAATCACTGATGTTCTTGCCCCTCTGCCAGGATGCTGCTCTCCCATGGGGCAAAGCAGAGAACCAATCCAGAGGTTTCCACTGAGTGTCATTTCAGAGCCAAAGCTGCATGAGTACTCTGGAACTGCAGAATCAGCCACTGTGGCAGGGCCCAGGGAGTGTTCTTCCCAGCAGGTGGCAAATACAGCTGATGATGACAGCCAGTACTTTGCCTTTTAGAAGATTAATATCTTTTATCTTGGAGTGGGTACCAGAAAAGACTCATACTTTTCTTGCTAAAGTCTTTATTTTCCTCTTGGTGTGGACTCTGAAGGGTCTGGAAATGCCAAGGATTCCCTTCTGCTGCCAGTGGGGTTTCCCTGGAACTGCTGTTAGGTTGGATAGAAAGCTGGTGAGGCTGAAGGTTGGCTGCTGCTAGCAAATATCAGTGGGGTAGTTCTGCAGCAGGTTGGATTAAATACTGGGGAAAAAAAAAAGAGAGAGGGTGAAATTGAAGCCTCTGAGTGAAATGGGGCTCTCTGTTCAGAGTCACTGCCAGAGTGAGTGGTAGAGCAGCAGACTAACTGGATCTGGATGAGACATCAAAGGTCAGAGTGTGCTTTGAAGGAGCAGCTTTAGCAGTGAGGAGAAAAGCAGCCTTATCAGGGAAAGAGAAACACACATAGACTGTATGAAAGAACTCCCTATTTTCACTCTGCTTCATTTTCCCCCTGGCCTTTAGAAACCCATTGCAGAGAAGGAAGGAACCTGGGCAGTGTTAGCAAAGAAGGGAGAAGTCAGTTTAGCTGGCCAAGTTTGTGCAGCATTAAAACACAAAGCACAGGTCTGCTGAAAGGACCTCTGACTCTTTCAGGTTGCTGTCAGCTCTCCCACACTCACCCCCTGCCATGGGACAGGGACTACAGCTGGGCCATGCTGCCCCTCCCAGCTCACACCCAGCCCTGCCCAGCTCTGTCCTGGCTGCAGAGGGCAGGTCCTGGCTCCTGCAGCAGGCACCTGTGGCAGGGCAGGCTGCAGAGGAGAGATGAGATATGGGCTTCCTTGAGTCTGGAATAAGTGTCAGGGGTTGAGTATTGGGGAGAGGATGAAAAAGGGGGGATTATGTGCACAGGATGCTAAATACATCTGATGTCAAAGGGGAATTGTAACTGGAGCATTGGCTGGCTGTCAGGTCTCAGCCTTCCTCTGGTAAGAGGTGCTCATGGTCTCCCCTTCTGCCAGTAAGGGGCTGAAAGGTGATTATTATGAATACGAGATTGGGGAATTTGTGTGCTCCTCTTTACCTTCTGTGCCTGATTCAGGAGGGGTTCAAGGCTGCTGCTGGCAGGTTTGGGCCCTCCCAGGAAGAGTCAGGCAGCTTGCAGAGGCAAATACAGGGGATATGTGGTTTATATTGTGTGGCATGAACATTAGCACTGGGCTGCTGGAGACAAAGGAGTCACCTCAAACCTGTCCTGTCATCTTCACCTAAAGAACAAGCTGAAAAATGGAGTGTGACAGAGGATGTACCCCAGTACAACCCCTCAGCTTCCCTTGAGCAGCACTGGAAGGCCCTTAAAATAGACTCTCCAAGTGGCTGCTGGTTGTCATTGCTTTCAGAGGCTTATGAGGGGTGCACAGTTTGAGAAGCTGCACAGTTGGGTGCCTCTGTGTGGGAAATAAAGCAGGAGGAAGCAAAGCTGTGAGCAGCCTCCTTGCTCTTCTGCCACTGAAGAGTTTGAGCCCGTTGTCATACATTTTAGAGATTCTATTCCATGTTGCTCTTTCTACCCCTGGATAGGAGGCATCAATGTGGTGACAAGAGCAGGATATAAGAGTGACTCTTCTGGCCCCTGAGAGGAGCTGTCATGGGATATGGTGTGGGGAAATGCACAGTGCATGGTCAGGTGGGTGACTGAAGTTGTCCATGCCCTCTAAGTGAATATTGAAAAGAGAATGAAGCGCAAATCCAATGGGTTATTCCTGTTATTTTCTCTTCTCTGGCCTTCCACCCCATCAGGCAGGTGAGGAGGGCATCTCTGTAGGTATGTCAGGACAGAGGGATGAGCTGGGACAGGCAGAGTCTGTAGTTCTGTCATGCAGATCAGGACAGTTATATAAAATGTTGGCTTTAATAGAAAATAAAGCAAAAGAGATGTTGATGAAAGAAACCCAGACCTTAGAGCTGAAGAAGTGAATGTGTGTGAGAACACTCTGAAAAGCTGCTCCAAATTATCATTGGGAGAAAACTGCTCCATCAGAGGGGAAGAGAAAGAGATAGTGAGGGGAGATGGGAGGCCAAAGACAGATATCTGGTAACTGAGGAAGGTTTTCAGAAAGCACAGCACAGAGCACTCTGCTGACACCAAGTGTGTGTGACCCCTGCTGCTGTAAGCACAGCTTGAGAAAGCATCTACTGGAGAAACCTGGGGCCAGGGCAGGAAAGATGCTTCTGAGGAGGCATTTCCTGCTGGAGGTCCTGATTTGGGATGGACTGGGGATGCAGCTGGCCTTTTCCAGCAGATCCCTCTCTGCCTCCTGGATGTACAACATTCACTCTTGGAAAAGCAAAAAGGGATGTGAGGCAGGCGTGATACAAAGGGCTTGAAGAGAATTTGGAAATGGGAACATGCCTCCAGCTTCTTGGAAATGTAACACTTGCCTGCATTGTGAAACTTGGGAGGTTTTAGGCTCTCTCCATGTGATCTTACTGTGTGGTAAGGATGCTGTTGGGTTGGTAAAGCTGCTCGACTGCGGTGGGCTGCAAGCTGTATCCCTGGTGTCCCGGGTAAAAGGATTAATACGCCCGCAGGCGAGGGGGAGCCGATGGGGACTCTCAGGTGGGCAGATGCCCATCGGGTGACCAAGTGCAGTTTCTTGCTGCCATCTAGTGACGTTCATGGGTACCTAAAAATGTCCAAAAAAGCCTGGATCTAGTGCCGGGCTGCGAGCGGAGCCACTGAGCTGGCAAAGACGAACGGCGGGGGGAAACAATCCTGGAACACCACGGTTGGTGTCTGGATCCTGTATCTCCTACAGAACAACCGCGGGAGCTCCGGCACGCCGATACAGGTTGTGGTGGGTTATCAGTCATGAAACATATTTGTTATTGAATAAGGGAATAAGGTTTCTTCCCAGATTTGAGGCAAAATTTAAGCTGTTGTTTTTTTTTTTTTTTTTTTTCTTCCATAGCACTGTGGCTCTGCATTGGAGCAGGCTGGCTTTGCTTGGCTGTGCTCATTCCTTGGAACAGTGCCCTGGCAATGCCCCTGACAGGGCAAGGAGACCCTGAGATAAACTTTGCTGATGAATCTGGAGTGATCTCAATAAAAAAGGGGAAATTTTTTTTTTTTTGTGGTTTCAAATGTTTCAGACTCCCCTAATAATGATGGATCACCACCCAAAATATTTTTTTCCCATGGAGATGTGTAAGGCAGACCTAGAAAAGCAGAGAAATAGGGCATTAATGGATTGTTTAAATGGTTTATAGGGATCACATAAATCTTGGCCCTCCCAGCTCTAGAAAATTAATAGGACTGCAATTAATCTTAACTTCTAATTGGACTTTCTTGGCCTTACAGGTGAAAATCTGTGCATTTTCTACAGAAATTAAAGAAGCTTCTATAAATTATGATTAGGCCAAGATTTCACTATAAAACTTAAGTCCTTTTTTCTGCTTCAAAATAAAACCGCAATGAAGATAGTATTTTTACCTTGGAAACATTTTTAGAAAGCTTCCTGGAGCTCCTTTGTGCTTGCTGCTGCTGTGGCCCGTTCATCCCAGTATAATATGTTATGGGTACTCAGACCATGCCCTGTGTCTCTAAATACCCTTGGCAAGAACCACCTTTGCATCCTGTTATCACCTGGCAGGCTTCTTCCCTCCACCTCCAAACAGCCTCTTGAAAGGTCTGTGATGGAAGCTGCACATTACACAATGACTTTTCCTTATATCCCCTTTTTCTGTGCCTTCCTCCCAGGCTGAAGCTTTGCAGGGAGACCCACTAAGAGGTCTTCTGCTGCTGAAAACAGGATGCCTTGAAATACTGCAGGTGTCTCATTCCCATTCCTTCAGTCCTTTTTGTTCCCTGGCATCTCAGGGAGCCGTGGTGCCAACGGTGATAAATCATTGGTGCTGCTGGTGTCTTTGGGGGCAGCTGTAGTAATTACTTGGAGTGACCCTTGCTTTCAGCCATCAGAAAAAACCTTGCCATCATCCCAGAAGAGCTTAAATCCTTGATAAGATGCAAACTGCTGGCACCAAGGGCAGTGCAAGCAGCCAAACAGGAATGTAACACTCAAACTACTGCTCTCCAACCTGTGTATTTTTAAAACAAGGTTAATGATCTCTTGTTAAAAATTGAGCAAATGTGTAATGGCCTTAAAAATGTGTTTATCCATCTATAATGTTGTAAAGACTGTTACAAGGGAATTAGAGATGACAGTCCCCTTCATTGGAGTCAGGAGGTTTGTTTGGACACAGGAAGGTGATGTGTGTGTGACCCCAGAGGAGCTGACAGTGCACTCAGGTGGGGATGTGAAAGGTGAATTGGGGCTGCTGGTGGGTCAGACAGCCTCCTGAGGGGATGGTGGTGAAGTACTTCCCTGCTCTGAAGGTGAATCTATCTTTGCTGTGATAGGTTTGCTATACTTTTTGATCACTGGAGAGGTAAAAATTGGACAGAGGTAAAGTCAAAAAACTCCTGGAGGAGTGCAGATGAAACTGAGGTGGTGAAAAGTACACAAAAAGCAGAGCAGTGACTTTCACAAGGTGAGGCACATGCCCTTTCCACGCCTGCCACGTGTAGACAGGCCAAAATTTCCCTTCCTGGGCATGTCCCATGGCTCTGCATAACTAATAAAGTCCCTCTGGGTTTGATGAGCCCCTGTTTTGCCCCAGCTTGTCCCCAGTAAGAAGCAGGAGAGATGTAGCTGTAAGCTTTTGGGCTTGTGGCTGAGGAGGCTGCAGTGTGGGGGCAGCAGAGTTGCTGCTGGGCACAGCCAGCTCGGATGGCCACTGCAACCTTCCTTTGCTGCTCCCATCAGGTGGCCAGCTTCGTAAAACATCTGGCCACACCACACCTGGACATTAATTTTGGGGCAGGGTAGAACTTTGGGTGCTGTAGGATAGATGTGTCCTCTGCAGCAGTGGAGGTGTCATTGGTCACACTTGATGACAAAGGGCCACTACTCAGGAAGGATTTTGCTCTTTGTCTTGTCCTGCTGAGACCATCTGGAGGAATTTAGCCCACAAATACCAAACTCTGGGCATGTAGCACCCAACAGGTTTAGTATTGGCAAGCTATGAGTGGAAAAGACTCTTGTGGAGCATTATCCAGCTCATACAGTGCAAGCCCAGACTAGAAACCAGGCCCAGTTTGTAACTAGGGGTGTTACTCTTGGAACAGTTTTCCTGAGCCACATGGTGCAATCTCCATCCTTTTAGGTTGCCAAATCCAGATGCAATGTCTTTCCCAAAGTCATGGTGTAACAAAGCCATGAGTAATTGGGCTCAGGGCATAGCAAGAGCAGCAGTACGTACCCCAAACTTATTAGGTGATAGTTCGTAAGACTCTTATGTTGGTGATGTAAAATCCTAATGTTTGCAATATCTTCCTTGCAAAGGATTCAGGTGCCTTACATTTCCAGAGCTGTTTTATGTTACTTTTTACTTTCTGTTAGAATAAGGATAGGGAAGCAGGATCTAGCAGGGATAACACTCAAGTTCTTGCCCTCTATCCTCTCTTACCCCCAGTACATATGAGGATGCAGAAATGACCAGCTGTCTTCAATGAACCAAATCAGAAAATTACTCCAGTCAAGTAACATTTGAGGCAGAGGAGAAAGAGAATTGTTATATTATGTACAAAGTCCCATTCACGGCCTTTCCTCGTGCTAGGAACCATACACATGGCAAACATTCAGATCAACTTCACAGCCAGCTGCACCAGAGAACAAAAACTGGGACCTCAGCACTCCTTGTAAAACTGATGAAAAACATCTGAGAAAGTGCTTTGCTTTACTTGCATGGCAGGCAGAAAACTGTGTGTGTCTTTTGGAGTTTGGATAAACACATGTAAGCACGTGGGTAAACTATAATCCTCTGATATTGTTTGAATTAAATAGATGGATTAAAAAAAATTGGCCTGGCTTTGTCTTGAAAGCATCCCAGAAGATATAAGTTGGACAAGAAGCCTAAGTGAGATTGCTGAAGTTTATGTATCAAACCTAAAGCCCCCAGGCTGAGTGTTGGATGCTAAGGCAGGAAAAATCACAGGCTTAAAGTTTCAGCTATCATCTCTTATCAGTCATTTGGGCTGGAACTCCTCAAGCAGAGAGTTTGATTTAAAAGTATGTAATTTTTGTTGTGCTCAGCCAGAGGGGTTTAACTGAGGGCAGGCTTTTCCAGAGGAGGAGATATGCAAGGGCTCCTAGTGGTGGATACATGCAGAAATAAAACAGATGTGATCACCTTGGTTTTTAACGCTGCAATCTATTCATTCCCAGCTGGAGCATTCCTGGGGTGAGAAGAGCAGCTAGAGTATAACAGCATCCACATAGGTTCCATTTTCTGTTTGATTTGGTGGCAAGAGTCTGTCTTTCATCTCTTCACTGGGCTATGATGCCTTGCAGATGTTTTTAAAGAATCCGTGCTTCTATCTGGACAATAATGCTTAATGAAAACCTCTTCACTGAGGTTTCCTGCATCTGAAGGCAGGCTTGCTTTCACACAAATGAGAATTATTTTGGCCTTTGCTTCCAGTGCCCTTGAGGTGCAAAGTAATGGTGGTTTGCCATCAGGTTTGTCCAGTAGTTCTTGTGGTAGGTAAGGATGGACAAATTCCTGATGTGGTAATCCTAATCACTCATACTCATCTGATCAGCTTTATCTCAGGTCATCCCTGTCTGTCCCAAGGGAGCTGCACTTCTGGGCTCTGTCAGACAGTATCTGAGCTGGGTAATTGAAAAAGGAGCTGGTCTTGCCCAGGGAAATCTTTTGACAAGCCTAGATTTTAACCCCGTGTGGATTAAAAATGTTTTGGAATTCAGCATTTCTTTAGGTAACCCATAGAGTCAGAGATCACACATGTCTTGAACCTCCTTCAAGCCATGTATGCTTGCAGAAGCAGCTGGGACACTGCTGCAAGGGGCCAGAGTGCCAATCCCTGTGGTCCTGGCTCTTTAGCAGCTGTGGTGGTGGCTTGGTACAACAGCTGGGTGAGTGGAACTGCCAGGGCTGGGTCCAGAGCAAGAATTCTTCTTTCAGCCTTGGCGCCCTTCAGCTGTGCCTTGTGGGACCTGGAAAACACAGAGGTAGCCCTGAGTGCTGGGGATTTGATCTGCAACAGGGATTTGCCCCAAATTGACCAGGGGCTTGTTGTATTGGTTTACTTAGGTTTCTCTGTGCCCTACCCAGAATGGCTTTCTTAGAGTTTGATTTGATGTCTGCAGGATCTACCCAAGCAGGCAGTTGGTTGATAAAATTTCTGTATTCCAAGACTCCCTGTTCTGCTGAGTTAGTAACACTCTCAAACACATTCCCATTGAAACCTTATTTTACTCTTTCATATTATAGCTAAGTATAGTATGTATTACTATTAAATATTCACAGTGAATTAAGTTTACTTTATTAATTTATTAGTAAGATGCTTGTTAAATGCTGCCTTCAAGTACATCTTGGCACACATGGGCACTTTTTTGGTTTAAAAGTATTTTGAATGTAAGTTTTACTTTTAACTGATGAATGAGTTACGAGAGAGTCCCAAGAAGTTCCAGCTGCTCTGTATCTATTGCAGTGGACTTTGTCACAGTTCTGGTCTCTGACTGGAAGGAAACCTCCTCCAGGCTTCCAGAATGAAACCAGACTTCCCTTGCTCTCTGTATTCTGACCCAGCACTCCTGGCTGCCGTGATGCTCAATGGACGTTTAGTCTCTGTTCAGTGGAGCTGAATTTGACTGTAGTCATTTATTGAGGACAAAAAGAGCCTCACCTTCACAGCCTTCACTGATGTTTGTTTCTTCAACTCAAGATGCCTACAGCAGAGATGCCTGTGTTTAGTCAGACTAATCCCATACCTATTGTTTTACCTGGCTTTTCCCCTCCCTAATGTGGTACTGCTGGAGATCTGTTTCTTGTTTTCAGTATGTGAAACAGATTTCCTTGGATAAAACACTTAATTCTCAAACTCACCCCACTTCTCTCAGTTCTCTCTCCTCTGAATAAATTGGCGTTGTTCAAACAAATTTTTCTCATAAAGTAATCCCATCAAGACCTGATTGTTTCTGTGGCACTCTAAACATTTTACTATTAGTTCTTATCTTCGTCACAGTGTGAAGCCCAGAACTGGAGACCATGCTCCAGCTGAGGCCTTGCTCATCATCCTGAGCAGAGGGAACAAATTGCTGTGTATAGGAGCAGCAAATTTTCTTTCCATTTCCTCTGCAGCTTTCTAATATTGTCTTTTCTGACCAGTTTCTGTTTTCCAGAAAAATATTAGTGCTCTGTCATGTGTTCCTTCCTCAAAACCCTGAAGCTTCAGTATATCTGACTTTGGTGTGCAATAAACCCCTGACAATTGCTCAGTTCTGCCTGTTCCTGGCTGTGCAGGACACACAGACTCCAGGAAAATGCTGAGGTGTGTAAAGCCTGTATGTGCTGGAGGAACAGGCTGAAGTTGCTGCTGCTTCCCCTCCCAGCCAGATCATACCTGGGCTTTCTGTCACCTCATCCCTTACAAAATCTTCTTGGACTGAAGGCTGGAGCAGCCTGGGACCAGGTCCATCTTAGAAATATTTGTCCATCTGTACTGTTATAATCACCAGTAGAGATTCTTTAGCAGGAGAGGCCAGCCACTAAGAGGGTGTTTTCTGGGTTTTTTGAGATCTTTTGAGTTCTTTGCTTTTTAACTTTTCTAATTCCTGCCCACCCCCCCCCCCCCCCCCCCCCCCGATTTTATTTCTATGCAACCTCTGTCAGTGATTCCTCAGGAATAATTATAATTTATTTCCCTATCTTTTCAAAGGCTTCAAAGTTAGACATTTTTTTGATGTGGGTAAGAACAGCTTTCGTAGGACACTCATAGAATTTCTCATTGACTGATATAATTTATCTGCAGAATATGTATCACCTGATATTTTTAAACTGAATACTGCTAGAGTTATGCACTTTTAAAGAAATCCAGGTTTATTTGGTTTTACTGTAACCTGAGGAGTTTCTTCCACTGGACAGAGTGTAAGAGAAACATCTCAGTGAGACACCTTGGTGCATAAAAACCAGAGCATCACTTATAACTTCCCTGTTGATCCAAGCTCAGACTTAATAATATTGAAAATATCAGAGCAGTGTCTATTTTAAAATTTGACTCTGCAAGGGACAAATGGATGGAGGTAAACCACAGTTAGAAAGAAATTTGAGTGAAAGCCACCATGAAACAACAGAATCACTATTCTGGGGAAAGAAGGGAGTGAAAGGAGAAGAAAAAGAGTAATGAACTTCAAAAAGCAGACGTCAACAATCCTGGGAAACAGGTAAGTGTGTGTCTTCTGGGAAGATAATCCTGGAGAGAAATGAACTGTCAGTTACTGAAACTGCTGTTAACAAAAGCAGAATGGTAAGCTATCCTGATGCAAAAGAAAGAGGAAACCGAGCAGGAGAGCAGCATCCAACTGCACCAGGAGCCAAGACCTAGAAATCAAAGGGATTTATGTGATAGGTAGAGATGGGGACTTGTAACTGCCAGTGGCTGCAGCAGAGCAGCACAAAACTGCTGGGGTGGAAGCAGGAAAAATCACATGTGAAGCCAGTTAGGAAAACAAAAAAATCTAAACTGCTGCCTTTTTATAAATAGGCAGAGGAAAATACATGTATTTATTTTAATGAAAAGAAGTACAAATAGCAGATGAGGCATAAGAGCTGGGAAATCCAACATTTCCTTTGTTTTTTATTTGCATGACCCTGTTGGTGGCAGGCAGAGTGGTGTGGAATGGCTGCACAGTGAGGCTGGGAAAGCACAGGCTGCACACTGGATGTAAAAATGAGCAAAATGTCTTATGTACAAAGTGACTCCTGCCACGTTTATGGTCTGGTTTATGGCTCTTATCACTAGGCATTTTCAAGGAGCGAGAGCACATTTCCTCTATCTCCTGCAGGAAGGAGCTCATTATTCCTTATTAATTAGGTCTTCAGTCACTAATCTGTTATGTACCTTTCCAGCAACTGTTTACAGATAAGTGTTGTAGGATCTAATTGATGGAGGATAATTAGCTCCTCCCTAATTAGAGTGAAGTGTGCTTCTTTTCACTCTGTGGATGATCGCTTATGAATGAAAGGCCACAAATGGAAAGCTCAAGATGTGCAATGTATCAGGAACTAATTTGCTTAAACTATTTCTGAAAGCTTATTCAATTAATACCCAAATAGTAGGCTTATACACGAGTGTGTGCAACTGACTTCAGTTGTAGGCAGGCATGTGGTTGCCACAGAGTTGAGCATTAATGTCACCCTCAGTTACCCTATGCTGTGCAGGCACCAGGAGCAGCAGGTCTGCAAGCACCAGCACAGAGGTTACAGCCTGTGGAAATAAAGAAAGCCCTTCTGGAAGCTTTATCTGCTGCTTCATCATCTCGCATCGTTTTCTCATCTCTGAAAAAGAACTAGTTGCAGCCTAGTGGTTGATAAATTTTGGGGTGCCCCTTTTTTTTTTTTTTTTTTTTTTTTTTTAAATGGCTAGCCTGTGAAACTTGCAGAGATGTCTTATTGCCAGAGAACAGATACTCAGTGTCCTTTGGAAACCAAATGCTTATATCCCATTTGGCACCAAAATGATTAGCTATTTTCCAAACAGCCTCTCTAAAAAGAGTCTAGATTATTCTTTCTGTAACACAGCTATGGGTTATTGTCATAATTGGTCTCTGTTACAGCACTTTTACTTCTTCCCAAAACGTGGCTGCTGTTGCCTGTGACTGCCTATGGTCTCCTGGCTGCAGAAAGAAAACTGGGGATTGGTTGATGATTGATCACTGTGAAGTGCAAGTCCTGAGGCTTGGCATACGTGCTGATGTATCAGAAAACCTGTAAGAGAAGATATGGAATTTATATAATTAAAATGTGGATAATTTTATAATTACATAATAATCAAATTGTAATTTATATGTTGAAGATGTGGATTCATATCACAGCCTGAATGCAGATATAAGTTTATAGGGAGATATACTTCTTTCTGGATTAAAACAATGTTTGAGAGCTCACTAAAGTTAAACCCCATAATCCTACTGCTTGAGAGCCCGCTAAAGTTAATGGAAAGTCTCTCCTTGAGTTTCTGTGTACTTTAGCTGAGAGGACACAGCTAGAAATATCAAGGGAGAGCAAGTAGGCCTCCTTTCCTAGCGACAAAAAAATCTTGAAACATGTCCCTTAAGGATTTGAAGCCCTGGAAAACAACAACACAAATCCCATAAACTTTTTCTCCCCAAGAGGTTTAAATCAGTTTAATGATTTGGGAAGTTATGTTCTGCTGCATTGCTGCCAATCTGACATATTGAGTGAGACAGAGGCTGGGGAGTCAGAGGGGACACGGATGAGGTTAGGATTACCTGCAAATGTCTCATGTTCCCTGAGACTGGAGAATTGCTTCAGTTCCCTGGAAGCCTAATACTGTTAATCAGCAAAGAAAGATTTCACTGTTTCATTACTTGCTGCAGCTGAAACTCAAGGAAATTACTTGGGTCTCATTATCAGATAAAGTTAAGATTCCAGTATAAAAGAAAATTCTTTTTCACACTCAGGTCGAGAGTAATTTATTTTTTGTCACTCAGATTTTAAAAATAGAGAGCCAGCGGAGGAGAATACGACAGAACCGAACAAAATCTGGATACTGCAGATCCGCTTTGATACAATAACAGTTTCCAGCCTCTCTTTTATCTTCTTAACCATTCCTAGGTATGGTGGAAAGAGATTAGAGTGCAAACTGAGCAGTGCATCCGTCCACTGTGAGGCACTTGCCCCATTCTATTATTTTGTGGGGGCTGGAGCTGTAAAAGTGGCTGTTGCCATCGTTGGGACCTGGTGCTGGAGATTAAATACTGCTCAGGGGACAGAGTGTGTAACCTTGCAAATCCATGTAGGGAAGCAGGGTCAGACTCTGTGCCTGGTCTGATCCTCAACTTTCCCTTGTGGGAAGTGACCCTACAGGCCATCCTTGGGGCAGGGTATCTCTCTTTGGCATCACTAGCACCGTGCTTGGGTTGGGACCCTGGGCCCCCTCTGTTCTTTGTGCTGCCTGCTGTCACACTGAAAGGGATGCCTGGGAGAGCCTGCTCACTGCCACTGGCATCCAGCTGGTCCTCAGGCACCCGCCTGCCTTGCTTGGGGGAGGCTGATAACAGATGTGCTCCCAGCAGAGGTCATGTGGGTCTGTGAATGGCTTTTGAGAGGGATTGGTGGCGTGTCTGGGGGTTTTACTGCTGCAGAAACCAGGTCTGCAACACTTTAACTCCTAAGAAAACTCCTTGCTGTTGGACCTCTGTACGTTTCCTCCTGGGAAATCTTGCTGCAATGAAAGCCAAGCTGAAGGGCTTGGTTACATCCTAGGCAATGGCCAGTTTCCAGAGGGGTTTGATGCCAAATTTCAGATGTTTTTCTTTTCCTTGAAAAACACAGTGCTGACTAGCTTAGGCTAGTTACAAGATGTGAACTTACAGAAACAGGATATGCCAGCAGGGTTGACAGCATGAATGTCCCCTTCTCTCTCGTGTCATTAGAACGAGATGCAGCTGCCAGCTCAGGTGCCTGATCCCAGAGCAGGACTGAAACAAAGGAGAAGCCCAGACGAGCTCTTGTTTTCCTTCTAAATAGCTTGGTAAGTACTTGGCAAGACCTCTGGGAGTCTCAGTGGTGAAATGTAAAGCTTTCCTGTCCCTTTGAGTCCCCAGCCACATCTGAACAAGGATATGTGACTTTCTGCAGGGAGCTGACAGGCTAATTGGGAGGTGCAGCGACCTTCACCCTGCTGCTCCTTGCCAATGTCCATCTTCCTTCCCCGTGAACTCGGAGTGTGGAGAGCCTTGCTCTACAGCCCAGAGGAAGTCTGGAGTGTCAGTGTTGATTAAAAGGGGAAGAGCAGTCCTCCTTGGCAGAAGTCTTGAGGGCCAGTGTAGCTCCAAGCCCCAAATCACCCAGTCTTTAAGCTAAAAAAACCTTTTTGGATGTGCATTATATTTGCTAGAGGGCTTTTTTGCTTTCTTTTGTTCAGTGACTGAAATTGGTGTGCTTTTTCTACATCAGCCAACTGTGACATAATGACCAAAGCTAAAAGTTAAAGTTATTCCATGGAGGAAAAAAGGCTGATAGAGAACTCAGCCGTCTCTGAAGTCAGATGGCAACTCCCAAGTGCAAGGCTGTGTCACCCTGAACTCACTAGCAGTCAAACAACTAGAAGGCTGCCTCTTTTTTCAAAACCCCCATTTCCCTTCACTTGCCCCCTTCCTCGAAAACCCCATTCTCCACCTCTCCTATGGGCTGTGCACTGTGGCACACTGGTGAAGGGCTTTTCTCCTTCTCCATCTGGATCAGCTTCTCACCAACTTCCTTTGTCATCCTGGGTCTCTGAGCCCTCTCTTTTTAACTGAGTGACCTTAGACTTCTAAGGCACCTTATTTGCCTTGTTTTAGGAGAGTAGGATGCTCAGCTTTCCATTCCGGTCATCTATCTGCAGGGAACTAGAATTAGCACTTTGCACAGAATTGAAGGGATGGTATCAGCTATGACAGTGATTTGAGCCAAATAACTCTTAGCTGTTAGTTGGTAGCCAAGGTGAACAGCTCTGGCTGTAGAAATTGTGTGTGCACATTTGGATACATGGTTCATTTTCAGCCTTCTTTTTTTGAGTGGGAAGGAGGTCTAAAATGCCAGTACACACCTATGACTCTCAAGATAACATAACTCTTGCAGTCATGTACCCTCTGTCTTTTCAGGTGCAACATCACTGGCCTCTCCTAAGCTGAGCTCCTCCTTCTTTCTAATAGGGAGTAGAACAAGACTTAAAGAAACTGTACTGAATTTCAATATTCATGACTTTTCTACAGCACTGTTGTGAGGATTCCATCCTTTGCTGTGCTTCACAGAGCCTCCCACTCTCCTGAGCCTGAGGCCTGCTCACAGCACGCAGGGAAGCAGGATGAGCCAATGCTGAGGACACCTATGAATGCTCCAGTAGACTTGCCCCTTTGACTTATTGTTGCCCCTTAAATGTTCACTGCTGCACAAGTAAGCAGCAACCCAAGGAAAGGAACCACAAAAGCAGCTTTGGAGAGAGCAGGATACCCCTTTTCTCTAGCACTGGCACATAATCAGTTCCTCTCTGAGGATTTCCTTTCTGTATTTCTTTTCTGTACCCGAGGTGCAAATGAAAGGCAAACAATATGGGTCAGGTGTGATGGTCTTGGGTAATGAACAGCTGGGAATAATTACCTGCTACCAGGAGGAAGGATGATGGATGGAGGCATGGAGCAGCTGTGTGGCATCTTCAGCTGGCTGCTGTGACAGGAGGGGAATCAGAAATGCCCAGAGAAATTGCTTGGAGGGGCTGTGGGGCTGAGGCAAAACATTAGTGCTAGAAACAGGCTACAGCATCCTGCTGGGGAAACACTTTCAGGGACATTTCTTATTGTGAGACCCCTGTGCTTCCTGCTGTAAAATTTAATATTAGCCTTGGCTTCCATCAAGACATATATTTTCCTAATGGGCTGTGGGAAGCCTCTGCTCCACTCTTTTTAGCCTGGATCTGTGAGCTGAGGTGTTTCACTGCCTTTCTGTGCAATACAAAGCGAGAGCAGAGAACGTCGAGGAGAAAGGGGCAGCTGGCTGAGGTCAGCCTGAGTGTTCACATGGGAACAAATGTCCTTCTAAGGCTCTGGGATGCTGTGCCTGAGGAGGGAGGAATGAGTGGAGCCAGAGAGCCCCTGCTTTCTGGGATAGCAGAGCCAAGCTCCTGTGTCACAGGCTATGTTATATGGCTGGGACAGTTCCTGTAGACACCAGCTTCTCCCCATGGCCATTTCCTACAGCTGGGGCTGGGAGATTGCTGTCACCAAAATGCATGAGAATCTCCTACATAGCCAGGAGGCCAGTGAAGAGCCCAGGAAACTGTTCCCCTTAAATAGTTAAACGGCTGCCTCTCAACAAGCACAATGTCACATTGAATTTGAAACAGGGAACTTTTTATATTTTCCCCCCTGATTGTGCTGGCACCTGGCAGATGCCTGTTTACCACAGGCATCCATACACACAGCAATCAAAGGAAATCAGAGGCACGGATTAGCAACAGCTGCAAGTCATTAGTGGCAGCCATGGGAAAGCACAGCTCTGCACCCCGCTCCGCAATAACCAACGTGAGTATTCCAGAGCACTGGGGTTACCGCGGGGCACGCTGCGGGCACCAGGGACAGCAAACAATTGCCTCTCTTGTCTCTGGAGATGGCTTCGTCCCTCTCCCCGAGGCAGCAGCAGTGTGTTATCTATGAATCAATCACACTTTATTGGCCCACTGAGCATTAACTCTTCGGGAGGCCGGCTTTCGCCGACTGGGAGTTGTCAGAGCTGGAGGACGGGGTCTCCACCTGAACAAAATTTCGAGTTATTCTTTGTTTTCTTTGGGCTGACTGCTGGCATCTTTGGCAGTGTCTCAACATGACTGAGGACTTGGGATCTCCTAGAGTTAATGCTCATTTTACAGGAAGTTTTATTAGAGCGAATGTAAAGCCAAAGCTGACCAAAAGCCTTATTTGTGTATCTGATTTCTTTATTCAATTCATTTTGAACCAGAATAGAGTCCAAATTTTATTTAAAAACTTAATGTTGATTGAAATTTCCATTGCAGATTTAGGCAGCTTGGGTTTCTATTTTGATCAGTCCCCGGAAAAGCTGATTTTACTTCAAAGCATCTCTGACTCTTGGAGGAGCAGGAAGCTGGTGGCCTATTAATAGAGAGCAGAATCCAACCTCACTGAGGCACAGCTGATTCCCCAGCAGTCCTGACATATTTGGCTCTATCTGCCCTCCTTTCTCTCTGGCTCAGCATGGCTTTCACCATCACAGGTACAGTCCCCAAGCTGTGTGTGGTGTCTTTGTGGTCCACAGAAGGACCTGCTTGCCTTGCCCCAGCCAGATGGGAACCCCATCCCTGCCTTGCACTTGACCATTGCCATGAGGAGGTGGAAGCATTTGAAGGAGTTGACAGCAAAAAGATGTACAAATGCTGATATCCAGTACTTCAAAATAATACCCCTTGAGCTTCTGTTTTTTCTCAAGGAGGGGAATAGGAGGAAAAGGAATGGAAGCAAGGAAAGTAGTCACAGAGACTAGAGAAATGGAAAGCTGGGGGGACAGGAAAAGACCTTTCTGCAAGGGCCATGGTCAGCCTGACCCTTGTATCCCCTGGGTTTCCTTCCAGCTGCCAAAGCTTGTTACTTTCAGCTTCCCACCTGCATCTCCCACCACAGACCTTGTTTCTTATCTTCAGTCCCAAGCCTCACTAATTACCAAGGTTTGGTCAGACCCAGCTTTCTCCAAATCCCTTCCTCATATGTTCTCTCTCCTGTTACTAGAAAAGCTGAATGTGGTTTCCCCATGGATAACATCCTTTACATGGAGGCAAAAATGGGATTTAGCCTTGTCTTCCAAGGCCTCTTAAGATGCAAAGAAGAAACATGCAAACAGAACATTTAAGGTAACATGGGGCAATATAATTTTAAAGTAAAATAAAAGTGAATAGTCTCAAAAGACCAAGCATTGCAAATACTTGCATCTTCTAGTGCAAAGGTAAAACCAAGGAGAAAGGAGGGTGAAGGCATGTTAGTTCCAACATTCCCTCAGTTCTGCAGCTGTTTCCATTTGACCACTATTTTAGGATCACAAAACTCTACAGAGAGCAAGACAGGTATTTGTAAAGGAGCTTCATTGCTACTAGCTGCAGAATGTGAGGTGGCTTTCTGTGTAGTGCCTGAAGGAAGTAGACCAACTCTGGGAAAAGTCTTAGGTAAGAGCTTGTTTTTAAAGGATTTACTGATTTTCTCTTAAGTTTGTGCAATGTTGATAGAGTGCTTTCCTCCTTCATACTTTTGCTAAAATGGGTAGTAAAGGAAGATGCACATTTCTGATAAACTGTTTCTAGGGGTATTTTTCCCTCGGTAGGAGACACTTTTTCCTGCATGTTTTTCTGCCCTATCTTCAACTTAGGAGTTTGTGTTTTACTTGCTGAGTTACAAATCATGCTGGATTTTGTTTTGTTACTTTAAAGTAAGATTGTGGTTCTTCCTGTGCTTCAGCTCAATGTAGTCTTACTGGCTGGTGTTCAAAGTACAGTGTGCTGTGTGCACTTGTGCTGCTCAGGTGTTCTGGGCTTTTCTTTACCTTTGGAATTCATAATGCAGTTCCTTCTGTTCCAGCTAGATGTGCTAATCCAGACATTTGCTTGCTAATGTTCTGACCGTGGTGGATGATAACTTGTACCTACACTGTGAAAGGGACTTTGTTGTCAAAACTGGCAAATAGTCATATAAATATTATGCCTTCAGAGAAATTAACTTTCTATCTGCATGATATTCTTTTTTTCTTTTCTTTTTTTTTCCCTACCTATAACTGTCAAGTTTGTGTTGAAAATGACCGTTGTCCATCTCTGAGCTCTTAGTAGAATCAGTGCTGGTGTGCAAAGAAAATCTGAGGGAAGGTCAGCAAAATGATGAGGGTGTTAGAAACTATCTGTTTATGAAGTGAATCTAAAGAGGTTTGTGTGTTTCAGTGGATCAGAAACAGATCCACTGAGGGATAACTTGATCGTTCCATATAAGCACCTATATTTGGAAGATGTAGACACCTTTTCCAGAGCTATTTTTCTGTGAAAGAGCTGCTGTCTAGTCCCTGCCAGTTCCCTGAGTTTAATCTTGGTAAGAGAGATGGTGTTGCAGGTATTTGAGTAGTGCAAATAGAGGAGCAGTTCAGCAGAGGAGAGCTTCACTTGCAGCTTTAAAAGGAGGAAAAAAAAAAAGATTCATTTTTTGTTTAGTGTATTTTTTTAACAATAAGATTATATGTGAACTCAGCAACTACTTCTTGGTACAAGGATTCCTTCATCTCTGAGGATATTCAGGAAAGAAGGGTTTCTTCTCATGTGGCAGAGTGCTATGATTCCTGTTGGGCCACAGCCTGCAGAATGGATGTCAAACTTAATTCATGCTTGCTAGTAAGGGGTTTTCCAAGCTTGGGGAATTTGTTCTCCTGGTTTTTTAGCTCTTATCTTTCTCTGAAATATCATGGTCAGCAGAGCTCTGGATAGGGGATCTAAACCCCTATGGATGAGGCTGGTTACATAATGCCCAAAATCAGAATGATGTGTGGGGTCAAATAATGAAAGCCTTAAGGCTTTGTTTGCTTTTCTTTGTGATATAGACAAAAATTACCTTTTCCAGATGTCCCAACAATTGAAATTCCAGCCATCAGAGAGCTGTGGGGTCTCATAATGTCACCAGCCCTTCCAACTCTTTCTGATCCACAGGCAGTGGTGTAGGCTCTTAAATAAACCTTCCAGAAGTTTAAAACCTGGGCTTTGTGGACAATGTGCAACACCGTGGTAGGTAGGAAGAAGTGTCTACCACAGCTCTGCTGACACTTAAGACAGTGTCTTGTGGGACATACAAATCCTATGTTAAAGGCCTTAAATTTCCAAGTGTCAGAATATTCACAAACACAAAGAAGGGAAATTAAGGATAGATATTAGGAAGAAATTCTTTACTATGAGGGTGGTTCGTTCCTGGAACAGGTTGCCCAGGAAGGTTATGAATGCCCCATCCCTGGCAATGTCCAATGCCAGGTTGGATAAGGCCTTGTGCAACCTGGCCTCGTGGGAGGTGTCCCTGTCCATGACAGGAAGGCTGGGACTAGATGATCCTTAAGGTCCCCTTCCAGCCCTTAATGTTCTATGATTCCATGTGTAATGAACGGAGTTTGGTACTAACCTTCATCATGAAGGGCAGCAAGTACTGCTGGCAGTTTGTGCGTGGAAAACCAGAGATCACCTGCAGGTTACGTGTGTATCATAGCTGCAGAGCCAACAGAGAGATGGGGTTGTGAAAATTGAAAGATGAAGCTTAGTCTCCCTTCTGTAATTAATGACTTCTATGCAAGATCAAAGTTAGAGTTTTCAGCTTCTTAAGTTTGAGTGTGCATGAGCAGTAGGTGAAATACATCTTTGGGGAGCCTTAGAGGGAAACTGGGATCTGGATTTGCACTGAGGGTTTTTGTCAGTTCATCCTTCAACACTAAAAGCAAAAGTTTATTATTGTAATTCTGATTCTTTCTTCACCTCAGCAACCAGGGGAAAGTATATATGATGTTTTGGTCATTTTATTTCAAAGGTGCCTAAGGTGCCTGATTGTAGCCTGTTAGCTGTTTTCAGCTGGCTTTCTTGTGGGAGGTCTGTTGCACACAGGACACTGACTTGTGTCTCAAAAAGTTCTTGACAGGGAGCAGTGGTCCTCACTCAGCCCATCCCACTCTAGTATAGCGTGGGTAGTCACAGCTGTGCTTGGTCAGTCTCCTCACTCCAGGGACTGCAGAGGAAACTTGTGTTTCTGAGTTTAGCTCCTGTGAATAATGTCCAAGCTGGATGGCTGGAATTGCTCTAAGAGGATGCTATGAATACCTGTCTTTATGTAGCACTGGCATCTCTGTTCAGGAAGGCCTTGAATGGAGCATCTATACTGACTTAACTGCTTTTCACATCTGTTGGAGGCTGTATGTGTGTACCCTTTCAGGTCAAGAAAAATGATTTTTGTAGAAACCTTGCTGTTAAAATGGCTTGCTGCTCAGGATTAAAAACCAGAACGATTCCATTTTCCACTCCTGACAAGGATCTCTAAGTCTCCATGAGCAAAGAAAGACTATCTCATTCTTCCCAGGGAGCTGTAGTGTCTTTGACAAATCGCAGGGTTTTTTTGCTTTAAATAAAGCCCTGGGGTGCTTTGCAAGATGCTCTCCGTTCTGATTCACCATCTGAGTGTGTTTGTACGTGCAGGGGGAATGGGGCTGTGTTGCACGTAGCCCTAGAGGCCTCATTAAATTGTGATGTGTGGTGTCACATTTCAAACTCACAGTTCTTGCCGTCCCTAGCTTAAAACTTGATGCAAATGATGAGTAACAATGGTCCAGAAGCTGTCTTGACAAAAAAAAAAAAAAGAAAAAAGTGCAAAACAATGTATAAAATGATCTGAAATACCCACTTGTTTTATGTCCTTGGGTTTTCAGTTGCTCATCTCCAAGACCATTGCACTTGAGTTGTCAGAGGTGTGATGTGCCCTTTCCTCCCCTCCAAAACACAGAGCATTAGAACCAAGTAAGCACTTTGGAAAATGCTCTTCATGACTAATGTGTGACTGGCCGTGATATGTTTGGCTATGTCTTTACACCCTCATTTGTGTTTCCTCGGGAAATCTATCAGTGCTGTTTTGATGAAAGTCAGCATCTGTTTGTACTCATTTAACTAAAAGATATGTATCGAGAAGGTCAGCAGCTCTCTTAGACCTGAGAGAATAATTAGCAATAAATTATTCTACTTCACAATTGTATGTTTTTCCCTATTTGTTAATTATTTTCAGTCAACTTATAAAATGTGTCAGCACTAAAAGAATTATTCACAAATAACTACTTGACAAATAGTTTGAAAGGGTGCTGGCAGGTGCTATGGAGGTGGCATGCTCCCTGCCTGGAGGAAGGCCAACAGGGTCACACCGTGGAGGAGAATGGGCAGGACACACGGTATTGGGCTAACCTTGGTGTGTAGAAGAGGTTCCCCTTGGCCACACACAGTTTCTGTTCCTTTCAGCTCCAAGGTGCACTCCTGATACCCCAAAAATCCCCAGGTAGGCAGCAGCAGACTAGTCCTGAGGTTTTAGAGAATGCAAGATGCATTTGTTTGCTCAGAAGAAAAACTTTAGTTAGGGTGTGTTGATATCAAGCTCTCAAGACCACCAAACCAAAACAAATCATTCCTGGGACAGGAAAAAATCAGTGTTATTGCAGAGATGTCATGGTATTATGAAATGGCTTGAAATGGTGACTCAGTCAAGTTGTGACTTCTTTTTTTCCTTTTGTTTTTGGCAAATGTGTTCTCTATGTACTTCTGCCCCTTTGGTGCTGAGCCTAAAAATATGCATGAAAAAAGATGGAAGAACAATGTGCTGATGGTGTTTTGGTGGATGTCTGTCTTCTAGAAGTCTGAGTTGAGATGTTGGATTCCCACCAAAAAGCATTAAATTATCTCCTTCATGTGTCAGCAATTATTCTCAGGAATGAGAACTATTGGAAGAACCTGTCTACATCAAATTCAGGTCCAACTCTGTTCTTGTGTGAAACACTAATATAAACCAGGAATATTAATCTTTGCTGATCTGTGCACTCAGTATACTACTTTTAAATTATAAGAAGCAAGCTGTTCTTATTGTTAGATTTAAGTGATGCAATTTCTGACTTAACAATATCACAGAGGGGAAAATAAGTATATAATAAAACAGTACTTCATCCAGAATTTGTTATTGTGCAATGGGACTTATGTGCAATGTCTTTGTGGAGTCTGCCTGACCATTTTAAAGCTCAGGATTTTGTGTGTACTGGATACAGTAACTTGTTGACTTTTGCTGTCCTTGTGTGTGTCCTTTTCCTAGGAGTACCTAAAAGTGTTGACCCAAAGACCACTTTCTATGGTGGTAAAAGATAAGCCTGTCCCTATCTAGATTAGTATTTAAACTTCAGGGGCATAACTCAAGGAGGACAAAGAAGTAATGTTAATGAAATGAGCTCAAGTACTGGCAATCAAGTTAATTCCTCAGGATACGTTTGATTGAGTAATATGCTGGCTAGTAAATAACCCTCCACCTGCACTGATTTCTTTTAAAATTTGTTTGCATAGTTCATGCTTAAGTGGATTTAAGATATCTTCAGAATAATCTTGACATGAAGAGGCTGCCAGAGGACAAGAACAGTCTTTCCTCATTGGTTTACTCATTCCACAGCTTGGAGAATCACAGCTAATTGATACTGTTTCCATTTAATTACACATAATTTTTCTGTTTTGCTACCCAGTGAGCCAGGAGAAGAAAACAATACTCTGTCTACATGCAAATCTTCCAATCAACAATTTAAAACCTTTATGCTTCCAAATTTGCTCTCTTTATTTCAGAATGAAAATGTATGTGCTTGGGCAGGTTCTTACAAACTTTCATCGACTGGGGTTACTGTCACTGATGCTCAGACCTGTAATTTAATGCAAGAAGCTTCCCCCTCCCTTTCCTGCAGCTGGGGCTCAGGGTTGGCATTTAGGCCTGGTGTCAGTGTTCCCAGCTCCCATCTTTTTGGGCAGAGGTGCTTCACAAAAAGTAGATGGTCTGGTCCATGGGCTGCTTGTGCTTAGAACTGAACCCCCTTCCATGTTGTCGCGTCCCACCTCCAACCCTGTGCAGGAATGGCTGTACCTGTGTTCTGGTGAAGGTACCTGGAATGCTGCTCTTGTGCAGGTACCTGGAATGTTGCATTGATGGCACTGGTTTAATGAAATGTGCTGAGGCAAGAGTAAATAGAGAGGGATAGGGTGGGGAAGTTAGAGGCTTCAGAGGAGAGTTTTTAGAATTGATGCTCCAAGGTAGAAGCCAATGGGAGTTTCCTGTGGGCTTGGACAGAGCACTTGGGTGAAAAAGACTTTTTGCATGGATGGCGGGAATGTTGCTGGAACCAGGCAGGAAAGATGTGTGTGTGTGTGTGTCCAGTCCCTCTTGGCAGTAGAGTCTGCAGAGTCCTATGCAAAGCTTTTGGAAAGAAAATAGGAAATGCTGTAGGGAGGAGGAAAGGGGGAAGGCTAGAAAGTATTTTTAGTAGAGAACTGCCCATGTTTCCATGAATGATGGCAAAGCCTTCCTGCTCTAGTTTGGAAAAGTAAATATTGGCTATGGGAACAGTGCTCCAGATGCACTGAATCTGCTTTCCTAATGTTGGTGGGCTCAACCCTGTGGACCTGAGGCTTATGTTTGGTTAATCTAGATGCTTCAGAGGGTAGGAAGGCTGATTTTTGCCTTGCCATGCCTTTTCCTTTAGCCAGGCACCAAGTATGCTCCCTGAGCAAAACCAGGCAGTCTGTGTCCCAAGCAAGCCTTACTGACTTGTACTGCAAATTTGTGATGAAGACCTGAAAGCTGATCCTACAATGTGACAAAAATATGGAGGGTTTTAAAGAAACCATTGTGTAACGTCAGCTGTGCTTTTTCTTTTTCATGAGAAACTTTTTCAGCACAAGTGGAGTGTTCAGTCCAGTAGTTTGGATGAAGGATGGGTCTCCTGGCACTTTATTGCAGAGAGGTGGGAAGCCACCAGGTGCTGTGGGCCAGCTGCTCCCAGTGGGGCTGTGCTCTGTGGGATCTCCTCAGCTCCCATGGCCAGGATGCCCTTTTGCTGCGGAGACTGTGGCATCTCTCATATCTTTTTTTCCCCTTCTCCTTCTGTTTTAAATTCTTGCAAACCCATCTGTTTGTACCAGGGCTGGTGACTAATGCAATAACTCCTATTAGGTCCAAATAGCTGAAATCATAGGGCAATTACACATGCACGCTCACATGCACACAGAAGGGTTGTTCCCCCTGCGCCCCCCTTCTCCCATCTCTGGAACAAAACATTCCCTCACTGTTCCGAGGGCTGGAGCAGCTGCCCAGCTGGCAGGAGCAGAGATGTTAATGCTGTCAGTGAAAGGATGAGTCACTTTGCAGAAGTTATTTAGGAGGGTCACCCTTCTTGTCCCCTTTCCCCTCCAGCCACTGATCCTTTTGGGTTCATCACATGCTGGAGGTCTGCACTGGCTGCTGCCCGCAGAGAGCACAATGAAGGCTTGTCAGGGCAAGGAGGCTCCTGATGGGAGTTATAAAAATGAGTAGTCCTGTGTTTGACTGATCTGTTAGTCTGCTGAAAAAGGCTTCTCCCTGTCTTGGAAGCACGTGATCCCAGGTCCAAGGCTGCCCTTTTCTTCATTACTGTGTGTGGTTTTTTGGTTTTTTTTTAAAGTTGATTAGAAGGGAGTTCCCAGTGTGTGAGAGGAAATGAGAAGTAAAAGATGTAAGGAGAACAAAAAACTGTAATACAGCTTCCTTTTGGTTCTTATTTTTTTGGAAATAGGTCACTTAAAATCTGCCATCTTCCTAGGAAAAAATAGTTCCTTAAAGGTTTTTGGAGGATGCAGAGCTCTTCTAAGACCTGTCTCTAGCTGAGACTCCTTTAATGACCTGAATCTTATCCTCAACCCATAAGATTGTGACTGATGTTTGCTGCCTCTGCAAACTCCTGTGGGACCAGAGTGCTCCAGGAGCCAAACCTAGTGCAGAAGCACTACTTTCTCCCTCAGTGAGAGCTTATTAATGTGTTCCCAAGTCAGCTACAAGTTTGTCATAGGGCAAACATGGCTTGTTTACTTTCTCAGCTGGGAAGAGCTCTGCCTCTTGTGAAGGTTGCATATGAAAGAATGCTGGAGGCCAGCTGCTGTGAAGGCTGGTATTGGTGTAGTCATTGTAGCTTTGCTTATTAGATATGTTCTGAATAAAAGATAAAATAAAAGGTCTGTTTATCTTGACCATTTGCTATGCTTTTCAGTTCTCCTTCTTAACCTGAAATTGCTGAGTGGTTGCCATGGCTGTGCCCTGGCACTCTCTCGTGCAGGCAGTGATGGACACAAAGCCCTGCAGCTCCCCTTCCACAGAGCGTGGCCCTTCAGGCACAGAGCTGTGCTGAACACCTGTGGTGTCCCCTGCATGGCCTGAACCTCCTTAGGTGAGGATGCCACCCTGCAGAGTTCTGGTTATCAATTCTAAAACTGAGCTGTTGCTGGGGTCATGCTGCTGAGGTGGGACTGGAAGTTGTTCTGGCCTCTTCTGTGCTTTTTCAATGTGCAACGTGAGCACATGCATGACATGCATGGACCATCTTCTGTGTCCTTCTCCTTGAGTCAATGGCACCTGTGAGAGGCTGCTGAGAACTTTCTACCACTTCCTAATATCAGTAGTTTCTCTGTCTTCTAATGTGTGTCAGCCAGTCTGCTAGAATTTGCATTGGCTGCTAGGAGGGCTCAGTTTCCTTGATCCTCATTTCCTGTCATTGGTTTGGAAATTATAGGAATATTTTTTAAATTTAGTAGAGGGAGAAAGAAGAAAAAAAGAGAAAAATTTTGAGAAGATTCAGGCATCCTTTATGACAATAGTTCTGGCTGGATAGAGGAATAAAATTCTAAATCAAATCTTTTGTTGCTTTTAACACTTAAAATGTTTTGACACTTCTCATCATTCCTTTAGAAATGTTTCTCATCACTTCTTAAGTGATCTGCTCATGACAGACAGGCATGCAGTCCCTTTCAGGCTGTGCCACAAATGGAGAAGCGCTGGCTCAAAGTACTGATGTGGCAGAGACTTCCACTGATAGCCAGTTGCATGTTCCCTTCTGAGCACCATATACCCATGCTGGAACAGCTAAATTTAACTGGTAAATTTCACAATTAGGTTTTGGGGTTTTTTTAATTCTAGATGATCTGATGCTGCTATAACAAAAAAAGTTATTCCTTTTTTTTACAAGCCAGAAAATGTGCATGTGTGCCCATGTGTATGTTTTCCCTTTTCTTCCCTCCATGCAGCTTTCCCCTAGAGTACAAAGGTAACTGTTTAATTTGGTAGATAAATTGAAATTCTGGTGTTTGAAAATGGCAGGCAACCTACTTAAGCAAACTTGCATACATAAGTGGGAAAGAATGGTCTCCCCATGGAATTTAAATTAATATCTTTTAAAGATAATACGTTCCCTTCCTTGCTACCTCCCTGGAAAGGTATCTGTAAGTTGACTGTGAAATAACAAGTGGCCAAGTGTGCTGACAGAAGAAATACAAACCCAGAATACTCATCAGTGCAAACCAGTCTCGTGCCATTTTGTGGATGTCTAATTGGCCTCATGTAAAATACCAAATTAAGCTTGAATATTCAGATTAGAGGACTAAAATAGCCTCTATCAAAGTTTATTCTGTTCTCTGATATTTTTGTCCTATTTTCAACCTTTATAGAGGTGACACATCCCTGCTCAGCGTTACTGGCTGCGTATTGTCAGTCTGGAGAACTGGCGCTCCATCTGTGAGCTCCAGCTAGCAGCAGGTACTGTAAATCATAGAGATTCATGACAAGGCTGGGAAGTTTTCTGAAGGACAAATCACGGTATCTGTGTAGAAAATTACTGTATCTAGTAACCAGGAGTGGCTCTTGGTTTGTTAAAAGCTGCTGGTATGTGTTTGGTGATGCTTTAACCATCGTGAATCAAATGCACATGGACCACAAGTGTATTCATGTATGTTCTGCAGCTCCCTTCTTCCTCATGTGTTCACTTTCACACTCATGCATATGTTTGTTGCCTCCAGAAGAACTGAGCTGAAACGGAGCATTGGGCTGTTCCAAGGTTTCCTTTTAGATTTGGGAATAGAGAAGTTTGAGTCACCCAAAAGCATGTGTCCCCATGCTGCTACAGGCTGTGTTGGCTTGGATGGAGGGACCAAAGCATGGTGGGTCCAGTACCTAAAGATCCCCAGTCTGGAAGTCTTCCAGTCTGTGATGACACAGGCTGCTTTGTGGTGATGTCCTTGGAGACTCAGCTTGGCTAGTTTGGAAGCAGGTGCAATTTGGATTCAGATGTGCACCTTTTGCACACATTTTTGGATCTGTTCTTCCCAGTATTGTAGGTCTTGGGGTGTCCTATGGGATACCAGTAAAAGAGTGCTCCCAGGTGGTGGAGACTGATGGTAGGAGCTTTTGGGATTTAGGAGGAAGCTAATGGTGACCAACAGGGTGAAAATGGTTAAGCAAAGGGACCTGCCCAAGAGGATTAGGCAGCAGCAGCCCGAAGTGAGTAGTTCTCAGTGTAGGATGTGGTGGAAGAGTGCTTAAGGCAGGTAATTTCTTGTGACCCAAACGCAGCAAAGCCCAGTCAATGCAAACTCTACAGTGCTGATGGTCAGAGCTTGTCCCTATGTGTTGTGTGTGGGACTGCCAGTGCTGGTTGAAGTGGGAAGAAGGGATGTGACTGGGAAGGGGGAAGCCTTGGGGGCTCTCTGTACAGCCTCTGCTTGTGCAGCCCTACTCCATCTCCTTGACTTCAGATGGTGTGCAGAAACACCCTTGGGCTAATATGGATGTACTCAACAACCATCTGCAGGGAGCTGCGCCTGGAGAAGCTGCCCTGGCACATCCCTCAGTACATCCTTGGGACATCTGTGCGTGCCTAGCTTCATCCTCTGTATTTCCAGCTCTTCACATGAATTCTTGAGGGAGACGAGAAATGAAGCTATTCCTAGAAATTCCACTGCAGTTACATGTCTTTTTTCCTTCACTGGCGGACTCGTCCTTGCTTCTTTTTGGTGCCAATGTTAACACGTCTTTTGGCTGTTAAGGGTAGTTTTTAGACTTGTTTAGAAGAATCTCCTCCCTTTTCCCTGTGTGCCACTTGCTGTGCTCTGGGGAAGGGTGCAGGCCCATGGCTGTTGAGTATTTCATTTTGTAGCCTTTTGAGTCAACACATTTCTGTCCCAGTAAGAACCTGGGCTCAGCCCAGAGCAGCGCTACGGTGCAGGGAGCAACAAATGCATTGCAAATGGTTTCCCTGCAGTGCCTGTGCTGTATGGGGCACTCGGAGTAATGAAGCATCCTTTTGGCTTTAGGGTACTTGTTTACAGCCTGGTATAGAGACTGCATAGAGCCAGGAGAGAATGACATTTATGTGTGTTCTTATGCATCAAATCTCCTCTCTTGGGCTGCCTCGCCATCCTATGCAAGACTTTCATACAAAATATGGTTCTGCCCTTGGTGTGCCTGCTTTGTGCTCTTGAAAACAGGAGAGAGATGTGCCTTCTTTAGGGCTGGCCCTGCTCCAGATTTCCTGGAGCCCCAAACGTGCCCCACAGAGCACCCCTGCCACCACTGAGCAGTGCTGTTAATGCTTTTGGCACCAAAACACAGCTGTGACTTCTGCTTCTTCCTTCCCTCTTGATCGTGAAGGGGGAAGGAAGCAGGGGAGGTAAAAAGAAGGATAAAAAGAAAGTAAAAACCCAAAAAAGCACGTGTGTGGAAGGAGAAAATATCCCAGCTCAGTTTGGGATCAACCTGCTTCCCACCCTGCTGCCTGGGGAAATGTTTTCTGTGGTGATGCCTTTGGCACCATGCCCAACAGCAGCCATTCTCTTCAGTTTGCTGCTCCTAAAGCACACTTTGGGCAAACTGTGTTTGTGAGCCAGTTCATAAGAGTGTTCTCACTTCGGACAGAATTTAATTGCAGGCTGGAGTCAAACTGAGATTGAGTGGGACTTGAGTGAAGCTTAAAGACAGACCTGGATCTCATTTGCAGGCTGTAACTGCTCTGTTGCACCAAGCAAGACCTGCAGCTTGAGGCAGGCCTGGTCCCTCTCTAATGTTTGCAGCTGGATACAAGGAATTGAAAGAGGGACTGACTACCCCTGTTAGGGCAGGAGTTTGGATTTGTTTGATCCTGCATCCTGAGGGCATCAGTGATGTGCAGGCAGGAGTGATTATCTCCATCCAGCTACACAGGTCTGTCCCTGGAGCCCATCTTAGCTCAGGTGCTATCTCTGGACCCACAGATTTGATGCTGGAGGGTCTCCAGAGAGGGACTGGAGATATGGCTTTTGAGGGGAGAGGATGTAGAATGGGATGGGAGGAGCTGTGTTTGGGTTGCTGTGGGAATGGGCAATACAAAGCAACCCCTCTTCCTTGTCCTTGCTCCCACAGAGATTTCATAGAAGGTTGATGCTGTTGACTTCCTTTTCCTACTGCAGTAGGAACTGCAGGTCCCTGGGGCCCCTGTGTGTGTGCCAGAGATCAAAGGAAGGGTGTGGGAAATATGGTTTCTCCTTTATGTCCCTGCCTGGGAAGCACTCCCACAAAGCCTGTTTGGCTCTGATCATCCCAGACCATGAAAGATAAACTCTTTTCCTCCAATGTGAACGGCTCCAGGTAGTTTAGGATTGACCCTATGGGCAAAGGGCAAGGCTCTGGCTTTGCCCATTGCATAGATGGGCTTTAGTTGGGGTGGCTCATGGCAAAGGACAGGCAGCTTTGAAAGGGTGTTTTCTGGTTTTGGCATCTGCTATCAGACATGTACTGTGGTCAAAACAAGTAATTTTCTCTTCAGAGGAGTAAGCCCAAGAAATCTGTCTAGCAAACTTGTCCACTTCTTTGAGGTTTTATTCTTAATTTCAACAAGTAAGTTGAAGCAAATTAAGTGTGAGCCTCACCCAACTCTGGTTGGAGAAAGCATGCAATTCCACCGATGAAGCAGTGTTTCCTAAAATAACAGCTTCGGGAACCTCTGCAATCTGTTTCCCTGTCTCTTACCCTTTTACAAGAACTGAGGAGCCTTTCAGCATTGTGAGGCAAGGCTGCGAAATAGCAACCAGAACAAGAGTGCCTCAGTCTCTCGCACTCTATCTGGGGACCTAATGGGCTATTATTAGCAGGGGATACCAAATACATTCTGTAAATATTTGAGAAGCCCCGTGAAGACACATGCTCTTTTATGAGCCCCACAATCGTTAAACCCAGGCAAAATGCAGCGGAAGAGCCACAGCAGCTCACGCTTATCACCCCATTTTGTTCTTGTCTCTGGAAGGAAATGCACTTGGACACCTCTCGGGCCAAGGCTGAAAATTCTGTCCCTAATTCTTGGCAGAGAGGGTTTATTTGCAAGTGGAGAATGGACAGCAGGACTCCTGAGCCCCTGGGCTGGTACATGGTGGTTCTCCTGGCACAGAACTCGTGTGCTGGGATATGGGAGATGGTCTGAAGGGCCACCGAGCTCCTCCAGCGTACTGCGAGGTGCCGCACTTCTGGGGGGGATTTCCTTATAGCTTCTCGTCCTCTTTCGGAGCAGGGGTGACCCGCAATCTCGGTTTCCATCGCTAGAGGGAGGAAAACTACACGGAATTATCGCCCTCTCCGGTCTGCTCCGTCCATCCGCTACAGGCGGGAGAGCAGATGCTCTTACGACCTAATAGGTGAGGAACACGTAGAATTATAGTAGCTGGGCTGTTTTCCTTCGACAGAATTTAATGGAAAAAACCAAACCCAATCTTTAACAAAAGCAGATAGGAACTTTTTTTGTATTCTTGAAGCAGTGCACCACAGACATCCCTTCTTTTTTAAGGAAAACATAGCAAACTGAAATTATTTTAAGAGCAAGATGATGACAATCTCAAGCTAGCAATGGGAACACGGTTGTAAAGACAACCTGATCCCATAGGAAGTACTGGAGAACAACTTCCCTTTGCTTTCAGAACCTGTTTCATGAAACCTGGTAGCTCTGTACCAATCCGCCTGAGACTTGTGATTATGAGAATTACCCAAGGTCAGCTTTGTCACTAGAGAGGCACTGAGTTGCTACACTGTTTTTACCTTCATCTGTGATTCAGGGGACCAACCATTTTCCCCACAAGGTGTGGTTTGGCGAAATTAGATATGTCAGAATGAGTTTCTCTCCCTGTAAGACAAAAACTAAATGTGCATCTCTGCTCTAGACTTTTTTATGATGGCCATGGTCATAGCACCGTGCTGTAAAATGCTGCAAGCAAAGGTGTTGCCGTCTCTTGGAAGATCTGCTTTAGAGGGGGTGCTCTTGAGGGATGACAGTAGACCTTTCTTTTTTTCCTTATAAAAATGAAAGAAAATTTTCTTATTAAAAATGAAAGAAAAAAGGTAAGGCAGTTCATTGCAGCATGGAAGTAATAGGAATAAAAATAGTAAGTAAAATAATAAATGTAGAAAGCAAAACTGACTAAAAATGAATATGACCATAGCCTGTCTGTTGCTCAAGCCTGAGCAGATAAAAAACAGAGGCACTAACAAGTCCAGAGAAAAGGCATGCGTGTGGATTTTTGTTCTTTTTTTCTTTTTAAATTTATTTTTATGCTTCAATACAAGCTATTTTATGCTGTTAGTAGCAGTAGAAATCAAACAATAAAGTCAACACTTTTTTTTCTTTTGTAATGAAAGGAAGCAGGAATGGTGCAGGACTCTAACTCTGGAAAAAATTAAAAGATGGAACTATAGTGAGATTCTTAATGTGTGACTCAGAGGTGGTCAAACTTGTAGCTGTCTGGGTCACTGTCAGGAGGGGAAAAGGACAGGGTAGAACTGTACTGAATGTGCACCCCCTCCTTCCTCCCGCCTTTATATTTTGATGCAAAAAGGAATGTGCACATCCGTATTGTGCAAAATGTGGCTTCTGGCAGTGAAAACAGCATGAAAGGGCTGAAACAGCAGCAGACCCCTGTAGGACAGAACAGGGGGGTACTGGGCTGATCTCCGGGCTCAGCCTTCCTTGGGGAGAGCTTTGTCTGGCTGCAGTGTTGGATGGGGCTGGCAGTGGTGGAAAGGAGGCAAATTTCTTCATCCAAAGCCCGTCCGAGCATTGCCGGTGCTTGGGAAGAGAGGAGGGAATGAGTGCCCGAGAGGAGGGTGTGCCAAAAAGATGTGGCTGGCAGTGGAGCAGCTGGCCTCTGCTGCTAACTCAGATTGGCTTGCCCAGGAGGATCCTAATTACAGCACAACTGCTGTCTCCATAATCGCTGCGGCAGGAGCAGCGCGGGCCATAAGGCACTGAAAGGGACCTGGATGTGGCAGAGGAAGATTATTAGAGTTACTGCACTCTGTCCTGGCCATTGAGTTGCATAAAACCTACCAGATGTCAGGGAGGAAGAAATGGGTCATCCTCGGCATAGGCTTTTGCAAATAATGTCATTGACTGCTTCCATATGAACAATGTGATTGTGCAGCGGGTTATGCTGAACTGAGAGTATTTGTGGGGAAAGCTTTGAAATGCAACGAGTCTGCTTGAGCAGACTTGGGTCTGATTTGCAAAGCAGCAGCTACTTGTGTGGCTGGTGTCAGATGGGAACAAGAAAAGATGCTCAGACAACCCCTGGTGAAGGACTGTAGCTGTGTTGGACATTCCCTGTGTAGCAGGAATGCTGGCCCTCACCCACCCGCACCATCCGCTGACAAACGAAATCATCCTTGACAAAACTGGGGCCTGGCAATTATCAAGAAAAGCAGTAATGAACAATGAGAAAACTATGCTTTAGGATGTGAATGTTATTATTTTTTGTTTCCTGGTATGTTTCCAAGGTCATCTTCTTCAGATATATTTTGAAATCAAAATAGTAAGCTCAGACAACAAGCATTCAGGGGGAATGGATCAAAGCAGATGTGATTTTTGTAGTATGGGCAGTGTGCTGGCAACTGGAAGTTACTGCTCATGCCTGTTGCATTTAGGATCTAGGATAGGAGTTGCTCCCACCACTTCATCTACAAGACAGAAGTATCAAAGATTTTACCATTCTCTTTTTGGAAGTGCTTCCTCAAAAAAGGACTGTGAAATGTTAAACCGCATCTTTGACTTTCAGGACAAGTGTTCCCTGAGTGGAAAATCTGGTGCTTAGACCCTAGATGGAAATAAGGGAAGCAGGGTGCAGGTAAAGTGTTATTCCCTGCATCCTCCCACTTGCTTCCCAGCAGAGAGAGCCCCCGCCTGCTTCCCCACAGGCTGTGCCCGAGGCACGCGTTTTTCCCTTGCGCCAGACTTTAATCACATGCAATCGCCTTATGGATAGCCGGGGCAGTAATGGTGATCTTAAACATTGCTGGATGCCTCACATTCGCTTTATCTAAGTCTGTTCACACTGTTGCAGCTTTTCTTGCTGGTGACGATGTGGCGGAGAAGGACAGAGTGAGGGAGTGAGATAGTGTGGAAGTGGGAGGCCGTGCCAAGGTGACGAGCTATTTTGCATTGGCATCTGACGGTGCTAATCAGCAACCGTGTACTTTAGAAGGTGTCTTTTGATAACGTGCTTTTATAATTTAACCCTCCTTACATTTTTGGATATATAATTTGTGTCGGGTTTACAACCTGAATCTGCTTAGGTGCCTCTGGTTTCTGACACAGCAGCAGCCTTTGAATCAGCGAGCGTCTGCTCTTGCTGCTTAATCTCTGAGGCAGCCAATTTGGGGACAGAAGGAGTCTTTACTTTATCTGCTCCAAACACACTTGTACTTTATTCCTTTGTATTGGGAAAACAGGAAAAAAAAAAAAGAAGCAAAAAAAAAAAAAAGGAAAGAAGCACTGTGTGTGTGTGAGCACGTGTGTGTTTGTGTGTGTGTGTTTATATAGTATGGGAGACAGAGACTAAACTGAGCAAGTGTGGGAGGGTGAGAACCTTTATTGTGCAACAAACTGATGGCACCAAATATGCTGCATTTGTTGTGAGTTAAAAGGTTTATACAAAGATTTTCTTAGTAGTGTCTAAGATCTTAATAGGGTAATTAATCTTTCTAAGTGTTACTGCCAGATTATGGGATCAGCTATTACCCCTGGCTACAGAGTACTCCTTTGTGTGTTGCTATGAACAGGACTAAGCGATGAGACTACTCCGTTTGCCAAGCAAAGATATGGTTGCTGCTAGCTTGTTTATGCTTGAAATGTGTTTTCTGGTACAGTAAGAGAAGGCTGCACCACTTCTTTGGGAATATTGGTGCCCTTTAAAATGAGTCTTATTAGGAGAAGAAGGGCATGAAGTGCTATAGAATTTCCAGAGCTTTATAGAGAAGTGCATATATACTTTAAGAGACATAATGGTGAGTTATTTGGTTTGACAATTTTTTATTTTTTTTTAAAGCAGGAAAAAAAATAGATAGCTAATGTAATTGTAAGAAAGCAGCTGCAGCAATAGATAAAAAAGTGGTCTCTACTTAAAAACTTCTGCATGGAATGCAGAAGCCAAACATTTTAGTTGAGGAATTAAAATCCAAGTTGTGTTGCAGCAGGATAGGGTAGGACATAGAGGACGTGGAAGAATTTTCTCAAGAAATAAGCTTTGCTCAATCCTGTTTATTCCTAAGAGTGAGTCAAAACTAAAGGTTGTTTTATTTACTAGATAAGGGAACTTTTTTCCCAGTGACATTGCAGTTAGGGGGGGAGGGAGAAGAGGACAAAGCATCATATTACCCCATGGTTGTCAATGTTGAAACAACTGGGTCATTTTGGAGAAAGGGCTTGGCCAAATTTTGACATCTCCTGTGCTGCTGAATGAGCAACCTCTGATCAAGGTCAGTATAAACCACTCTGTCCACATCCTTTAGCCTGGTCTACTGAAGGCTGTCATGTTCTTTAGTGATGATCAAGGAAAACTCCAACTCCAGGCTTGAACACACAATATACTGGTTTGAACCCAAGATTGCTTTTAAGCCACCCCAGAGGCATCACCTGTAAGTGACTGTTTATGTGTGGGCAGGTGTGTTTCACCTGTAGTAGCAATGGTGACACTGTCACGTGTTGAGATGAAATGCTTTGGGCTGGGTCAAGCTGCTGACTTTTTCCCTAGACATTGGGTGGGAGAACACATTCACAGGGTATGTGGGAGGAAACCTTTGCCTTGTGGCTAGAGACATGGTCAGTTTGGAGAAAGGCAAGGAAAAAGGTGGTCATGGAGGCTGGAGAAGGAGGAGGAGGGGAAGTTGCCACCTTCTGCCCAGCTGGAACACAGTGATGCTGATGGCATGCTGCAAGCCTGGGGTTAACAGGGGCTGTCCCTTTATGTAGCAGGTATCTCACACAGGGCCAGCTGGCACTGCCCACTCATCTCTCTGGCCACCGTGGGATTGTGTGCTCTCTTCTTTGTCTGCTCTACAATGGTTTACAGCTGAGCCATGATGAAAAGGAGAAGCTGCAGAACCTTGTTCACACTCTTCTCAGTCTCAGCAGGAAATTTACATTTATACAATGCTTGGAGAATGTTGAAACTATGCCAAACCACCAGAATAAAGTCATAATGCTACAGCTTGGCATAGTGTTGAAGAAGACTCCCCCAGGGCACACTCTGTGGAAGCAGGAAGTGGGATTGAAGCAGGTGGTCAACCAGGCCTTGTAGGCTTTTATTCTAGATGGTGACACACCCTGCCTGGCTTGTCCCTAGATTTAGATGGTGAAATGCCAGCACTGCTGTCCTGGTAGGACTTGTACAGTGCTGAACTGCTCCTGGTGGGCCCATCTGGCTTCCTTTGTGGCAGCTCCTGCTGGCTGGTCGCTTGTTAGGATCCAGGGAGGAGCACATCTTTGGATGTGGTCCAGAGGGTCTGGGGAAAGGAGCTGCTTAGCTGATGATGGTGGGGTGGGGGAATCTCCAATTCAGTCCACTGGGCTGCACCAGTGGGGCTGTTCATAAGGACAGAAAAGGAGGGAGATACTTATCCCACACCCCTAGGAGTGGTGATGGTTGAAAGCCAACCATAGCTTTCCAGCCTCCTGCAGAGTCATCATCCTTGTTTTAAGTGATTAGAGTATGCTTCCAAGGAATTGAATGCTTGCCTGAAAACTACTGTGAGCTTCTGGCTCTATCCTGGTGTCCTAGCACATGCAGAGCCTCTCCCCCCACACCTAGCACTGGGATTTCTCACTCTGTACTGCTGCAGAGATGTGCTCTTTTTGTAAGTAGATGTTTTTACTGGTCAAATTACATTACAGCTTTCTGCATTCAGTATTTGGGATGTAATTTGCTTTACAAATCTCAGTTTGATTCTAGAGGTGATATGCAATGTGAAATGCTAAAAACTCTGAAAGAAAGTCTTTGAAGATAATTACAGCTACCTTACCACAAAGAAGCTCTGAGGGTTATAAGGAAAAAAAAACCCAAACAAATCCCTATTAATGGAGAGTTAAGATGACCCAGTTATAGCAGGGACCTTTCCAAATGGTAAATTCAAATCCAGGAAGTACAGAATCTATGTACATGCCAATAAAACATTAACTCTGCCCCCCTGGCACTGGTGCTGCTTACTGGGAATTATCTGCAACCACTCCAGCTGCAGTCACTGTATTAGCTGGAGCAGTATTGAGCAGTGGAAGGATTAGCTGAAGTTTGGCAGAGCTTGGAGGATAAAAGGAACAAATTTCAGGGTGGGTGAGAAGAGAAGCTGAATACCTGTGTGTGTGTATGCATGTGGAGGAACTTCAGAATTTCACTTCAGCACTGAGCTGCAGTAAGGAGATGTACCTAGAAACAGGGCTTTCGTGGTAGAAAGGCATAAGATAACATGGACTTGGAGGTTTAGTGCTGGAGTGAGGTGCTGCTGTAGGCTGTGTGTCTGGGTGTGGGTTAGATGTGTGTAGCTTCCCTCTGGCACAGCACACCTTAGCATTGGCACAAGGAAGGGGTTGGATGCTGTCTCACTGTGGTCATCTGTGGTCGTCCTCCTTTTCTTGCATCTCTTCAAAGCGTGCTGCTGGAGAACCGAGGTCAAGAAACAGTTGTGTAACTGAATTTTCTTATTTTCAAAGGATTGCTCATCCAGACTGATACATATTACTGGGCAGCTCAGGCTTTCTGATAGCAAAGATATTTGTCAGTGAATTTCCTAGATTTATTCAATAGTAATAGAAATCGGTGGTTTTTTTCATTGTTGAAAATAGTGGTGACTTAAGCAGTTGAAGTTAACATATAGATTTGCTTGGTATATATATCACTAGAAAGGAAATAGGGTGTCCTATGATCAAGTGGTTGAGTTCTTTTTTTACGTAACAAAATCAACTTTGTTACTGTGTGATGGAAATTATAGTAATGTTTTGAAATGTCTGTGGGCTAGCAGAAGAGCAAAGGAATTCAAAATTGTGGTCTGTCCCTCCAAGTCTTCAGTATTTTCTCCTGTGGGGGCTGCAACAGCAGGCTGATAGATCTCCACCCTGCCTCCCTGCATTTCAGGTAAGGTGTAGTCTGAGTCGGCAGAGATTTAAGACCTCTTTGAAGACTCAGCCTTGTAAGAAGAAAGATTTCCTGGCCTGTGTGTGAGCCAAGCTGGCCCTCTGATATGTCAGATGCACCTGAACCTCTCCTCTTTTCCCTGGTTTTTGGCAAACCCGCAAACTGGGGAAAATGTTGCAATGAAGAGCTAACGTTATTTCCAGAAGGAGCTAAAAAAAGCCCCTGGGAGAGAAGGGGTTTATTAACAAGTCACAGGACTTTGATATGCCTCAGGCAACATTTTCAAACTGTTGCTCTACCAAATCAGTCGCTATAATTATACTACTTCCCAAAAAGCAAAGGACAACATGGGAAATTAATCTAATGTACTGTCTTAGGTCTGAGCCTAGAAGCAGAACAAAATGGGTTATTGTAACATAATAGTAAAATAGGTGTGCCTGCAGAATAGCGGGTCAAAGCAAACCTTCAGATGCGTAATTATTTCTTACTATCCTACTTGTTCTGTTTCATCCTTAGGTATTTAATTACACAGTTTTCCTTTTCTCCTGTCCTAACATGCACCACCAGGCAATTTTTTTCCTTTGAGCCTTGGAAACAGTATGACTGGAGTGCTTTACTGGAGCTGCTCTCCTAAAAATAAAACTTTGAACAATCTGAGCAGTAGTATGACCAGATTTTGTAATTATGGCTCTGTCTGGAGGGCATAAGATGGATGAGGGTGTCCTTGTGCTGGATGCTGTACCCTTTGTGTTAAGGCAGGAACTTAAAAGCAGCAGAGCTCTCAAGAAAACCACTATATTCTGTGCAACTTGCAGCCCTTGTTCAGAGTTGATTCCATCCTTTGAAATGGGTTAGGTGCAAGTTCAAACAGGATGTTGCCTCAACAGTGTCCCTGTCTGGGGATGGGGGACTAACGTTGCTAGGATGTTCACTGGCTAAATGTAGTAAATGATGCCCCTGTGTTCCTAGCCTGGAAAAATAGGACTCAAGTGTTTTCTTAAAAAAAAACCAACCAAAAACCAAAACTCCCTGCCTGCTTAGGTGCTTACAATGTTCCTGTCATTTTAGTCTTCAAACGCCTACTATTCTAACATCTCAGCTGATAGCACAGTGAAAAGTAAATCTCTCTCAAGCATTTTCCTCCCTCTGAGTAATAGCTAATCTAATAATAGTTTGACTCCTACCACCACAATAGCTCTCTTCTATAAAATGTGTAAAGGGAGGAGGCTAAAAATTCCATCTCCTCTTTGGTGACCCCAAACTCCTTGGAAGTAGTGCAAGAGTACTGAACTTGGGCCCTGCACTGCTTATGTATCACCCTAAAGATGTTTTAGAGGTTTAAATGCTTCTCAGATTTGGCTATAAAAAAATCCAGCAAATCCAAGCAACCAAGCCTCCCCAGCAATACACGACCCTTTCACTTTTTGTTATTTTTTCACCCTCTTGTGTTAATATTTCCTTTGTTAGTGTTTCTGCATGAGATCTATTTATTAATTTATTTTGTGCTTTTACTTCAGCCCTAAATGATCTTCCTATTAGCACAGGAAGCTGGCAGCAGCCAGTCTGTAGCCTTTGGATAGTCAACTAATTAAGGGAAAAGCAGGTGTGGATGGATCTATTGAGTCTATAAATAAGTGCCAAAAATTTAAGTTATTGGTCTGTGAGTGTTAACAGGTGGAGCACAGTTTTTATACCTTCAATGGAGAGGAAAAGAAGGGTTAGAGGAAATTATTTCCTCCCCCATGATTTAAAAGCTCTTCAGTAACAAAATGTCTGCTCTCAAAAAAAAAAAAAAAAAAAAAAAAAAAAAAAAAAAGAGAAAAAACCCCCCAAAACCAAAAGCCCTTGTCTTGTGCATGTTTACTCTTGAAGACAAAGGTAGTGTAGAGGTTCTTATTTTCATTGACCTGGACTGGGTGATGAAATGGGTGGTCTGCAAAGAAATAATTCATATTCTCAGGCTGACACTCAGAAACATAACTCACAAATTACTACAGATGTTAGTGCCTATTGTTCCTTTGCAGTTCTGTTTATAAATAAAACTTTCTCTGCCTTCAGTCAAATGCTCAAAATGTTCTAATCTGCAAAAAGCCTCTTCCCTCAGTGCTAAAGAAAAATATGATCTATTGAGTAAAGTATTATGCAAGGGATTTTGTGTCTAAGAATATATTCTCTCCTCACACTGATTTATCCTCCTCCCCAATTTCTGTACTGGCTTTCTTCCTTTGTGCTTGATTTAGTAATTTATTCAAACAGTTCTAACCAGGGGGCGTTTTTCACCAGGGTGCAGTGGCAAGAGACCACAAAAGCATTTCACAACACGTACAAAATACATTAAACCACTTTCGGGGTAGTATAACGTGATAGGATAATGTTAGAATAAAAACATGTAAACCAACCACCTACTAACTCCACTGGTTTCATTAGTTTTGATCTGACTGATATGAAAGTCTTCTTCATGGATATGTATTAATCTTTTATGGGCTGTGTATAAATTTAAATGCAAGCAATAAATGAATGCTTATACTAAAGCTTGCATGCGTCAATCTGGGAAAAGCAAGGTGACAGAAAAACCCAGCAGTCAAAAAATATGCATGGTTTAGATTTAAAAAAACTCTGGGAGCATCTAACCAAGCTGGCAGGTGTTGATCTGGAGAAGTAAGGAAGGGGACATGTTGTCTGAAGCTTTTGGGAGGCACTGATGGTTTTAGGGACTTGAATTTCTGAATGTGTGTCTGGAAATCAGAATGGGACGTTTGCCTCTCCCCTTCTTTTCTGCCTCTTAAATGCTTAGAGATGGGGAAGGGAAAGGTTTTTGAGGTTAGATTGGTCACTGTGGATCATCTTTTAGTGTCAAGTCTGCTTCTCAGGGCACTCAGTCATGTGCACGTGACCTCTGCCTGCTAAGGTCTGGATGCTCTGGCTTTGAAAGAGGGATGTTTATAACTTGTTTTTTGCCCCTGGTTGCTCTTTGTATGGTTAATGAGAGATTCACTAGAGCAGGGACTGGGACAGGGTAACCAGCCTTCCCAGCTAAGTGTACTAATTAGTCTCTCTTTCTCTCTCTCTTAATGAATTCATGCATATTCATTGAGAAGCAGAACAGCTCCAATAGGAGAGAATCAAGGAAAAACTGAATACCCTGCAGCCTACCTGATGGTTATAACTTTCTCCTGATGGTTAGAGAGCATGGCTTAATTTCTTTGAAACAGGTGGAGGGAAGAAAAATGCTTTTTAGCCTCTGGGGTGAATACTCTGACCACTAGACTATTGCAGGCAGGATTCTGGTCCTCTTTTGCAGCGTGTGTGTGTGCTCATCCTTAGTTCTGATCTTCTTTCACTGCAAGTGCCTTAAATACAAACTTTTTTCCAACTGGATCTGAAGAAAATGTTTGGCTTGCACTTGTTCCCTAGACAAAATAAATCTTAATTTTAAACGCTGATCTGAAACAATTAAATATTTCCCTTCCTTATACTGCTGCAGATATATTTCTTTAGTTTGATTAAGGTATAAGGAGTCAATCATGGATGCCATTTTACATTAGTGCTTTTTAAAGCACTCAAACCCGACCCTACTTTTGGATTCAATCCTCAGGAACACTTATGTCTTACCATGCAAAAAAAAAAAAAAAATTGTCACTAGAACAGAAATTAACAAAAAAGACTTGAAGATAGGTGAGTAACATAGGTAGAGAGTACTGACAAAATCCATCCTGCTGATGTAAAGCTGGCTGTGAAATGGATGCTAAAAATAAACCTCAATTCTAAAAGTCAGTTCTGACAGACCTGGGTCCTGTTTCTTTCTGTAACATAATTTGCCACAATCTGTGGGCTGATGTTGCAGTAAATTAGGTTCGTGATACTTACTGTTAATGAGTCACTGAATAAATACATCTGTATAAATTAGCCCACAATTTGCCTGTTGCAAAAATAAACAGTTTTGATTTCCTGTGTGAGCAGCATGGCAAGCATTGTGCATATGTAGCTTTACTAAACACTGAAGAAGTTAAACTGTGGGAAGAGAAAGTGTTCACAAACAGGTGCTTGAGTGGTATCTGGTGGGATGGAGAGGTTGAACCCTACTCTGCATCCCACCAAGTTGGAATGGGAACCTGTAAAGCAGGAGCGGTCAGCATACAGATCTGGAGAATCAAGCCCCTGAGGTCTTTAGAGCTATCATCTTAAACTGGGTGTCCTCTATGTCACCATGTATGAGAACAGCAGCAATAAATTGTGTACCCAACAGCTGTGTTCAAGATGTTGTATTTTGGTAGCATGGTGGCTTGAGCCTCATTGCACTAGATCCTGTGTAAGACCAAAGTAGGAAATGTTCCACTCTCAAAGTATTTTACAGTTCAAGTCTGAGAAGATGTAATAATACTTGGAAGGAAGACAACAAAACCAGTAGTGAGGACTTGGGTTTATATAGGCCAGATACTTGCACAGTCACAGTAGATGCTCCTATGCTTCTTGGGCATGTTTTTAATCTCCAAGTATGGTAGTCCAAGTGTTTTGCAAGTTACCAAGTCTGGAAAAACTTGGCTACCTATTTTTTTTTTCCTGTGACAACTCCCCCCTCAACCCCCAACCCCCCCCAACTCCACCTCCCATGCAATGACTTCAGCTGAAGCTATGTGGAAACAGAACTTAGTTCAATTTGCAGTCCTTGTGAGCTGAGTAGTGTTTTGCTGTGGAGCTGTGCTGTGAAACAGACACTAATCATATCATGTCAGTCTCCCTGAAATGGCTCTCTGTATTGGGCTCTGGGTCATTTCCAAGGGTTGCAAGGAGCTGCCTGTCTGCTAGCACTAGACATGTGACCTCAGTGAAATGTCTCCTTCAGTATCTACAGGCTGTGATGTGTCACACTGATACACATTTCTACCTTAACACTCACTCAACAGCAGCTCCCTGATGTGACAGTGTTTTTCTAATTCATAGATAGCCAAGGAGATGGAGGCCTGTGTAATGTTATGTCTCTTTGCCCAGCTGCTCTGATAAAATGGATATCCTCACACAAAGTCATTAAGCAAGTGGCTTATGATAGCATGCAGGAATGGGAACTTCAGTGCTTATTCCACCCCTGTCCTGTTGCTGACATTTCTTTTGGAGATTGACTCATATTGTCAATGAAATAGATCTAAAGAACACTTAGCAATTTGTAGAGTAATTTTTGTGGCTTCTTTGGGTTGGAGATGACTTCAAAAGCCCTTTGGTTGATACTATTCTGCATGGGTGGCATTTTCTAGGCAAAGAGTTGTGAGCTTTTTAAGCAGATGACTTCTGTCTCTCCTGCAATCCAGCATGGTCCTTGCTTGTTGGCACACAATGCTGTGCTTCCTCATCTTCTTTATGTCTCAGAATGCTGCTTGCAGGTGGTCAAGCTGGAATTTACTGGCTGGCTGCCACCCCAGGGAACACGTGGATCCTGCTAGAGGATGCCCTTGTCAGGATCCACCAGCCCCAGCCAGCAACCATACACACAGAGCTCACTTTGATTGCCTCATGTGCTATGGGGGCAAAATGCTGAGAGGTATATGGAAAGCACAGGATGAATTAATGAGCAGGCTATGCAGTGGGAAACCCTAATCTGACCAGGTGGAAACAAGGAGAGCAGGGCTATTTAAGCTAAACCTTTTAACAATGAGATGCTTCTCTGCAAGTCTATTGTATACTGAAACAGCGATGATGAAGTTGTTTATTGTACACATGTGTGTGCACATATGCACACATGTGCACACACACACACACACATGTATATATATATATATATATATATATATATACACACACATACACCTGCACATGATCTATACATACCTGACTCAAGTCAATTTGATTCTGCAAAGCAGTGAGCAAGCTTGTCCTGGATGAGAAATTTGTAAACTCTTTCTTAGTGCTGAAGAGGTATTTGCAGAGGTTATCATTTGCCCAGCAAGGTTAATGTCTCCAGGCTCCTGCTCTGGTCAAGGGGAAGGCAGAAACTCCTCCTATGTGCTAAAGCAGCAAAGAAAGAATTTTTTCTTCTGGTAATTTCCCTGTGGGAGAGGACTTGACAGAGATAGTCTTTTTGGTAGGACTGAATAAATGCCCATCAGAGAGATGTGAACTAGAAGAGGCCAATTTTTTCTGGTTTTGAGAGAAGTGTCTTTAAAGTTAAGCTCCTACCTCAGTGTTGAAAACAGACTCATGGCTTTTAGTCAGAAAGGAGGGCTCCTGGCTTTGCCCCCAGCTGCCAGCAGCAGGACCTGGAGGGACTGCCCCACTTGCTGCAGGGCAATCTGGGGGCCTGAGGCTGCACTCGCTTCCCCCTTGATATGCTCTAAGCCTTGGCTCCATTTCACAGCTCTTCATGGAAATGACTCCCTGTTCTGGGAGGGACTCAGTCCCTTCTCAAATGATAATGCAATCCAGACATGAATTGGCAGAAATGTCATGAGACTTCTTATTCTTGTGTATTTCCAGTGCAAATGCTCTCAAAATATCCTGGGAAGGCAGCCTTGGCATTTTTTCTATGAACTGACACTGACCTGACAGCTTATTGTGGTTTCTTCCCCCAAAGACAGTCAAACGGAAAAGAAACTGAAGAATCCCTTTCACATCCCTAGTTTGTTTTCCAGCTATACTTATATAAAAAAACTATCATTTTTCTACACTGTATTTTAATAATTGCTGCTCTATCAAAACATAGTTGTACTCCACCTTTAAGCATAGGCCAACACTGACTTAGAACATGTCATGTGTGTGATTCTCTGGATCATGTGTAACATGCATTTTAGGAGGCTTAGTGCACTAGGCAGAAGAGGGCAAACAAGAATTTAATATCTTCTAAGCACAAATTCAGAGGAGTGACTTCCTCTTTCAATATATGGGCAGCTTAGGATGACTTATCTCCCTCAGTGCTGGCACCTAAATTTACTGCCTAGAGTTGGACAGAGTGAATAGCTGCTGGTTATTAGGTTTGTGTCTTGAAATGACAGCATCCCTCCTTGTCTGCATCCCTGTTTCCTCAGGTCACAGACAGGGGTTCCTGATATATCCTGAATGACAGAGGGAGCAAAAGTGTTTCACAGGCTGTTTCCAATTTTGTTTTCATATGTGAAGCGGCTGCTGATGTGGTACAAGAACAGACACTGGCAAAAAGACTCTGAGGATTGACTAAGGTCAAGCACTGTTTTCAGGATCCTCCAACAAGCTGGAAAACATGAGTGCCTGATTCAGCGAGCTCTGATGTTGTACGGTGATAGGGAAGGACCTTAATACAGACCTTGGCCCCCACTGTGTGTATCTGACCATTTTAGGGGAAGGTAGGCTAATTTTGAATTCTCTGCCTAATCTAGACAAACTTTCCTGAGAAAGAGTTCCTCAATTGCCAAAACCAAATAGGTGATTGAGGAAAGAGAATCACACTTCTTCATGTGCCTGTCCCCCATATTTATGAATGGGTACAAAAGGTAGGTGTGAGCAATTTAGCTGAAGTGTCACAGGAGGGCTGCAGTGGAGTTAAGAACAAACACTGATCTTCAGCCCCATGGAGCTGACCTCCCTGTGGGCTCTCTGTTTTCAATCCCTGAACCAGAATGGCAGCATTTCATACCATGTAAATGCATCATTTTTCGTAAGATGGAAGATATGAGACACTGGAGGGCTGGATCTGCTGGGTTTTTTCCTAGCTGTTTTTTTTGGGGAAGCTGAGTTGGCTTCCTGTCTCCTCTGGCCTTTCCTGGCATTTCACCAGGGCCAGGAACCTCTGTGGTTCCTGGATGTTGATCTTTAGCCACCAATCACTGAGATGTCAGAGCAGATGGGATTACTGCTCAGAGTGGAGCTTGGGAAGAAGCTTTCTTCATGTTTCTACCTCTCCCAAACACTTCTCAATGGCAGAGATGTGTCACCTATGGACAACTGAGCTGCTTCTTCCATGGATGAAAACCTGGGAGAGAAGCAGGCGATCCTCATCCAGCTGGTTTTGGGCTAGAGGCTGAGTTGAGCTAATAATTTGTATACACCTGATAAAAAGTCAAACGTGTCACCCAGCCAAGCACGTAATTTTTAAAGCAAACTCAACTTAGATGAGTTGGTAACACCTGGCGACCTGAATGGTTGTTCACAGAGAATTGCACTGCTGCACACATGTTAGAAAGACAAAAACCACAGTCAGTACCAAAGCTGCAGAAGCACTGCACTGGTAAAACATCATAGCATGACAGGCCCATCACAAATCTATACCACAGAAGAGTTTGAAACACAGTGTGTAGAAATATTTACAGACCATGGAGACTAAGAAATATTGCTGACATGGCTGGGTGAATCAATACATGAGGGTAATTAAGAAATGCCACTGCCTTCTAAGGCAAAAAATATAGGTCCCTATCCTACCCTAAGAGTACTTATTGTGGACCTTTATAACGTTTTGCTGAAAGCAATGAAAAGTTCAAGGCATTTCTGTTCCTCAGCTGAGCTATCTGACTGGAGCCAGTATTGGCCTATAGAAATGGGTCCCTTTCTTCTAGCTCTTTTAAGGAAAAAAAAAAATCCTGGAAAGCAGGATTAATGAAGTGATAAACAATAGGAAAAAAGAATATTTAAAATACAGAAAATTAAAAAATTGCAAAAACAGATCCTCAAATTTTCATGTAGCTCCAAGTTTGGTTCTGGGAATGCAGGGATCAAACTGAAGTATGTAATTTAAGATTTCTTTTTTTCTATTGGATTTCTATAGGTGTGATTTAGTTTTTCTTGTGCTGAAGCAGTTGTAGGGAGGATAATGCCCCTGACAGTGTTTCAATACAGCTGCTGTTCATAGTTGCCAAGTGGATTTTAATTTTTTTTCTTTCTTATTACTGGGGTGTGAATTATTCTGTGGCCTGTCAAATATGTTGGAAATTTAACTATTTAACTCTTGTGAAGGAAAAGGCAACTCATCCCTGCAGTAAAGCTATGAGCAGAATGGAGCTGGAGGCAGCCTGGCCTCCTCTGCTTTAAATGCTAAAATTCATCTGAACTGCAGGGACATGGTCTGTGGCTGCTGCCTGCTTAGAGACAGTTTGCAGAGAACAGGATCCACGGAAGCCATCTCAGACAGCTGAGAACATAATGAACAGCAGAGCTGTTCCTCTGGCCCTTGATCCATCTGTGACAGCCCAGGAAAAGCTGCAGTAAGGTCACCTACCAGCTAGTGCTTTGATGCTGCCCAGGCAAGATGGCATTGCTAGCCTGAAGTAAATAGAGCCTCAGCAGAGAATTCTGAAGGGAACCCATCTCCAGAGAGAGGAAAAAACAAAGCTGTTACATGGAAAGCCTTAGAAGAGAAGGCGTGAGTAGCAGGCATGTGTTGCACTAGGTCTCTTTAGATGCTAGTTGGATGAGGAGAAGTTACAGCAGAACCTGAGGGTTTGGAAGCAGCCAAGGAAGAAGAGCCAAAAAATCTGGAGGCAGCAGAAGCTGAGTTTCTGCTAGCACCAGAGACTAGTCGACCCAGCCCAAGCATATTGTTACTGTTTTATTAAAAGGGTTGATTCCGAGAATGTTGTGTTTGCAATTCAGCATCATGCCTCGGAGCCTTGATTTCAAGCCTTTATTTATATGCTTAATTGTTGCTATGGAAATTCAATATTTAAAGAGGTAATTATTGCTGATCTTGTTGCATGTGTCCATTTCTGATGTCCAGCTGTTAGCTCTTTAGCTCCAGTCTAGCAGATTAATTACTACTATTGATTACTTTGAGCTTCTCTCTTCACACCTGCAGACTGTGTAATTAGCCGGTGGCCTCCTCTGAAAATTAGGAGCAGTTTCATTTTGGCACCTTGCCATTCCTCAGCCATGTGCCTTACACTGATGAACAAAAGCAAAGCTATTTTAAATAGAGATATCTGGGCAATGAACTCTTTGTATTTTTGAACTATCTGTGGATAACTCAAATTACTCAATGTTAGCAAATATTGCACCCTATTGGAAGACCCCTGATAGTAAAAAAAAAAAAAAATTTCGAAGTACTGGTATTTGTTTTGTCTGCCCACTAGTCAGTAAATGCTGTCCTGGCTATTTGAAATTTATTGTCCACACTGCTTTTTTCACTAAGTAGGACCCAAACCTCTGAGTGCAATTATGTCTCCTTTCAACCAGCTTTCCTGAAGTGGAGTTTTCCTTTCTCTGCTATGCGTGAGAGATTTCCTGCTGTTCCTACTGGATGGCACCAGGGCACATCAGAGGAACTTTACAAGTAGGAGGATAGGAGGTGTATGTGTGTACCCAAGAGGCCCTCATCTAGCCTCTCTCTTCCCAAGGACTGCATTTGTCTGTTTTCCAGTGCCCACTCAAGGCTCTTCTTGGAAAGACAAATCTGTGCCACATTCCCCTCTCTGCACATCACAAAGGCAAAAACGAAGTGTTCAAAGGCTCTGTTTTAAGTAACGAAATATAATTCTTCTGCCACCAGGGTCATGACTTTCTCCTCTCAAAAAATAAAAAGAAACCTTTTCTTTATGTTTGCTGGGCTGCTAAGCACAGGTCATGCTTAGCAGCATTGTGTGATTTTGACATAAGATGTGTGCTGGGTGGAAATGAGAGCATGGGGACAACTCTGTCTTTGCTCTCCCTGGGCAAGCATCCAATCTAGATTTATAGCAGAGCAATGGCAGTCCAAAAGCACAATACAGGTGGCCTGTGAACCGAAATGTGCTGAAGTTCAGTGTTCAGGAACTAACTTTAGTATTAATGCTGCATGACTGGATGCTGTCCACATATTAGCAGTTTAATGCACCATGGTTCAAGGTTGTGAGTCTCCAGAGCCAAGGCAGCAGTGAAGGCCCTCTGTGCTTCATGAGTCAGACACCACCCTGAAAGTTGTAGTGAAGTTCAGGGGAGAGGAGACTCATCCCCTTTCTGGTCAGATGAAGTAGTTGCTGAGGCTGTTTGGTACAGCACTGGCCTCCAGACCAGAAGGTCCCCAGCTGGAATCTCATCACTGCCACTGTTTCTAGATTAAATTCTAAATTGTGTACTGTCATTTGGAGGCCTTCTGTGCAGGGTCTCACTGAGTCACCAGTTATTAGGAATGCCTCCTATTATCACAGCCCTAAAAGCTATTTGAACAGAAGCCTAATGTGACTGTGATTTCCAAGGACCATTTGCTGTTATTGCAGCTCTGCTTTGCTGTGAGTGAGAAACAAACCAAAGTTGCTTTCAGATCACATGAAGGGAGGGACAGGGAAGCAGCAGAGCTGGAGTGACATTCAAGCTGCCAACAAATGTAAATTCACCAAAAATAAACAATCTTTTTATTAACTAAAGCAGGGTAATTTCCACTGCAAGAAAACAAACAGGTTGCTTTTCTTCAAGCAGGCATGCTTTGAAATTCCTGTTTTTTCAAGCAGCTGAAAAATTAGCTGCCAAAAAAGTGTGCAGGACCTATACACTGCCATACCCCATGGGCCAGAAGGACCTTCTCATCTGTAGAGGTGCAAGACACAGCAGAAAGGCAAATGCCTGCTGTCTAGGAGAGGAAGGCAGTAACTTGTGTGCACAGAATGGCCACATGTGTGCACATTTGCACAAATGCAAATACTATTTTGAATGCACAGAGGTGCACATCAGAAATCCATATAATATGGGAGTCTGAACAATACAGTTTATGGGCTGGATTTCAGAGCAGTCCTGATTTTACTTTATCGCTGACTCTTTCTAAGACTTCTTAGTCCTAAATCACCTCCATAAAATGAAAGTGGAATTTTGCCCAAAAGAGGGATGATTAAGGTACTAGGGAAACAGGTATTTCATAAAGAATTTTTTTTAGAAGTTCTGTTGTATCTACAGCTAAACATGCTGTGAACAGCTTGCTCCTGTTTAGGAGGACTGATGTGAAATGGCACTGGTCCATTACAACTAGTGGTGCTGGGTTTAATGCTGGTTGAATATTTGGACAAATATGTGTATTCATCCTGTAGGATACAGTTATACACACAATTTAGCCCTGTCTTTTCCTTAGCCTAGTGCTGGGGTGTTTGGCAAGGATGAGGGGCTACATCAAAGAGTCTATTTTGAGCATGAGTTGCCAGACATCGTCTTCCTATCAGATGGACTGCAGCCAGCCATGCTTACAGAAGGACAGACGTCTGGCGAGGCAGAAGACAACTGAAAGCTGGGGCCATTAGAAGAAGGCAGTGGTGCTGCCAGCTATATTCCCTGTCCCAGCTGGATATATCCCATTTAAGATGCTGCAGGGTTGCCTCTAGCAAAAAGATCAGTAAATGGGGAAGGAAGGAGAGTAGGATAATAGGGAGGTGGTCAAAAAGAAGAAAGAGCAAAAATGTTTCTGCATCCATTTTATGCATCTATATGCTCATAGAGCTAGCTTGCTGTACTTGGAGATCTTTGAAACTTAGGACAGAAGTTTCAATGATTTCAAAGTGGCAAAATTCTCAACTGCAGCAGCAGACGTCACAGTTTGTGAACAGCCTGAGATGCAAAAAGGGTATTCCTACCGTGACTGTCCCCTGGAACCTAAAAGCAGCAACTGATCTGGCTTTGTTGAAAACTAGCAGCCTGGAAAAAGTCAGGCCTGAATGTCCAGTGGAATCACCTGAGCACCAGAAGCCTTTGTTATGTGTTTAAAACCACCTAAAGTCATTGCTTTTGCCTAACAGAGACTGAGCCTGGGACAGCTTGCTCATACCCACACATGGAATTTGATCTCAAGGCTTGGGTGTGCAGGTGAGGAGGTTGCCCCCATAATTATGATGTGGCAGGCTCACCAGACTTACAGTCTGTGTCAGGGCCAGCTTGTTGAATAAAAGTGGTGGTGAGATGGAAGATTTCTAGGGTGACTGCTTTGCCCCTGAAGAAGGGTAAGGCTACTGGTAACACCTCTCAGGGGCTGCTGGTAAATGAAGAAGTGTTCTATCCACAAGTTGTGACTAAAACTGCTGTTGAAGGTCTGCTTAAACTAAAGGACTAAAGGTTTGATTGAAGTGTCTCCCACACCCTGAAGTTCTTCAAGTAAGTTTCCTCAGCAAACCATTCATAGGCACCTACTGGCATTATCAAAAACTTCTGAGTGCCCAATTCAGGAGGATCTGAACATGGGTGCTTGTGGAGATTGCTGCCTGCATCATCCTGCTGTCTGAATCTTTAGGTGTGTAAGCAGTAATGTGTTGCTGTGCTTAAGAGAGTGTTAAAGATGTGACTTGAGCAGCCTATCACTTAAGACCCTTTATGAGAAGTCTCATCATTTAATTTCTTATCATTGCAGCAGCTGCTTTTGTCCTTTTACTAGACTGTGAGGTACAGACTCTGCCATCACACACTTATGTGGCTCTCAGCACAGCTGGCTGAGACTGTAAGTCCTCCCAAGATGCAAACAGTAAAGAGGAATAAGAGCATGAGGTGGGTATGTAGTGACAGAAGTGAGATGCTCACAGCTGGCAAGTTGTGTGTCACTGGTTTGTAGATTTGAAATGCCATTTATATCCTGACTGCTTGTCTCAGTGCACTGACTTTGTTCATGTGCCAGGTGTTGCGTTTGGCCTTTGGCATCAGCCTGTGCAACCATCACAAACTTCACCTGAAGCTGTGCTGAAGCTGCACTGCATTGCCTTTTCCTTCCCCAGAATGTGTTTGAATTGCAATGTGTGTGATCCTTCCACTGAATGACACACCATGGTTTTACTTTGTCTCTTGTCAGCTTGGGGTTTTCCTTTAGCCTGGTGCAACTGGGAGCTGCTTTTGAGCCGTGATGGTTTTGGGTTTTTTTTCACCAGTCCCATGAAAATCTTTTGCTCTTGCTGGAGAACACATCTGGGACTCAGAGGGTTAGGATAAGCTTCAAGCCCTGATCTGCATTTGAGGTGCTTGTTAAATCCTGCTTCTCTGCGACACCAGCTCAGGAAACCCTTCCAACTTGCTGCCTATAGGAGCAGCCTGATGGAGCTGATAGCACACTCTGTGTCAGGCTGCTCCTGCAGCCTGACATCCATCTGCCTTGCTTAGCTGGAGCATTTCTTGTCCAAAGCCCTCCTGACAGCAAACGTTCTGGCTGTAGTGAAGCATCCAGAGAGATTATTACGGTATTTGTTCCCAAAATGTCTCCCAAACTCACAGTACTGGCTTCTGGGTCCTAACTGTCCTGCACTTTTTTTCAGCCTTGGAATATTACTTAGGTGGAAGGGCTGATGTAACTGCACTGCTTCTTGGTATCCATTGTGGCATCTAAGGAATTAACATGGTGCTACAAGAATCCAGTGGAAGCTGTGACAACCTGGGTTTATAAATATGAATAGATGTCTTCAGGAGCCATTTGAAATCCTTGATATAAAATCCCTTTCTTGAGAGTACTTATTTTATGGCTCACATTTTTTTCTCGGTGAATGTCAGTACATGCACATGCATATGCATGTGTTTGTGCATGAAATAGATGAGGTATTTGTGTCCCTGCATAGGGAAGACATGGGTTGGTGTGTGTTTTCATGAGCCTGTGTGTCCCATCCACAGCATCAGCTCACACCCTAATGAGCTGAAGCTACATTAGCAATATCCCAGGCAGATAAATTGACTTTAAACCTTGGTTTGATGATCCTACTAAGACATTCAATTAATTCTGTTTTGCTACAAGCTAATTTATGACTTTGTGTTTATTCCAAAAAAATGTTGAATGTACAAATCAGTAGCAGACAAGGTAATGAATTATTCTACCTTTCTTCATGCTCTTGTCTTCACACTTCACTACTATAAGAATGGAAGAGGAAATATGAAAGAAATGTCTTTTGATGTATGAAATGTGGGTATTTTCTCATACTGAGCTGTATCTAACTGGTGTAAACACATAATCAAGCCCTCTAGGAGATGCTAATTAGTGCAGTAAATGTTAGTTTATTAATTGCCATTACGTTTCTCTTTGTTTCACCAGTGAATGTGCCTTTTCAGGAGAACAGATTTGATATGGTGTGTCTGTAGAATTTGTTTGTGTTCATGGCAAATGAAGACAAGTAGCCTAGCAAAGCTGTGATGAATTAACAACATTCTGTGCTATCAACGTTTCTGTAACAGAGTCCACGAAGTGCATGGGCTTCTGTGTGATCTGAGAAGAAAAACAACACAAAACAAAAAACCCCGGAGGATTTGATAACAATTTTCTGCTCCATCTCTCTACTTGGTGTGTTTTTAATGAGCCCTCCAAAAGCTCAGGTAGTAAAACTTTTTCCTTTTTGATGTGGCAGAATACTCTGCCAAGACATACTGCAGGAGAGTCACTTCAAAGGCAAACATACAGTGAATACAATTACGTTAGGTGAGGCTGCTGGGTATAATTGAGTTCCTCCCATCCTTGGAAAGTGATAGGAGACAGTCCCTTAACAATTCCCTCTTCCTGCTCCTCCAGCTTGTCATTATAAATCAATACTTACCCTGTGATGTTCACATTTGTAAACTATGCCATTATCACACGCCATATAGCCTGTGTCAGGTACTGGGAGCCAAATAAGGGATCAAGTGAGAGGTCCCCTGTAGGCTGCAGCATGGTGTACAGAGAGGGCAGAGCCAGGAAAGCCTGGAAGACATTCCTTTGCCTCTGTGAAGGCTGCCAAAAATTGCTGGAAACGCTCATTCCAGGAGGTGCTGGTGCTTCTCGGAAGCAGAAGAGTGGAGGGTTGTTCTTGTTGCAGAGATGGGGCAGAGCTAAGGTGTGGGTGTGGCAGGCTTGTTCTACGCTATACACATCATCACTGGGGGCCTTGGTTTTGGGGGGAAATCTGGGCATCCCATGGGAAGCGTGCCATGTTTGCCTTCCCCTCTCCAGTGGGAGGGTGTTTGGGTCAGCTCCTGTGTGTTTTTGTTCCCTGTGGTGAATACCTTTCTGTGGGTAAAACACCTTCTTCCTTTGAATACTTTTGGTATAAATGTTGTTATTATCAGGCATGTCTTATCCCATTGCTTTTTGCTTTCAGTAAAATGTTATCTCAACCCGTGGTCTCTGCCTTTTTCACTCCTTTACCAGAAAAGGTGTGGAGGGGAAGGGGAGTGACTTATTTGGAATTTAATTTCCTGCTGGTGTTAAACCATCACAGCTGTGTGTCTTGAAGCAACTTGGTGTCCCAGAAGGACCACTGTGGAAAGCAGCATTGCTGGGTGTGGATCTAGGTGATAGTCTGACCAGGGTCTCAGGATCTACTTTTAGAATTTGTATGGAGAGAAAAGATTTACATATTTTTAATCACTTGGCTTGGGAAGCCAAAACACAGGAGGAGGTGTTTCCCTTCTCTGTGGAACATAGCACTTGTGTTTTCATAGATTTTGGCTAAGACAAACCAGAACCCAGATATCTTTTCATACTCCTTTCCCTGCACATTAGGTTCTACAAAACCTTACACTATGAAACAAAGAATATTTTCCACCCTGCCAAGTGAAAAATCCTTTTCATAATATTCTTCTGTTATTTGCCTAGAAAAGTTTCAGCATACCACTGAAAATCTAAGACTAGAATTCTTGTTTCATCTTTGTCTTTGAGACCAAGGTTGCTTTGCAATGTCCTTGAGTAGTCCAAGTCCCACTCTAATCCTGTTCAGGACATCTTCTGTTTTGTATTATTGTACAAATAACAACAGTCCTATGTCAGAAACCTCTAGCTTGGACTTCTAAGGGTGTCTGTTCAAGAGGCAGACTCCTTCTTGCCCCTTTCCCTCAGGCACGTATCTTGCCTCTGTGCTTCTGCAGAAGTCAAAGGCAGGCACGGCGAAATGTCTGCTGGGACTCTGCATGCCAGCAGTGGGTGTTGCTGCTGCAGGTCTTACTTGCCATTATGTCACTGGTTTATTTTTTGGTGATAAAATAATAGTCATAACTAGCTTATAAATATGTAGTTCTTCTGCACTGAATTCGGAGGTTCTGTCCAAATGTTTGCATAATGAATGCAGAAAAAAAAATATTGGAGCACCTTTTGTTTTCCAGATTGAGAAGATTTTAAAAAATTGTAGATTTTGTGTTCAGTGTTATACTTCAGCACAGCTTGACCATAATTTCCTGTTTTAAGCAAGAGGGCTTTGGTTTTTTGGACTCTAGTAGCAGAAGTGTATGGAGGATGGACCTAGCTTAGAAATTTGCTACAGATCTGGAGATAGAAACTGGCTTATCCTCTGAGACACGCTCCGTATATGCAGAATCTATCTGAATAAATGAGCCCCTTACTTAACTGGGAACGTACTGTATATTCCATCTGCAGACTGAATGATTGCTCCATTTCAAGCCTCCTGACTCCCATGGAGCCATCTGGTACACGCTAGTTTGTAGGAATAGGTGAGGATTCCTGCTAACACAACAGTCTTCAACGAGGCAGAGTGCTGATATTTAGCACTCTGCTTCACATCTGCGCACAAAGCCGTAACAAAAACCCCAACATTTTCTGTGTTTAATATTTAAATGAACCTTCCTTTTTCTCCTGGCAAACCAGTTGGGACAGGAACAATTAAAGCAATTACATCAGAAAATGAGTTGAGCTATTAATACATCCAACTAAGCAGAGATTTCCTGTTGTGTGGCATTGTGAATTTTTTTTTTTTTTCCACCCATTGATTACTTAGTGCTGAGTGGGGAGGAAGGTGGAAGAGGAGAAGGTATGTGTTGTATAGATATTTTAATATCATTCTGAGATATTATCAGAAAATTAAGCTAATGGACATAATTTATGTCTGTAGGCAGCAGTGGGCTGGTCATGGGACTTACCAATGGGTATGTAAAGGTTGTATCCTTTTTGGCTGACCTCTTATGTCGGATGTATCCCTATGAGATTGGCAGAGCACTGCACAAAGAAGGTGCCTTTGTGGTAGATGAGTCACTCTGAAGGGTTTCAGTGTCAGCAGACAGAACAGGGTGGATGAGGGAGAAAGGGAAATGGGATAAAATCCAAAGGCTGCCTGCATACTCACACTGTTTTATTCTCTGGTACAGAGAACCAAAGATATATTTAAGACACCTAATATAGCTGGAGAGTAGCTGGAGAGTAGCTGGAGACACCTGTGTGCTCTCTGATAATTAAAAATAATTAAGAGACAGAAGATCCTACTTTCCCCCCTGACACTGCTCGAGATCCAGGAGGGAAGGAGGTCAGAAGGACTTTGCAGCTGCTGTGTGGAAAGTGCTGCTGCCCTGGGCTGGACGGCGGTAACCCTCATGCCTCTGGAACTCGTAGGGAAGTCTCAGCTCAGAAAAGTCCCACCAAGTCTTGCTCTCTTCAGATGTTTTACTAAGTGTAGGTTACTTAAGGCCTTTGCTTAGTCTGAAATGACACATCAGTAGCGGACACCTATCTGGTTTTGGTTTGACTTTATTCATTTATTGATTTCAGTAGCAAAAATAATGATGGATCTTTCCTATGTGCCTTTTTTCAGCCTTTTGAGCTAGCTCTTGTTTCTGAAGTATCTTGACTAACAGGGAGTCGGTGTGGATGGTGCCAAGACTCATATTCGCTCACACCATGGTGAATATGCAGTTTAGCAGTGCAGGATTGGGTCTGTGCAGATTCTTGTGGTTCATGTCACTGCAATCTCACTTTGTTTTGGTAAATGTTGCCCCTCAGACCTGGGATCTCTTACAAACTGGGATCTGTGCTCACATGCCTATTGCAAAATACAGCCTGCTAAAAACAGCTGTAAGGAGCTCCCTTTGTCTGGTTGGGGTTCTTCACTTAAGTGCTTGTGGTGCCTGATTAAATTAGTAATCAGAGATATAGTCATGCTATTTTGTGACTCTGAGAGCCTTGATTGTGGATTATATTTACACACTGCAATTTCTTTCTAAATGGAGCTCTTTGTATTCAAGGACTTTAAGAGTCTTTCAGCCTGGGATAAAATCCCGTTTGCTATAGAGACTGGCTCTTGCTGTGGTGCCAAGCTCTTGGTCGGGCATGCTGTGTAAAACAGTTTTTCATTTGCACAATAAATATTGCTATGTAAGAGTTCATGTGTGGTGCAGTGCTTTTGCTGACCCTTTACACTGAAAAACTGCATGATGGCAGGCTGGCAGATGCATTGAATGCCTTCATGTTGTGTTGCCTCAAAAAACCAGAGTTTCCTTTTTTGTCAGAACGGGTTGGCTTGAACCAAAGCCACATAAATGGCACTAATAAACTTTGTGGTATTTAAAATCCCTGCATGCATCCAAACCCTTTGGCCTATCCCTGGTAAAAACAATAGGGCTGGAAAGTCGGGCAGCCCTTACAGAATATTTTGTTGTGTTTAAAATCCACAGTGTATGCTACAACAGTGGCTCTATCACGTGCACGTGTGTAGCAGAGGTAGGCAGGAGGAGATCTGACCACTCTGCTGATTTTGAGGCTCCAGAGCCATTCAGGTGAATCCTGTGGCTGCAAGTCCCTATATAAAGTTTCTTCTAGTCCTGTTCAGAACAGGGACAGAAAACCTGATCTTCTGCATCAGCCCAGCTGTGTTTACTAGCAAAAGCATGCAGGGAAAATGAGGAGGACTCAGCCTGCAGTGACAGGGTGCTCCAGTGTGAACGAAACCTTGGGCCAGTCTGTGGTTTGAATCGTTCTAGAGCGGGCTCTAGTCACTTAGGGCTTTCTCTATGCATGGCCAGAAATTTCACCCAGGGTTTGAGGAAACTTTTGCAGGATAGATTTTCTTTCTTGCTTTGCTTTGTTTTGCTTTTTATTCCTCCCCTTCTGGAAACAAATGGCTTTTCATGAAAAAAATTATACTTCTTTCTCAGATGACATTTGATCCAAGCTCTGAAAAATTCCTGATAATCTTTAGTATGGCACTGTTTTTTAAATTTTTTTAGGTAACTTTTACTAGCAGTACGGTTTATTTGAATGCATTACATTGATACTAATATAAAGGTCCTGCTTATAAATGTGTCAGTGGGATTAAAACAGGTAATTAAATTCCTTGCTTTACTACCCTGCTGAAGTAGTACTTCAAATCTCTGTGTCTTAATTGCCCTTCTCCCATTGTTGCCTTGTCCATAATAATTCTTTGGAACTAGATTTTTATCACTTGTGCTGGGAAATGGAACTCTGATCTCACCTGGATCTTTGCATTGATACAAAGTAAACAATACTCTATTTAATGGAGTACCTTTAATAATTATTTTGAGGTACCTTACCAGCCACGGTAGCCATTGAAGCTATTAGAATGGTGAAGCCTTTGGATGAATTAACAGACCAGATGCACAGATACAACTTACGCACTTAAAACGAAATTCACTCTTTCCAGAAAATTAGAGCACCATCTTGCAGATTGTTGGAATGATGCTGCCTAATGCCATATTCCTTCTGCCACGAAATAGTTGCAAATCACTCCCTAGTGAACTGAAGAGTCCTACAGGATAGCAAATGGATCAGGAATGCCCCTGGAGTGAACCCTCTTTGAGTACAGGGGGTTTCTGTTCAAACAGCTGGAGCTGCATTTGCCTCTTGTGTTTTCTCTTTCGGCATAGATGTGCCTACAGGCTTCTGAAACACCCTGCCAGGACGAAAAACGAGTCACCCTTGCATGGTGGCAGCTGTACTCACTGTAACTTTGTGCCTCTAAGAACGTTCCTATCCCTGTTTCTGGCCAACAGCAGGCGCTTGGTGAAGAGATAAGAAGGGTGACACGACCATGGTGACATGTCCCAACACCTTCTGGTTGCTCCATGGCTCTTGACCATGGCTGGTCATGGCTCACGCTGGTGCAGGGACCTGTCAGTGTGAAGGCAGGCATTGGTGGGATGTGAAAATCCAGAGCCAAGCCTGAGGGGAGGGGAGGGCAAAGAGGCACACACAGATATGAAGAAGGAGTGTCCCCCAGGCAGGCTGCAGCTTGCCTGAGACATTACAAGCAGCTCCATCCACCTGGAATGTGCTGCAGTGCTGCCTGATCACACCCAAACCAGCCTTTGTCCTTCAGTAGCTATTCAAATGCACTGGCTGTTGTGTCTGGTTTTGCTGCTGTTAAGTCATATTTAGTGATCTCATCCTTCATGGGAAGAATGTGACTGTTAAGATTTGTTCTCTGTTAGGTGTTTGATTTGGGGTTTCCCTGATCTTGGATCAATGTTCCCTGAATTGCAGAGGTTACAGGTTGCCCTCTAGCATAAGGTAGGAACAGAAAACCATGGCACACAGGTGCAGTCGCACCCAGCCCTTTTGTTGGTATACACAGCCTGGCTGTGATCCTGGAGGAGCCTGTTCCCAGGGGCTCCATGTGCTGTTTAGTGTTAATGGCAAGCCAGAAAATCCTAACCCAGGCTTCCTCCTGAGCCTGAGTGCCTCTGCTGGTAGCTTGCTGCTCTTGATCCAGGCTCTTCCGCTTCACACATTCAAATTCTTTTATTTTATGTGGTTGGGCATAATGGGACTCACCTGTTTCAACTGCCCAGCTAAGTCAACAAAATAACCTTGAGTCTCTGGGAAGATTTCTCCTAGACTCCTGCAATCACTGGATTACTGCTCCCCTCCCCAAAATGTTCAACTCCCCTTCCCTGCCACCAGAGAGAATCCAAAGCCCTCCAAACATTCCGAGCAAGAACCAAAGCTGTCACAGTCATACAATTTCCAGGGGTATCACATTTCAGGTTGGTTGCTGAACTTTTTGAGGGCCTTATTACTATGGCAGTGGAATTGCTCGGTGGCTCTTGTAGAACAAATAAAATGGGACTGAAATTGTGGCTGCAAAAGTTTAAAGGACTACAGTAACTGTGTGTTTGTTAATTCTATCTTTGCAGGAGGATAGCAGCTGCTTTTCTTTTCTTTTTTAACAGATGGAGTGATTTCTCATGTAGTGTTACAGTAATGACCAACGTGACACAGAAGGAAAATTCTGTGACAATATGGTGAGCAAGATCTTATTGACAGCTCCACTTGGTTGTAATTTGTAAGCTCTATATTGTTGCTCTATTCTTTTTTTTCCTCCCCCCCACCTCCCAAATGCTGCCTGTCTTTTCTGCCATATAGAATTAGATTTCAAGCTGAATCAAACAGTTTAATTTGAAGGACTCTTAGCTAAAAGCTGTTCAAAATGTTCACAAGAGTTTACACCCCATCATAAGTTTAAAAAAAATATAAAAAAATAAAAGCATTGCATTATGAAATGATGGTATGAAAATTATCCTGTATTTAACATCTCTGTTGAGACAGCTGCCTTGATTCCTTCTCTAGCTGCTGATGCCTTCTCGGGGAAGGGAATCTCCCCTTTGCAAAAGGAAGCTGAGCTCTAGCATGAAGGATGGCACAGCCCAAATGTGAACCATGAACGACCAGAGAGTACTGCTTGTAGCCTGCTCCATGACTAAACAGTGTGCAGGGACTGGAAATAAGCACAAGGACATGATTGCCAACCAAAATCTGTGACTTCTACCATGCACAGAGGTGCCCAGAGAAATGCCACCATCCATTTGTAGAGCTGAAAACCTACCTGGAGACCCCCACCCACAGCCCCTCTTTTGCAAGGCAGAATTAACTTTGTCACTGTGTGCATTTTCTGTTAGGCAAAGGGCTCTTAAAGGCCCCATAAGCTTCTCAGCTACCTTTATGGGGAATAAGCCACAAGGCAATCAGTTTGTGGGATAGATAGGATGTAGGACTACTCTTCCTTTCACTCTATTATATTTGAAACTTGAAAAAAAATAATAATGTTTGTTAACTTTATATTAGCAAAGTAAAAAGTTCAGTGGATATGTTTTTTTAAAGGAATGTTGCAAAATGACAGAGATACTATTTTTCTGTGGATGATAAGGATGATAGAACCATCAAGTGGATTCAGCAAGAGTGTAAGACAGGACTGCAGAGACTATCAGGCCAGGATGAGGATAGGTGGGGCCTGGATGTGCTGCAGTCCTGACCTTCTCTGCTCCTGCGGGTTTTATATTCATCCTTGCTCCTGAGCACTGTGGACCAGCAAATTCTGCTCTTGGTAACAGTTCCCTAAAAAACAGTCCCAGGGGTTGCTTTTCATGTTTGCTACCAAATGCCAGTGGCTCTAACAATCCTATTGCACAATGTGTACAGTGCTAACACAGCCATTTCTTTATGACAGGGAGAAATGCCCCTAAGAGAGAGGTTTTCCTTTACAGTTCATAAATGGGACTTAATTTTTTGTGTTTTCTACACACAGAAAATGAGCCTTTTTTGATCTCTACAGCAGATTTGCCTTTAATTTCTGGAATTAGTGGAAACTTGTGATAGTGTTTTTCAGAAGGTTAGTTTGAATAGGGGGAGATTAGAATGATTCTTTATTTCACATTAACTGCCTTTAAGATTTCTCCAAGTGAAGGGCTACCAGCCTGCTGCTCAGTGACTAATAAATTTGATTCATCCTCACTCCCCACAGGGTTATCCTCCTTCTTACTAATGTTTGACATTTTACATTTTAATTAAAATCACCCTCCAAGCAGCAAACCACTAAGAGAGTGACAGATATTCCTACTGCAACAAGATATAAGAAAAAAGGGCAATTTGCTAACTGTATCTCCAATAGTGCCTCTCACTATTTGCTACCTGAGCACCTGATGTGTGTGTGTGTGTGTGTGTGTGTGTGTGTGTTAGACAAGGCAATGCCTATCTTCACATTCAGGGTGTCTCCAGTGCCCAAAGATTCTCTATTTTAATGTCTGCATTCCAGTAGGAGCAAGTGGGACTCGGGAGTAGCAGTGCTTGCTTGATGCTATACAAGCATGTATATCCTTCCCTCCTCTTGGGCTACAAGTTTGTGTAGCCTAAGAGAAGGGAGAAAGGGCAAAGAAGAGAGAAGGAATTATAAGCTTGGATAGCAATTGTGATAAAATGCTGCAGATTGCCTTATCTGGCTGACAGCTGCCCCAGCCATTGCTGAGGGGATGGTTTTGTGGGACTTCTCTGCAGAGAAGAGCAGAATGAGGATGACTGGTGGATAAACCTGGTGGACAGGCGTAGAGAGGGTGCTTGTGTAAAGACCTGTGTTAGTCAGCACATTAAAACATCACAAGAAGCTGAAGAGCAAGCAGCAGAGCTGGTGTCAGTGGCAGCAAGGAGGAGATGAAGCAAGAGGCTGGAGTGCATACAGTAGTTGTGAGGTGCATGAAGCTGGAGATCAACAGCACAACAAGTGCTTAGAAGGAAGAGCAGGTGATGCCACTGTAGAGGATCAATATCCCTTGCAGAGGTGGGTCTGTAGGCCTCAAGGGGGGAAATAACAAATGCCTTGATTATTTGGACAGGAAAAAAGAAGACCTGAAAATATAGCAATGGGGTTTTTTTGACTGCTCTGTACATAAGTCAGAGAAAGGATAATCCATGGCAGTTCCCCTCTAGTGTACAGAGCTTGATGATGAGCTTGAAGATGAAGGTTGAACCAAAGAGACAAGGATGGATGCAGGCAGAAGGACAGAGCAGTGCTGGAAATACATGGAGGAATTCTTGCCTGACTCTATATGGAGGGACAGAGGAGGGAAAAACATGGATCCACTGCCTCAGGAACAAGCATGAAACCCAGAACAAACCCATCTGCTTGTGAATCTTATCTACCTTTGACAGAGAGCTCTGGTGAGATGTGTCCAGGTGTTCATGACAAACCAATATTTTTTTTTTTTTAATAGCAGTGGCTGGACATGTAAAATGTAAAAATTCCATCTTTCCTCATGCAGTCTAAGTGGCTGAGTTTTGAGAGGGCAGTGACACAGCCTACACCTCACTTGTTTCTAAGTCAATGCAGCATCTTCCTGATTCCCACTGGTGTCTCTTCCTCCATCTCAAACCCAACAACAAAAAATATTTTTCTCATATGTACCAAGGCTGGTATTTTTCTCACATGCACCAATTTGTTTTCAAATGTCTTTTCTGAAAAAACAGCATGCAAGAAGATCTTGCAAAATCCTGCAGGTTACAGGCTTGTTTGGGCCTTTCTGAATTATGATATGAAACCCAAAGGAATAGTGGAGAAATGACAACTCCCTTTCATGTGATATTCTGGCTGCCCTTAGGAGATGAACAGTGGAATATGTGACTTCTGAAGAGAAATATACTGTATGAAGAAGAAGGTGGCTTATTGGTACAAATATACAGGGAAAGAGAGAAAGGCAGACAGCAGGGTTTTGCATTCACAGCTCATTTCTCCTCCCTTTTGGAACAGAAAAGTCAGAGGAACATGGTAGTTCCTCTTGAACAGCTTAAATGATCTGCATTTAAGCATTGCCAAAAATAGTCAAGTGAGATGAACTGGTCTCCTGTAACTCCAGGGGGACATTTGTTTTTTGTTTGCTGGAATAGCTGCTAGATGAAAAAAACCTCTGTGCCATGTCCACTTGGAAATAACAGCTTGGTGAATAGGAGTTGCTCTAAGAAATAGTGTTTGTGTCTCCTCATGACTTGGTCCTTAGGAGGCAATTAACAAAAAATGGCAGAGGTGCCCCCTGGCATCCTCATGTCTCAATTTTTCGCGGAAGAGGGTCTTGTGTCAGCCCTGGTAGAACCACCTTGACTTCCTGAGTGCCATTGCTGAGTATCTTTGTGTGGTTATGATGGAGAGGATCCTGGCTGATTTCAGAAGCAAGTTTCTTTGAAAACTGCAAGGGCACTTGGATGTGTTGTCAGACTTTCTGAGTGCATACATGTATGTGAAAATAGGAAGCAGACACCATGTCTCAGGAAAACAGCTGGAATGCTGTATAAATCCTTCCCCTCCGTCAGCCATTCCTCAGATATGTTGAGTCATAGGTTAGTCTACAGAGGCATGTGGAAGAAAAGAAACCCAAGCTAGCTGAACGATCTGAATTTAAAGTGAACTGATTAAATTCCATTAAATCCCTGTGTAGATGTCCTTGTTCAGAATTAAGGTAAAGTAAGATAAGTCTCATAAAGGCCAAGTTAATTCTGAAGGAGAATACGTACACAGAGATTTAATGCATTTTCAGCTAATCCATTTTAGCAGTTAATTCAGATTAACTGTACTCATTTTTCCTCTCTGGCAAAGCCCTTCAAGGGAACAAGATGTGGAAAAACACCAATCTGAGCAGTGTAATGTTTTTAAACATCCAATGCTGTTGATTACAAAGCAGATAATTGGTGCCACAGCACTCCTTTAATGAATGGCTGCATGCAGACCTACCTGTGTTGGTGCTGTCAGAAGGGACAGTGGTCTTGGGAAGGACTTGCTAGGAGCCTCCTTGCTTCCAGGAGAGTGCTTTGAGAAATGCTGAAGCACGCTGGCAAGGCCTTGGGTAACCTGCTGCTACAAGGAATTTTGATCATAAATGAGATGTCTGTGCTAGCAAAGGGAATACTCCTCACAGTGAGTGTGGAGTTGGCTGATACCTGTCTGCCCATTGCTTGTGTGCCAGAGGTGCAGGATGCAGTGTGAATCCTAATGGCTTCCCTCATACCTGGAGTGATATTTTCTTGGGCCAAATCCTGTCTTCACTCTCTTGTGTAAACAAAGCATTACTTAGCCTGGTCTGGTCTCTAATTTAAAAAGTTAAAACTGGAGCTTAAGCTTTACTATTGATTTAAAAAAAAAATACTGCAATCAATAGCTTAAAAGGAAATGGGAGATTATGAATAAATAATAACATGCATAGGTGTACAGGGAAAATACAGCAGTCCATAAAGATACTTAAGAATTCAGTTGTACAGTAAAAAGAAAGGGCATAAAAATGTAGATGACTAAAGCAATATGTGTGCAGAGGAATAATCATATCCCATGAATTAAAATACGCAGGTATTGGGGACTAAATTGCTTTTACTACTCTATACATTTTTTAAAAGTACCTGGAGGCCTTCAGGTATGAGTGCTGAAATAAAAATATTATTACTATGGATTTTGGGGGGCAGATGAGTTGGAATTCAAGGATGTCTCCTGTGCCTTAGCTCTATTGCATGTGGTTAAACACGTTGGGCCAAATTTATCCCTGGCCTACTATATTTACTGTTGAAAGCACTTTGGAAAAGCTCATGTTAATGCTATATGTAAAAAAGCACTGAATTTTGAGCAGGCATTTAAAGCCAGGCAGGCAAAAAACAAAGACATTCTCTCAGGTCAGTTTAGTTTTGGGTTGTGGGGAGCAGTTGCTCAGTCAGATTGGTCCAGTGAATCTGAAACAACAGCGCGTGAAAAGATATGGTAGCAAAATTATGGCTCCACGTGGGATACATGCTAATGCTAATCACTGGCTGGGCTATTTCTCGGCTTTTACTCATGGATTTTATCCTAATTTTTTCACTGATTATTATTCTGCCTCGGTGACCACCAAGGTAACTTTGTGCTCTGTTTCACAGGGAAATTTGAGGCCAACTTTTTCTGCTGTACTGTGGAGTTCATATAAGAAAAATTTTCATAGAATTGCTTAGGTTGAAAAAGATTTCTAAGACCATAGAGTCCAGCTATTAATCTAGCACTGCCAAGTCCCTCACTAAACCATGTCCCTCAAGGCCACAAATTCATGACTTTTAAAGACTTCAGTGGATGGTGGCTCAATTATTTATCTGGGCAGCCTGTCCCAGTGCTTGACATCTCTTTCTGAGAACTTTTTGCCCCTAAGATTCAAGCTAAGGCACTCCTGGAAGAACTTGAGGTCATTTCCTCTTGTCCTGTTGCTGGCATCTGGGAGATGAGACCACGCTCCACCTGGCTCCAATCCACAGAAAGAAGCTGGCATGCTGGGGCTCAGCGTGGCCTTTGCTCAGCACTTGTGCAAGCAGCTGGTGCAAGCGTGCAAGCTGCTGCAGCATAAACCTTCACACCTGAGTGGAAGAGGATGTGGCACAGGGGTGAGCCATGGCACCCAAATCAGCTCTGCTGAGTGCTCAGAGAGAGGAATGGTCAGGGACAGAGCTGGAAACCAGGAGTGCTCATTATGGTCACCAGGGTGGCCATGATAAAGCTATCCAGGAAAACTCTGGCAAGAGGCTGAGCTTGTCCAGGGCAGGCAGCAGAGCTGGAAGAAGTTGTGCTCCCAGCCTTTTCGCTCCCTGGAGGAAGCAGGGAACCACACATGGCCACTTGGAGGCTTTCTCCTGTTTTTGTCTCCTTCATTAAAATGCTGTGCTCTGCAGAGAAGGAGAAGGGAGGATTCAGTCTTGTCTTCCCCTGGTTTGCATCTGTGCTGCATCACAACTGGTGTGTGAAATCTGTGCAGTGAGCTAATGGGGTGCATACATGAAGGAGTATCTGTCTTTTCAAGATGCTCTCAGATGCGTTGACAACATGTAATACTTTTATTTCAATTTCTGGTAGTTGAAGATATCCCACGAGTTGCCATGCAAGCAGCTTGTACCTCATGTGGCTTGGGTTTGTTATGCTGCACTTTCCTGTGGGGAGAGGCTTTTGACCTCAGCACAGAGGCTGCGATTTATCGGCAAGATGGCTACAATGGGCAAACAGTGAGAGGAGAAGCTCAATTCTCTGTTTCCTTTCAAGTGGAGGGATCACCCAGGCTAAAAGGATTGAGGTGTTTCCAGAAACACAGAGACATTTCTGTGATGGCTGCTGTGCCTTCTGGGAGATTTCAGTCCAGTGGATGATGCCCTGCTGCGCTGCTTCAGCACAGGATGCCTGCCAGAAGTCAGTCCACTCCTGGCAAGATCAAAGAAGAGCTGCCACTGATTTTTAAGGCTGATGGCTACAGACTAGAGCAGGTGAGCAAATCATTCCTAGGGATCATGCTTTATTTTGGTTACAAGAGTGAAAATAAGGTTATCCTCTCAGAAAGACAATTTAAGCCCCTCTCATTCTTCAAGCTGAATAAAGCCCTTTCTTATCACATCCTTTTCTGATCACTGTTTCCTGAGCAGAGGTAGGTGAGTAAGGGGGAGCAGGACTGTCTCTATTTTGCCTATGTAGCCATACAATGTTAAAACTGTGGATCAGGCAATTTGATCAACAGAAGAAAATATTACCCAAATTTTCCGTGCAAAACTCAGTGACACAAAAAGAGCAATCCTCTGTTAGCTCAGGGCCTTTGCATGTCCTCTCTCCAGTGATGCAAGCAATATCATTACTTTCTCCTAGGTGAAAGTGTTCCAAAGAGTGAGGAACAGCAGAGCAAACTGTCCTGGTGACACAGTTTGAATCCTGGCCTAATCTGTGCAGTGGTGCTATAAAAAAAGCAGGTTCAAGTGCAGCACTGCTGCCCATGCCAAGGGGTTTGGATGTGTCTGCTCTGCTGCTCCCAGTGATGGAGGAGCCAGGACTGGCACCCTTCAGCAGGGTAGCTGACAAGGGCAGCTCAGGCCCTCTGTGCTGTGAGAGGATTCTCAGAATAAACCCTGCAAATGGCTTTTGGGGAACCCACTGCCCTTACAGAGGAACTCCCGGCCTGTGCAAGCTCTTCCTTGCCATCCATCCTCATGGTCATCCTCCAGTGGCACAGACATCAAGAGCTCTCATCTCAGTTCCATAGCTCTAACCCTCTGGTTGTTCCTGTCTTTCTGCTCCCGTTTCTGTTCCACAAAAAGATAGTGATGTTTTGCCCATTTCATGGGTGGGTTGTGAAGGTCTAAAGTACTTTGGAGGAGATAAGTCCTGCAGGCATCCTATTTTGCAGAGCCTTGTGCCTCACCCTGGGTTTGAAGCACTGTGATCTGCTATGCACTTTTCCAAGTCAGGAGCCCAAAACATCTGCAGGGAGTGGGACTGACCCACCTTGGGCACGGTGCTGTGGAGATAAATGTGACAAAGGGAGAAGAAAAATTAATACCACCTCCCTTTTCCCCATCTCCCTTTTTCCAGATGCTAGGTTTTGCTCCTTTCCCCATTGCAGAGGTAATGGAGGGCAGCAGCAGTGTGCCCAGGCTGCCTCTGGGGTCATGGCAGCTGCTGTGACAAAGGGGAGCATGGTGGGCTGGCTGGATCAGGGAGTGTGCTTGCAGGAGGCAGCAAAAGTTTACATTTGTGAGAGCAAAGTGAAGAAGCATGGGATTGAAGAACACTGGGTGCTGCCATACAAGCGCCATAGCCCCAAGTCTAATGGGTAATAGAGTCATTAATTCTGCTGATTAACTTGGCCTTGGGGTTCATGGAAATGACATCCACCTCCTTTCTTTTTTTTTCTTTTTTCTATTTTTTTTTTTTTTAAGCTCAAACTGTGGAACGAGAGAGCATAAAAAAACAAGCTAATTAGAGAGAAATCAGGAGAAAAGAAGCAGGGAGAAAAGAGAAGACAGTCTGAGCATTAATGAGACTGATTTGGGAAGAGGATGTGACAAGCTCTTCAAAAGCATTATTGTCAAATGTGTCACTGTTTCATAGACGGCTACTGCTACCTTTGAGCTTCACGCTGATAGTTAATGATTTGAAACTATAAAAAGATTGAAAAGGTAAAAGAGAAAATGGCAGACTCGACTGGATTTTAATGAGAGTCCCCCCCTTCCCACTTTTCTCTTTTTCCATATGAAGCAGCCTTGGAAAGTAGGAAAAAAGTTCAATTTCCCCCTGCCTGTTTGCTCTCACGAGGAAAAAAATGTTTACAAAGGAGAAGATAGAGTGCAGAGGTCCATCTGTCTCGCTCTGACCACCATCCATCTTCCCTTCCTCAAACCCTCAGTTCTCCCATTCACTGTCAAGCAGTGGTGGGGTTGTGGTTGTACAGGCAGAGGACTGACAAAAATAAGCTGAGATTGATGGAAGAGACAGCTATAGCTCTTGTTTGTTTTTCTGTGACGTGCTGAGCAGAAGCAGTCTTCACACTGTGAAATGTAACAAAGAAATCTAAAGTGATTACACAGGTTCATTTGTCAGTATCACTGCTCCAGCTATTGCTGTGTGCAACAATGAGATGACAAGGCATTTATTGCTGATGGTTGGTTATTAGCTGCATTATAGGAAACATTAGCACAGTCTAGGATACATAGACCAGGGAGACAATAGCTTTCTGGGCTCCAAACTCAGCAGGGTAGCCTTGTCATTAAATTTGGTGGCACCAATTTAATTTTTTTTTTAACAATAAATTGAAAGGAAACTTTGAAAACTAAGTCTGTAACCCTGCATTTACCTTAGTGTGCTGATTAGTGTGCTTTCTTTGGATGCTACATTTTGTATCAGAAAAGCTGTGCAGCCCAGCAGGCCAGCAAATCTAAGAGATGCAGTGGAAAAGCCTTAAGTTAGGTGGCCTCTGGGCAGATCCAGTCACTCCCTTCCAGCACTGACCTCCAAAGTGCCACTGGGGTGGACCAGGTTCTTCTCAACCAAGTCACAAGCAAACCTACAAGGAGAAAAGGCTTCTGTAAACTTTTGTTGAG